>NC_011693.1:0-300000 GCF_000150955.2 Phaeodactylum tricornutum CCAP 1055/1
CCTAACCCTAACCCTAACCCTAACCCTAACCCTAACCCTAACCCTAACCCTAACCCTAACCCTAACCCTAACCCTAACCCTAACCCTAACCCTAACCCTAACCCTAACCCTAACCCTAACCCTAACCCTAACCCTAACCCTAACCCTAACCCTAACCCTAACCCTAACCCTAACCCTAACCCTAACCCTAACCCTAACCCTAACCCTAACCCTAACCCTAACCCTAACCCTAATTTTGGATGTGTTCCAAGCGTTGGACATGACGGGTGACTTACAGGACCCTTCGTTGCTGTGTCCGAATCAATTGCGGGCAAATGGTGTAATTGTGGATGATGTCCCCAAACATTTGTGTCACAACCGCGAATCAACTCACTCTATTTATATTCCTGAGATGAAATTGCGTATTTCTTTGGAATTACAGGGAGTTATGTCAGGGTTCCAGGCACGGTTGCCTACCCAGACGGAGATTGAGACTTGCGTTCATGTCAAACTCACTGCACAGGAAGCGTGGGATCCTAGTTCCGACGAGCTGGAACAACAAGAGCGTTTGAAGGAGACTCAGTTGTCTAACGTAGCTGGCACCGTGTCTACGTTATTTCCCGATCGAAAATCGGAGATCTCAGCAGTCTTATCGTCCATCAGCTCTACGCTTGTGGATGATGACTTTGTTTGCGGAATGGAACAGTCTGTTCGGATCACATCGGCTGTGGCTAGTAGTACTGTGCGTACCAAGTCGCGGCACACAACGATGGAACCAATGGAGCTATCGCGTCGTTGGGGCATTGGCCTCTCGACGGCACGGAAAACTTTGAGAGTGACAACCCAGAAAGGTTTGCGGACTGCTGTCCACCCGTTGCATCGCCGGTACCGCACGCAACAGCAGCAGCTTCGTTACAGTCGTCTGAACTCCAAATTTTATTCTGACACCATGTTTTCTTCATCGGTTTCTGTGCGAGGCAATACTTGTGGGCAAATCTTTGTGAATGATTTGAACTATAGTAAGTTTATACCGTTGAAGAGCAAGGGTGACGCCGGAATGGCGTTGGAAGAACTCTTTCAAGACATCGGGGTGCCAACGCATATGCACACCGACGGAGCTAAAGAGCTCACCACTGGGCACTGGCGGAAAGTTTGCCAGAGCTACGGTCCGGTGAAGCAGACCATGTCTGAACCACTGACCCCGTGGCAAAACCGGGCGGAATCGGAGATCCGGGAACTCAAGAAACAAGTGCTTCGTATTATGTCCCATGAGGGTATTCCGCAAAGATTTTGGGATTATGTTGCCGAGTATGTTTCGGAGATTCGGTCTCGGACTGCTCACCCATTGTACAATCTCAAAGGTAGGACGCCCATCGAGCATGTTGCGTCGGACGACAAAAGGTTGGAAGCTTTTGATTCAATGGAAAGACGGGACGTCCACGTGGGAGCGCCTTGCCAACCTTAAGGAATCAAACCCTGTGCAAGTTGCTGAATATGCAGTTGCTAACAAGCTTGCAGAGGAACCGGCCTTTATCTGGTGGATCAAAGACGTTCTCCGACGTCGCGATCGGATTATTTCTAAGGTAAAAGCTCGGTACTGGAAACGCACTCACAAATTTGGTATTCGTGTTCCCAAGTCCGTAAAGGAAGCTTTGGAGATTGACGCGGAAATGGGGACCGATTTCTGGAAACGTGCAATCGAGAAAGAGATGGCAAACGTTATGCCAGCATTCAAGTTCCTCGAAAGGGACGAAAATCTCCCGGTTGGTTGCCAAAAAATTGATTGTCATATTATATTTGATGTGAAACTCGATTTGACTCGCAAGGCACGGTATGTGGCTGGGGGACACATGACGGAAGCACCGGCGGCGTTGACTTATTCGTCGGTAGTGTCTAGAGAAAGTGTACGGATTGCATTTATGGCGGCAGCGTTAAACGGGTTGGACATTTTGGCGGCGGATGCGCAGAATGCTTATCTAAACGCGGATTGTCGGGAAAGTGTGTATACCATTGCGGGTCTGGAGTTTGGTGCAGCTAGACAGGGGCTTCGAGTGTTAATTGTTCGAGCACTATATGGTTTAAAGAGTTCCGGCGCGGCGTGTCATGCGCACTTAGCGCAAACAATGTCTGATTTGAAGTTTCGACCCTGCGTGGCGGATCCTGATGTTTGGTTGCGACCTGCTGTCAAAGGTAATGGGGACAAATACTATGAATATGTACTCATTTATGTTGATGACATTTTGGCAGTTTCAGAGAAGCCGGCTCGGATTATGGAAACGTTATCAGGTCTCTATAAGTTTAAAGAAGATCCGAAGACCCGGAAGAAGTATGGTCCTCCCGATCGTTATTTGGGTGCTAACGTTGGAAAGTATAAATTGCCAGGAGCTACCAAAGAGCATTGGTATATGAGTTCGGACGACTACGTGAAAGCTGCGGTAACTAATGTTGAAAATGAGCTTTTCAAAGTTGGGCAGAGGTTTACCACGCGGTCAGGACACACCGTTATGTCGCAATCGTACCGTCCGGAATTGGATGTGTCGCCTGTGTTGGGAGCGGACAAGGCTAACTATTACCAGAACCTAATTGGAATCTTGCGATGGGCAGTTGAATTGGGGCGGATCGATATCTTTGCGCAAGTTTCGATGTTGTCGCAATTCCTCGCTCAGCCCAGGGAGGGACATTTGGATCAAGTGTTCCATATATTTGGGTATCTAAAGGTGCATGGACAATCTAAAGTTGTTTTCGACGATACGTTTATTTCGTGGAAAGACAAGTTTACTCAGTGTGATTGGCAGGATTTCTATCCCGATGCGAAGGAACCGATTCCAGGTAATATGCCGGAGCCTCGTGGAAAGGAAGTTCAGTTGAATGCTTTTGTTGATGCTGATCATGCGGGCGATCAGGTGACGCGTCGTTCGAGAACGGGTGTTTTGATATTTGTGAATAAAGCACCGGTGATTTGGTTTTCGAAACGACAGAACACTGTCGAAACGTCTACGTTTGGTTCGGAATTTGTTGCAATGAAGATTGCGACGGAGCTGTTGATTGGTTTGCGGTACAAACTTCGAATGATGGGTTTGCCTCTGGATGGACCGGCGAATGTTTTCGGGGACAACCAATTGGTAGTTACCAATGCGTCGCGATCGGAGTCGGTTTTGAAAAAGAAACATGTTAGCATTTGCTATCATCGGGTGAGAGAAGCGTGTGTGGCCAACATCATTCGGATTGCTCATGAGAGTACCAAAACAAACTTAGCGGATTTGCTAACGAAGAATTTGGATGGTCATTGGATTCAAGAATTAGTTTCGAGGATCTTGTATTGACTTTATTTGGGTCCCTTGCTTCGGAAGAAGCATCGTACCTCCCACCATGCGGAATTGCATTACAAGAGTGGGTTTCTGTGAGCGTTGTTACAACGTGGATATGATTTTTATATTTGTTTTTAAAGACGGTTGTTGATTTGGTTGTTGATCATGGATTTGGTTGTGATCCCAGGAGCTGGACGGATTGTTTGGTCACCTTATCATTCTGAGTTACGAATAATAATGTGAGGGGACTGAGCAAATCTAGTGGTAGTGGATCTGGTGATGTGACATAGGTAGTATGTCGCAACCCCTATAATTTAACCTTGTGTTGCGTATCATCACGTCCTGTATGGAATGTACTGTAAATATGGACCTACGTATCCACTACGGTGAGATTAACAGAATAGGACGTGAATAAGCCAGAAAATTTCAACAGAAACCAAACATCCACATATGCTGCGTACAATGGAAGGCAAATTGAAGATAACACCTGAAAAATTCACGACGCGAACAAGCCGTTTTTACCCGCAAGATTTTTTTCATGGTACGCAGTTGCAATGGTCAAAACAGAAGATGATGGTATGACCAAAACCACGTCCTAAAAATACTAACTGCGGGAACCGTGATCAAAGTTGTCCGGCTGGGAAGCAATTGGCTGTGTTTGTTTTGACATTGGTTGGGATTGGTTGTGTTGATGCTGTCTGCGGTAACAACAAGAACAGCGGCGATGACGACGAGAACAGCGGCGACGGCAACGGCGGCAGCGCCAACAACAACAATGGTGAAACCAAATTTGTTGATTTGGGACAAAGTAAACCATTTGTTGGCTGAAACTGCCCACATGTGCTGTCAAAAGACACAAATGCAAGCGTGCCGTTCGGAGCGAACGAAGGGATTTTCGACGATGGAAAAAGCCGTGCTGCGATCGCAACGTAGGAAACGGAAGGCAATGATACCAAAGCCGTATCCTGCAAATCAAGAATGATAGATATCCTTCCAGTTGCGAAGGATTGATCAAAGTTGGTGTCGGCAAAGTAGCAGTTGTATTGGGTCACTCTATCTGTGACAGCAGGAAACCTTGCTTGGCTCCAGTAGCCCACGAGTTCTGCTGTCCGTCGCAAACAAACCATGATGGGAGTGACCAAGAAAGTTGCAGATACAGGCAGTGTGGGGGGTTGAACAAGTAATGCCAAATAGAATCCACAATAGAAATAGAAGATAAATTAATCATCAACAAAATGCAACCAACATGTGTTTAGAACGTCTACAGATACTACAAGCAAATTGAGAAAGCGTAACAAATTCTAATGTTAAAGAAGACTACTTGATGCTATTTCTGTAGAGCCCAGGCTATCAATAGGGCCAGCACAACTGTTTCGTATCGCTCACTGTCAATTTGGTACGTCGTTTGCTTCTTGCTCGACCGTCGCTTGTTTTGTTTGCTTTCTTCCCTGATTGTCCTACGAGGCGTCCAATTCATGCTTTAGCGCTTCTTCGAACCACTGCCAATATCCTGCTCCCGGTGCACAGCTTTCACCTGCTCCTGGATTTTCTTGTGGAAGGATTTTACATCGTCTTCCCCCTTCCGGGAAGTCACACAGCAGCGGGCGAGTCTGTTAAAAATGAAGTACCAGCCAGATTTCGTAAAACGCTCCGAATTTCGCTTCAAATCAGCAACCTACATCATCACTAGTCTTGTCCGGTGGTAGTTAGGTATACCCGCAAAAGATGTCCGCGGTTGATGGAATTCTCATGCTGCATCGTAGCTGCAAGCATGATGCCGTCCGTGTAAACAGTATAGAAAAATTCGAAGAAAAATCCTGTAGAAGCTGTATTGACAGCAAGTTTTGTACTCCAGAGTCAGAGAACGGCTGTACGTATGGCCGACAAAGCCACACAAAGTGCTGACGCAAACGCAATTCGCAAGGAACAACAGAAAGCTGTATGCCGGACGTTGGCAGGTTAGGTATCCCAGAGGAGTAGCTCGAACCCTATTTGATATCCCAGAGGGAATAGGTGATATCCCAGAGGAAGGATATGATATCCCAGAGGGAATATACGACACAAACAATTCGCGGAAGAACAGCTGACTGTGAATGTGAAAGATGTGTGCCGGATGTCAGCAAGTTAGGTATCCCAGAGGAGTAGCTCTAACCCTATTTGATATCCCAGAGGGAATACTTGATATCCCAGAGGAAGGATATGATATCCCAGAGGGAATACACGACACAAACAACTCGCGGAAGAACAACTGACTGTGAAGGCTGTATGACGGACGTCAGCAAGTTAGGTATCCCAGAGTAGTAGCTTAAACCTTATTTGATATCCCAGAGGGAAACCCTGATATCTCAGAGCATAACCCTGCTATCCCAGAGGGATTACTTAGACATCCCAGAGGGAAACCCTGCTATCCCAGAGGAATTACTTAGGAAGAGTTTTTGGATAAATTTTATAAAGCGATGTATATAGTTACTACTCTGGGATACCCCTCCCCTTAGGGCGGCGTCTGTGCTTAACAAAGGTGACGCCTTTGCAGTCATACCAGGATGTATGGCAGCGGTAGCTCTAGTTGCGGTAGTGGGAGAAAGACTCCATACGGTCAGTGCTGGTCTGACATGGATTTAGGATGAATTTGTTAGGTGGAAAAGTAAACTTATCGATGATCCAAGAGAATTCCTTAAACAAGAGACAAACCATGTTGAAGATCCCAGAGCCATTACTTATTAAAAAGACAAACTGTGTTGAAGATCCCGGTGCATTTACCTACGCAAAAGACAAACGAAGTTGAAGATCCCAGTGCAATTATTTACGCAAAGGACATGGCATGTTGAAGATCCCGGTGCAATTACTTAGAAATAGTTTTTGCATGAATTTTATCCAGCCAGGTATACCCTTGCTTCTCCGGGATCTTCCTGCCCTTAGGAATCGCGTCCTAAAGATACCAAGTACGGGAACCGTAGTCAACCAGCATCCGTCGACCTGGGTCAAATAAAACCTTTTGTTGGCCGCAGCTACCCACTATGCTGTCACAAGGCACAACAAATACATGTCCTTTGGGCCCGACAAATGCCGCAATATTTTGGACAATGGAAAATGCCTTGCTGCAATCGTGACGGAGAGAACCGAAGTTGAAATTGAAGCTGAAGCCGCATCGGATAAATGAAAATTGCGGGAACTGTTGGCAGATATCTTTCCGGTTGCAAGGGGCTTGCCAGTGTTTCATTTGACCAAAGCTGGTGTTGGCAAAAAAGCAGTTGTATTAGGTCACTCTATCTGTGACGGAAGGAAACCTTGCTTGGCTATTGTAGCCTGTGAGTGCTGTTGTCCGTCACTCATGACCCTTTCCCTACCCATGATGCAAGTGATGAAGAAAGATGCGGATGCAACAAGTATCACCAAATAGAAACCACAATAGAAATAGAAGATAGAATAATCATCAAACAAAATGCAACCAACATGTGTATAGAGCAGCTATAGATACTACAAGCAAACTGAGAAAGCGTAACAAAGTCTAGCTTTAAAGAAGACCACTTGATGTTATTCCTATAGAGCCCAGGCTGTCAATATGGCCAGCGCAACTGTTTTGTATTGCTCGATTTGGGACGTCGTTTGCATTTTGCTCGACCGTCGCTCCTTTCGTTTGTTCTCCTTTCTGTTTGCCCTACAAGGCGGCTAGTTCTTGCTTTAGCGCTTCTTCAAAATTCTGCCGCTCCTGGTGCGCAGCTTTCATCTGCTCCTGGATTTTCTTGTAGAATGATTTGAAATCTTCTTCCCCATTCCGGGGAGCAACAAAAGAGCGGGCGGGTCCGTCGCGAAATAAGCACCAGATTTCGTAAAACGCTCCGAATTACACACCAAATCACCACACTGCATGATCACCAGTCTCATCTGGTGTTAGCCTACCCTATCCGCAAAAAATATCCGCGGTCAATGCTGTTCGCGTTCTGCATTGTAGATGCACACATGGTGCCGTGAGTGTTTCTGTTGTAAAATTTGAAGAAAGAAAAATTCGCTACTAGCTAGAAGCTGTATCAACGGCGAGTCCATTTCGGCCGACACTGACTGTTCACAGTTGTACGTAAGCAACACAAAACACAGACGCGATTTACGGAAGAACGACCGACTGTGAAAGGTGTTCGCCAGACGTCAGCCAGTCAGGTATCCCTGTGGAGTAACTTTCACCCTTTTTGAATCTCAGTGGGAATTTTTTGGATCCCAGTGGCATGCGTTAAGTAAAAAATGAATCCCTGTGTAAAGATAAAATACACATTCATGTATAAATTTACTACACAGGGATCTCCTTTTGCTTAGGGTAAATTGTATTTAGTAAATGTTGACAGTAATCATGCTCCTGACAAGGTTGCTGAAATACCTGCTCCTGAAGCAGGGAGGATGGAAAGTGATGCTAGTGATGCTCCAGAAGCAGTTGCCATCAATAGACCAAAAACAACGCGTCTTGAGCGAGAGCTGAAACTCCTCAAGTCACCATTTCTTAATCCAATGAGCGGAATGGAGTCAGTGACGGTTGTTGACAACACTGGAAACACAGACAGTACGGAAACAACGAAAGAAAAAGAAATCTACTTTGTTTTTAGTGCTGAGCTCTCATCGGATCTGGGGGAACCGAAGACACTGAAACAAGCAATCAACGGAAAAGACAAGAGCAAGTGGATACCATCGGTTAAGAGCGAATTTATGAATTTCATAAGCAGGGGAGTGTGGAAGAAAGTCAAACGCAAAAAAGTGAAAGCTCTTGGACGAAAACCGTTGGGCACAAAGTGGGTATTTAAAGTCAAAGTTGAACAGGATGGTAGCAAGCAATACAAGTTGAGATGCGTTACACTGGGATATCTACAGATCCCAGGCATGGATTTTACCGAAACCTTCTCGCCTGTTGCTAGTGACTCTACAATTCGAATCGCTCTCGGAGTCTTTCTCTACAAGGAGAAACCAAAATCTTGGGTTTTGGAAATGATTGACATCGAAGCAGCTTTCCTAGAAGCTGACCAGGATTGACCAGTCTACATTGAATGGCCGGAAGGAATGATAGAACTTGGATTCATCTCGAAGGACGACGCGGAAGAATATTGCTGTGAACTTAACAAAGCGATGTATGGGAACGTTGACGCTCTGCTACAGTGGATGAAGACTTTTGCGAATTTCCTGATGAGTGATGTAATGGACATGAACCAGAGTTTGGCTGATCCATGCATGTTCTACAAGAAAGACGGAAAAATTGATCTAGTTTTACTTGTGGTTGTCTTTGTGGACAATGTTTTACTTGGCGGAACGGAAAAAATGGTCAAGTGGTTCAAAACAAAAATTTCGACGAGATTCAATTTTACTGATCTCGGAAAGTTGCGAAAACATTTGGGTGTCTGGTATGAGTGGGGAAGAGACAAAAACGGAGATACTTTTATCAAGGCAACAATGGATTCACTTATTGACGAAACAATTGAAGCATTTAGAAACATGACTGGACACTATGCATCAGCAGTTTCTATGCCTGGTTATCCAGGGAAAGTGCTTCAGAAACACAAAGGGGAAGAACCAGTTATGTTGGACAAATTTCGGAGTCTCACGGGGAAAATCATGTATGTGGAACAAAAAATTATGCCCATGATTGCTAACGCGGCTCGCAAACTCGCTCAACACATGTCACATCCAGGTGAAGAACACTGGAAAGCCCTTGAATGTTTGGTTGGATACTTAGGCACCACAAAAGGAAAAGGACTTATTTATCGAAGACCAAAGGAGTTGCAATTGGTGAGCTGGGCGGATTTGAACTACGCGACAAACGAAGATACGCGACGAAGTGTTTCGGGTATCATTAACACGCTTGGAGGAGGAACCATCACAAATTGGACATCGAAAACTCAAGCTACGGTCACATTATCAAGCATGGAAGCAGAATATCTTAGTCTCTTGCTGTGTACGCAAGATTTACGTTTTACGCAAATGCTCCTCAACGAGATTGATACTTCAGTAACCCCAGGTATTATACACGACGACAACACGGGTGCAATTTTTCTGGTCAAGAACTCTCAAGTTGGATTCCAAACCAAACACATTGATGTGCGGCACCATTTTATTTGAGAACTATTGAAGGCAGGATTGCTTTGGGTAATTTTCACTCCATCAGCAGAGAACCCTTCGGACTGCGGGACCAAAAATTTGACGGAAGATTATTTTTAAAATTTGAAGCTGCAATTCAAGAAGGACGACTTCTGGACTTCTGGAGGGAGGATGTTAACGAGAGTGGTACGACGGCAGACGAGCCCGCATGAGGACGTACAAGTAGGGCTCCAATATCCATAAGTCCAGAGCTGAAACTATGCCAGTGACTAACTAAGACTCTCACGACCACAGTCACCGACAAAGTATAAGCGGAACTTACCCAAACGATTATCAAACAACCCAGTGAAAGGTTATATGACCAAATACATAAAAAGCGTGATGGATGCTACGATTGAATGACTGGCATACAAAAGACCAGCATCCCAATACAGGAAGTAGATAGAAACGTAATGTGAAGCAACTCAAAACTTGGAACAAGGTAACGAACGGAACGGTTACATCTAGGTTAGGCAGTAGATACGGATAATCTACTGGGAACGAACGAGTATTTCAACAGCCATCCATGTGAACAGTATAGAAAAATTCGACGAAAAAATCCTGTAGAAGCTGTGTATTGGCAGCAAGTTTTGTACTCCAGAGTCAGAAAACGACTGTACATATGGCCAACAAAGCCACACAACGTGCTGACGCAAACGCCATTTGCAAAGAACAACAGAAAGCTGTATGCCGGACGTCGGCAGGTTAGGTATCCCAGGGGAGTAGCTCGAACCCTATTTGATATCCCAGAGGGAATAGGTGATATCCCAGAGGAAGGATATGATATCCCAGAGGGAATACACGACACAAACAGATCGCGGAAGAACAGCTGACTGTGAATGTGAAAGCTGCATGCCGGACGTCATCAAGTTAGGTATCCCAGAGGAGTAGCTCGAACCCTATTTGATATCCCAGAGGGAATACATGATATCCCAGAGGAAGGATATGATGTCCCAGAGGGAATACACAATACAAACAGATCGCGGAAGAACAGCTGACTGTGAATGTGAAAGCTGTGTGCCGGACGTCAGCAAGTTAGGTATCCCAGAGGAGTAGCTCGAACCCTATTTGGTATCCCAGAGGGAATAGGTGATATCCCAGAGGAAGGATATGATGTCCCAGAGGGAATACACGACACAAACAGATCGCGGAAGAACAGCTGACTGTGAATGTGAAAGCTGTATGCCGGACGTCAGCAAGTTAGGTATCCCAGAGGAGTAGCTCGAACCCTATTTGATATCCCAGAGGGAATAGGTGATATCCCAGAGGAAGGATATGATATCCCAGAGGGAATACACGACACAAACAGATCACGGAAGAACAGCTGACTGTGAATGCGAAAGCTGTATACCAGACGTCCGCAGGTTAGGTATCCCAGAGCAGTAGCTCTAACCCTATTTGATATCCCAGAGGGAATACTTGATATCCCAGAGCAAGGATATGATATCCCAGAGGAAATACACGACACAAACAATTCGCGGAAGAACAACTGACTGTGAAGGCTGTATGCCGGACGTCAGCAAGCTAGGTATCCCAGAGTAGTAGCTTTAACCTTATTTGATATCCCAGAGGGAAACCCTGATATCTCAGAGCAAAACCCTGCTATCCCAGAGGGATTACTTACTGTTAGACATCCCAGAGGGAAACCCTGCTATCCCAGAGGAATTACTTAGGAAGAGTTTTTGGATAAATTTTATACAGCGAGGTACATAGTTCCTACTCTGGGATACCCCTCCCCTTAGGACATCCATACTACCCTCCGTTACCTTGGTGTACCAGTGACAGGAAAGACAATCTTGTTTGGTGACAACCAGTTGGTGATTACTAGCTCAACAGAACCTTAGTCACCCATAAACAAGCGTCATAATGCATTGTCCTATCATCGCGTTCGTGAGGCAATTGCAGCAGGAGTTGTTGATTTCCAGAAAATCTTGGGAGCCGAAAACGTGGCGGATGTGCTCAGTAAGCACTGGGGTTTTCAACAGGCATGGCCAGTCCTTAAGCCACTCTTGTTCTGGCAAGGTGATACATCAAATTGTGTGTTACGTAGTACAACCAACGTACGTACGAAAGACAGGAAAAACGCAGTTTCGACAAAGTCTGGTAAACGAAGGTTGGGCGTTATTACGAACGACCTGTGATACACCTAAGCAAGCCTAGGGACTGTAAAACTCAACTTGCTTATGACGCTCCCCACGGGTTAGACAGCGGATACGAGGACCTATGCTAATGCAATATTTGGATCAATGACTTTCTAAAACAATGAGAGGAAGATTATTCTACTACTAGTCCATCAGGCTAGGGAGGTCCAGTTCACTGGACTACCAATGGATTGTTCTTCAAAAAGAATACTACTTATGGGTTCGGGTCCTTCGCTGTATACTATAGCGGACTTCGTTAGTATGACCCTACACCAGTGAACAAAGCTAGCACTGGTACACTCACTTCTACCTCCGTAGGTAGTGTCCTCGGGGACTGACGAGGGTTTGATTAGCCCCCCCCCCCCCCCCCCGGCACTGCTTTAAGCCGGGCAGTAAGTCCGTCTCAACCGGAATCAGGGCTGAGGTCTTCAGGCCTATTGGTATTTCTACCTCACCTGACTAGAGCAACCCGTAGTCACGAAGCGGCCCTGCCGACAAGCCCTGAAGACTCCAAGGGGGTTTCGGCACCGGCGACTCCGAGGAAGTAGGGAAGCCACGAGTAACTTACCGAAAAACCCTGTAGCAGTACTAGTGGGTCCTCGGTACCAGTTAGCGTGAGGAAGTAGGGAAGCGGCTTTCAAACAATGTGTCGCACAAGCCGATAAATATCACCTTAAGTGATACCTCTGACACTTATACAACACGAATGGATGTAAGCGATTAGTTCTCAAAATTCACGGAGCTCGTGGAAAATTGAGAACGACCTTAAGTAGACTTAAGGGTGTTTACCAGTAACGACTGTGCAAATGAGCAGCAGTGGTTTGACGTGCTGTCAAGACTGTTAATCTGTTACGTAGTACAACCAATGTACGTACGAAAGACAGGAAAAACGCAGTTTCGACAAAGTCTGGTAAACGAAGGTTGGGCGTTATTACGAACGACCTGCGATACACCTAAGCAAGCCTAGGGACTGTAAAACTCAACTCGCTTACGACGCTCCCCACGGGTTAGACAGCGGATACGAGGACCTATGCTAATGCAATATTTGGATCAATGACTTTCTAAAACAATGAGAGGAAGATTATTCTACTACTAGTCCATCAGGCTAGGGAGGTCCAGTTCACTGGACTGCCGTTACCATGTTCCAGATAATCTTACTCACATGTACAAGTCTACTTCTTCTAAATATAAATCCCACACAGAATCTTGTAGCGAGTATTCATCCCTCCTTGATTACTCCCTCATAATTTGTGGGACTGGATCCTATCATTCATTTGTATAATCCTTTCCTGTATCCTCTTCCAAAGGATTCCCATAATCGTCCCGCGAATACATCGTGTCGTACAATAAGGCCGACACAAATTCAACGGTTCCATCGCCATCCTCAACATGATCACCACCCACGTTCCTGTTGGTATCTTTTACCTGTCGCACAGACATGTCGCGATGGTGTATACCGTAACACTCCCCATCGGCCTGTCTTGATGTATTCGAAAACTTTACCTCACATTTTGACGTATCGCCTTGCCAGAAAAGGAGGGGCTTCAATACAGGCCACGCTTGTTGGAATCCCCAATGCTTACTGAGAACATCTGCAACATTATCTGCTCCCAGGATCTTGTGGAACTCAACAACACCAGCTGCAATAGCCTCTCGTACTCTGTGGTAAGAAAGAGCGTTGTGTCGCTTGTTGAGTGGAGACTGGGATTCCGTTGAGCTAGTAATCACGGACTGATTATCTCCAAACAACACTGATTTCTCCGTGATAGGAACTCCAAGGTAGCGCATTGTAGTACGTATGTCCATGATTTGTTCAACAGCGATGCGCGCTGCGACAAACTCAGATCCATATGTGGCGGTTTCAACCGTAGCCTGTTGCTTGGAATACCATTCAAAAGGAGTTTGATTGATGAGATGCAGGACACCCGTAACCGATCGACCAGTGATCATATCATGGTAGAGATTGGCATCCACATAACAGGTGAGTGTGACGTGTCTTCCCAAAGGCGTAGGAGCGTTGCCAGGTATGAGTTCCTTGACGTTACCATATACGGATGTTGCCCAGCTATGTACTTTCTTGGGTAACATCGAGTAATCCGATTCATCCGTACGGACCCGTATAGCACCTGCTTTCATTTTCCTAACGTAACCATAGATCCTTTTGAGTCGATCTAGGTGGCCCTCGCGAGGCGCAACACGGAACCGCGACATACTCATGACGGCAGTAGCTATATCAAAGCGACCGAGGGTGATAAGCCACTGTAAACTACCGATGAGTGATTGGTACTGTTTAATCCCATGGTCGTCGAGTTCAGAGGTGGAGTCTAACTCCGGGTGGTCCCCCTTTTCCAAAGGCAATGCAAACATCTTGGGCTGCTCATCGTACATTCGTTTGTATTGTTCCATCATACGAGCGATGTACTTCTTGGGGTGATAGTACAGGGTACCATCCTTATATCACGTTTGAACATACATCCTAGGTGATAATCCAACGGTCCAACTCCCTTGAGTTTGTACTTGTGCGTCTCCTTGAGTTGGCACATGATGTGCTCTGGATCATGGGCTGCCACTGCAATGTCATCAACATACACAGCAATATACTCATACACACCGGAATTCTCCCTCATCCATACATCTGAGTCAGCTTTGCTTGCCGTGAAACCAAGGTCTCAAAGGGTATCCGCAAAACGCTTGTGCCAGCGCAATCCGCTACTCCTGAGTCCGTACAGGGCCTTGTTAATCACCAGGATATGTCCTTCAAGGTCTGCAAATTCTGGACCGGCGACTACGAAGACCTTCTCCTTGGTCTTGGCCTCAAGATACGCGTTTCCTATGTCAGCTCCCCACAGCTTTAGGTTGTTGCGCTCAGCTAGGAATATGACAATTCAAAGGCTTCTGAGTGAAACGACTCCTGAATAGACACTCTCATTTGGTACTGGGGTTAGATGACCACCTGCCACCATCCTGGCCTTGTGTCTGCCATCATGCTTGACGTCATATACGGTATGGATACGGATCTTCTTGTATCCCTCAGGTGCGTTCTCAACATGTTGACCTCGGATAGTGGCCTTGCCTTTATCAATGAAGGTGTTGTACTTGTGCAATTGTGCTCTCTCGGTACTCTCAGCGTCTTGCCATTTACTATTTCCGTTGCCCTTATCAATGCTGACTGCCTCTTTGTGGTCACGAGGGATCTGATATCCGAACTTCAGTACGGGAGCGCGTCGACCATTATGAAGCCGGGCTTGGTGTGCAAGTCGTTGGAATGTAACATTTCTGATTGCAAGGCGCTTGAACTGTTTCCAACCTGGTGTATCTAGGAGGCCCTGTCGTTTAGCATAGGTAGCGCATGTAACAGGATTGTCGGCCCGGATAACATCTAGGGGTTCATACGTAGACTCCCCAGTTTCCCAGTGTACAAGTACATTGAATCTAGATCCTTTGTAGTTCTTGTCGTTAGGGGAAAGAGGTCCTTCGTGCGCCACAATGTCCTTGAAACTCCATTTACGGTCAGTATCATGAAGTTCTTTGTCTAGATCCGTCTCGAGTTTATCTAGAATTTCGTTGTAATTTCGTCGTATTCACCATCATTTATTTCCACAAGAAAATTCACATCAGAAGGTTTGTCTGGGTCAATGATTTTTCGGGTGATACGAGCTCGAAAACGTTCTCCATTATCGTGTGAATCCGTGAGAAACGTGCGACCGATGAGATCGTCGGGAGTGAAACCAGGTAACTCCTTCAAGGCATAGGAATTTTGATTTTCTGTTCTACGCGACTTGATAAAGTTGATGGGCTTAGAAATACTCTCCCCATCCTGTGTCGCAAGACGGAGGTTGGTTTCAGAGGGGACAGACGCGGATCGCACACTAGAACGGAATAGGATGCGGTTGGTGTCTTCGGTAAGGATCTTATAGGTGAGAGCGTCACCTACAGAATCTGCGATGCCGACGAAACGACCACGTTTTTCGGTACCATCGGACGGGAAGGTGACATCTTCGATCCTATAATAAACAGGTTCCCAGAAAGAGAACTGGAGGAGAACACTGATATCAGGGGTTGATCCGTTGAGAATTTCCAACGGAGTTCTATTATCTAGAGATTCGTGCGCAAGATGGTTAAATACATAGCATATGTAAGTAACACAGAGTAACCAGGTAGAATTGGGCGCGCCTGTTTTATTGAGAACGTTGTTCGTGTTGGCCTCAATGGTAGCGATGCGTCATTCAGCGAAGTTCTGGTGCTGATGATGTGGTTCGCTTTGCCACTGGTCAATGTGGTAAGCCCGTGTAATGTCAGTAACCTTTTTACTGATCTCAGCTTGAGCACGGTCGCTGATGAGCTTATCCATGGCCCCACGGTAACGGATATGATCCTCTAGGGCGTTGACAAATTCTTTGTCGGTTTTCATGGGGTAGACGTCAGTGACCAGGGAACGTCTCCCTACAAAAAGTTGCGCATACTTTGCTCCGTTGTCGACGGCAGGGGTGTCGGACCAGATTGTATCTGTGGCAACGGCCTCATTGCGTCAATGGACCTTTAAAGCCGGGAAACGAGACTTGAAATGTTTACGTAGAGGTGCATTATAGACCTCACGCGCATATTGAGTGGTTGCAAAAATGGTTTTGCGAACGGTATCACTGGAGACCCATGCCAGGCAAGGACGGAGGGCATCATAATCATGTTCATTGCGTTGGACAGCATGCTTGTTACACGTAAGTATACGGTCGAGAGCATCGTGACGTTGAGAATTACAGATGGCAACGTGTCGGTGCATGTATTGGCCGAGATTGTCAAATCGTGGCTCAATATATGGCATGCCAGGTAAGTCATGGATGTCGGTATGCCATTCAGCCTTCATGTCGATTTCGTTGTCGAGAACTGATGGGTCCCAGTCAACGTCAGAAGTAAGAACAACATGGGGAAGGGAATGAAGTTCATGACTGGTGGGTGCGCGCATATCCATGTACGGAAGACCCTGTCGTATGTTTAGTGGGATGATGTAATCATCCAGGGTAACAATACGTTGGTTGCCGCCCACGGTACGAGACCGATCTTGAACACAATTGTGGCAATGTTCAAGTTGGGCGCTGGAATGGATGGTTTTACCTTTACCAAGATGCGCGTATTGATGCATGATAACAACAATGGGCCCTCGTTGCGATTCGACAAGACCGGCAGCCGTGACAATGTCTAGATTGGACAAGGTATGTTCATTTATACCGGTTATGTTGGCTGAACGTCCAGTTTTGTGCAGTACGGTAACATCACTCCCCGCAAGTCCACCGTTGGCACCGCGATCGACAAGTGCAGATGTGGTATTTTGTACTGTGTGTCGGGAGACTTGGTACTGTAACACATTTGACTGAAGTGACTTGGTGGTACCATGAGGACGGAGGGAACCCGTTGATACGGTGTTGCGTGACGCTGCAAGTACCTTACGTATGTCGCCTGGATCCATACGTCCAACCCGATCAGAAAGATGTGCTAGGAGTTCCGTTTCTGGTGCACAATCATGAAAGGTATCCACGGGAGTTCCATTGTTGTCGTCCGGGGCTGCGTCGCGACTGCCAGTTGCATGTACATGCGCCATCAAGGGACGTGCCAATCCATTACTAACCGGGAGAACCTTAGCTGGGGCAGCCAATCCCTGAAGTATAGCCTTAGCATCATCTGAGAGCTGGTTCCACATATCTCTAGGGATATAAGGTCGTTCACGGTTAGTGGGCGTACTATGATGTCGGTTATTAGTACAATTCTCCCTGCGGGCATGCGCATTGGCTTCATAGAGTACGGAAGGTGACAAGTCAATATTGTAGTTAACATCCGGATCAGTGTCAAAGTCTGTAGGATGGTAAGAAAGATCAGTAGAATGAATACTACGCTTTTCCTTGGGACTACGGGAATTAGAGAAGTTGTTTCCTTTATTGTAGAGTGACGCTGAAGCAAGTAGAAGACTAAGGTAACTCTCGTAGCTAATAGGATTACCTCCTTTGGCTAGGTCAAGAGTGGCTGTGATCTTCACTTGACAAAGTTCCGGTACATTGTGGACAGCATTCTCCAAAAGACTAAGACACAGTTGCTTTGGGAGTTGCTCAGCCATTGGTACAGTATTGTGGTAGATACAAAGGTGGTTCTTCCAATGAAGGATAAATCCTTCTGCTGTGCCTGTCCATGAGGATCCATATTTCGCCGTAGTTAGGTAACCAAGCGTGGTGGCTGAACTGATCTTCGCACTTGCTGATTCCGTATAGTGTTTGACAACTTTACAAAACACTTCTTGCGCATCGAAGTCAAAGCTGGGTTCTCAAACGAGGTTCTTACCCATATCTGTCTGCAGTGTGTGTTCTAGTGCAGAGTACACAAACTTCTTTTGCTCTTCGAAAAGTGCTTTGTCAGAGGGCTCTGTAAGAGCATACATTGGGTCAAGGACCTTTTCAACATTATGCGAGACTGCAGTGACCACAAACAAACGGTAGAAGTTATCCCAGTACTTGTCATCCTTGAGTACGGGATAATGCGTTTTGTCACATTTAACGCCACGCCTGAAGTCGTCAGCAGCAGATCGCACTTTAGGGGTGATGCTCGTTGAGGTGGGGGCCAAAGTCGAGGGACTATTGGTTGTCGATACCTGGCCAAGTGCTGATCCTCGATACTGAACAAAGTCTTCGTTGTTCAACGCAATGAGTTCCGAAGGCTTCATGGGGCTCCCCTTTTGCCGTTCAAGGGATGCTTGCCAACGTAGAAAATGACGCAGGATTTGTCGATGCGCCATGAGCAGTGGGATCCGTGGGTTGTCTACACCGTCAATAGGCGTGGGAGACTTGTAACCGAGGGCATCGAGTTCGTTCTCAAAGATAGAGAGAATGTCGATGGCTGTTTCGTATCCCTGCTGTTGGAAGCTAAGACGGATAGGGTGTTCTTGGGACAACAAGAGAATGTTATCCAAGATGTGTGCATAGACAGCCTCGCTTGTCATTTGCCGGGTGGCAGGTACCATTGTGGGCTGGGTAGCCGGACCAATAGATTGTTCTTCAAGAAAAATACTACTTATGGGTTCGGGTCCTTCGCTGTATACTATAGCGGACTTCGTTAGTATGACCCTACACCAGTGAACAAAGCTAGCACTGGTACACTCACTTCTACCTCCGTAGGTAGTGTCCTCGGGGACTGACGAGGGTTTGATTAGCCCCCCCCCCCCCCCCCGGCACTGCTTTAAGCCGGGCAGTAAGTCCGTCTCAACCGGAATCAGGGCTGAGGTCTTCAGGCCTATTGGTATTTCTACCTCACCTGACTAGAGCAACCCGTAGTCACGAAGCGGCCCTGCCGACAAGCCCTGAAGACTCCAAGGGGGTTTCGGCACCGGCGACTCCGAGGAAGTAGGGAAGCCACGAGTAACTTACCGAAAAACCCTGTAGCAGTACTAGTGGGTCCTCGGTACCAGTTAGCGTGAGGAAGTAGGGAAGCGGCTTTCAAACAATGTGTCGCACAAGCCGATAAATATCACCTTAAGTGATACCTCTGACACTTATACAACACGAATGGATGTAAGCGATTAGTTCTCAAAATTCACGGAGCTCGTGGAAAATTGAGAACGACCTTAAGTAGACTTAAGGGTGTTTACCAGTAACGACTGTGCGAATGAGCAGCAGTGGTTTGACGTGCTGTCAAGACTGTTAATCTGTTACGTAGTACAACCAATGTACGTACGAAAGACAGGAAAAACGCAGTTTCGACAAAGTCTGGTAAACGAAGGTTGGGCGTTATTACGAACGACCTGCGATACACCTAAGCAAGCCTAGGGACTGTAAAACTCAACTCGCTTACGACGCTCCCCACGGGTTAGACAGCGGATACGAGGACCTATGCTAATGCAATATTTGGATCAATGACTTTCTAAAACAATGAGAGGAAGATTATTCTACTACTAGTCCATCAGGCTAGGGAGGTCCAGTTCACTGCACTGCCGTTACCATGTTCCAGATAATCTTACTCACATGTACGAGTCTTCTTCTTCTAAATATAAATCCCACACAGAATCTTGTAGCGAGTATTCATCCCTCCTTGATTACTCCCTCATAATTTGTGGGACTGGATCCTATCATTCATTTGTATAATCCTTTCCTGTATCCTCTTCCAAAGGATTCCCATAATCGTCCCGCGAATACATCGTGTCGTACAATAAGGCCGACACAAATTCAACGGTTCCATCGCCATCCTCAACATGATCACCACCCACGTTCCTGTTGGTATCTTTTACCTGTCGCACAGACATGTCGCGATGGTGTATACCGTAACATTGTGAGGTGAAGACTTTTAAGACCACCAAGCAGGCTGATGGGGAGTGTTACGGTATGCCTCCTTGCGACATGTCTCATGGACATGATTCACCTAACATGGATGTCGCAAGTGTGAATCAAAACTATGCACATGGAGTTAAGGAGGCGCGCACAGAAATATTGTCAGCCTTATTTCGTGGCCACATGGACTCACAATAAAGGGAGCATTTGTACAATTGCTAAGTTTCTGGAGGTGCATGTCTTTAGTCCTTACTTGTCGGTTTACAAGACCAAGGTACAGTGAAATACAATCGGAACATAGGAGATACAATTGCAGGAACAAAAGGGGTACCACGAACCACATGGTGGGATTGAACAAGATCCTATACTCACCATAGGTATTGTGCAAGGAACTTATAGTTCCGAAAGTATATATACATGTGAAAGAAAGGTTGCCTATTGAGATTATGGCAGCTGTGGAAGATCAAAGATTTGATGGCATTTTGTGGGATTGTTCACTGGACTGAACAACGGATTGACTAGTTTGTAGAAGGTAATCACCCACTCATTGTTTTATAAGTTCATTGATCCAAATTGCATTCTACGCATAGGTCCTTGTATCCACTGTCTACCCTGTGGGGAGTGTTGTCAATGAGTTGAGTTTTACAGTCCCTAAGTCTCTTAGGTGTATTGCAGGTTGTTCGTCTCAACACCCACCTTTGTTTACCACTCACTGTCCTAACAGCAATCTGTCCTACGGTTGTGCTTTCGTAGTACTCCGTAACAGTTTCCGAAACCGAGTACCTCTACATGACCAAGGGATTAGCGGCCTTGTAGGACAATCAAGAAAGAGAGCAAACAAAACAAGCAAGGGTCAATCAAGATACAAGAATTTGAAAGGTTGTTCCCTTTATTGTATAGAGAAGCAGATGTAAGCAATAGACTCAGGTAACCTTTGTAGTTGAGAGGAGTGCCTCCTTTAGCTAAGTCTAAAGTGGCGGTGATCTTGACCTGGCGGAGTTCAGGGATGTCGTGTACACCGATTTCAAGCAAACTGAGGCAAAGCTGTTTAGGCAACTGCTCTGCCATAGGGACCATCGGCTTGCAGGCTCGACAGAGCATCGGTTTGAATCGCAAACGGCCAAAAGCAAATGTTTCTGAAGATGACGTCTATCAGTCGTGTGGATGATTTTCATACCCGCGAGACTAGGTGATCTAGCCATCCCCGAATGCTGCATGGAGTCTCTAGATACAATGATGTATTGTGCGTTGGAGAGAACACGACGGAACGGATTGTGTTCTGACGGTGGCAACGGAAAGGGACAGACAATACTTATTGCCTGCCTAACGGATGTAAATGGATGTGCTCCATTTTCCGCGGCATGCATGTTATGAAAAGTATTTCTAGTTCCACTATAATTATATGTGAGCGCGCGTCATGGTATAAGGATACTATGACGGAAGACAGATATTTGTGTACAGTTGAGTTTGTTTCTAAGGTTTTGTTGTATCATGGCAAACCAAAGGAGCTTGTTTGTAGCACTAATTCTTTAATCAATGTTAATAAGTTCTTTGATCCGTACTGCTAGTTCACGCATAGGTCCTTGTATCCGCTGCCTAATCCAAGGGGAGCGTCGCCAGCAAGTAGAGTTTTACAGTTCCTAAGTCCCTTAGGTGTATTGCCGGTTGTTCATCATAACGCCCTCCCCGTTTACCAGGCTCTCTCTCTAACAGTGCTTCTGTCCAAACGGTGTACATTTGTGTATATCATAACAGGCACAATTCTAGGACTTTATTGTTGCAGTTCTATACAATCAACTACGAAAGTATGTTGGATCCTGCGAAACCTCAGGCACAATTCTGGCCTTTTATCGTTGCAGTTTTCTACGTCATAACGCCCAACCTTTTGCTGACCAGACTTTGTCAACACAGCATTTTCCTGTTTCTCGTAGTTACATTGGTTGTAGTAGGCAACAACAAGTCTATAGTACATTGTTCAACGCCTACAAATACAATCCTTAGTTCCTTAGGTACAATTCTAGCCTGCCGTTTTTGTTGCCTTACCTAATAGAGCATGCCACACTCTCCCAAGACATTTCAGAGCACGGCTAACATAATGGTAGCATATGTTTTATTCAGATCTGACTGCAATCTATAGTTCTAGCTAGAGATTTGGAAAATGTCCTTTGTTGAGGATAGGTCCTCAATATAGGACACAAGTAGACTGAACACTAGCACTCACATCACTTGGGACTAATTTTTATATAGTCATGTATAGTCATAATTCTGTGGAAATTCACCTCCCTTAGGTTCATGCATTTGAATATAATTACCTTACGTTGCGCAGGTATTGCACATTGGCCCATCTGGTAGTATAGGGTCTGCTGTGTCTGTGCAGGACTGTGCAGCAAGGAACATTCCATCAACATTACAATCCAAAGGAAGCCAAGCCAGCCAGGGACAAAGGTTGCCCTCAAATGAAGATGCGCCATTAAACATTTCTTGCATGGTAGTTACCTTGCTGACATTCCAGCTTGACAGGTCGCCGTTGAAGGCAGCTGCAAACTGAAACATAGACTCCATACTTGCAACCTGATCTACTCTCCATGAAAATAGGTTCCCATTAAAGGAGGATGCATGCCAAAACATAAAACTCATGTCTGTTACCTGGCCCACATTCCATGTTGAGACATCGCCATTGAAGGCACCTGCCTCCTCAAACATAGCTCTCATGTTTGTAACCCGCATTACATTCCAGGATGAGAGGTCAGCATTGAAGACAGATGCAGCCTGGAACATACTTGACATGTTGATCACCTGATCTACATTCCATGCTGAGACATCGCTATTGAAAGTCTTTGTATTGTAAAACATAGACTCCATATTTGCAACGTTGTCTACCCTCCATGATGAAAGATCCCCGTTGAAGGAAGATGCACCCCAAAACATGAAACTCATGTCTGTTACCTGTCCTACATTCCACATAGCAAGATCACTGTTGAAAGCACTTGCATTGTAGAACATTGACTCCATATTTGAAACCTGATCTACCCTCCATGTTGAAAGGTCTCCATTAAAGGAGGATGCGCCCCAAAACATGAAACTCATGTCTGTTACCTGACTCACATTCCACAATGCAAGATCACCATTGAAAGAGCTTGCACCCTCAAACATAGACTCCATACTTGCAACCCGGTCAACCCTCCATGATGAAAGATCCCCATTAAACGCCGATGCGCCCCAAAACATGAAACTCATGTCTGCTACCCGACTCACATTCCAAGCTGACAGATTGCTATTGAACGCATAAGCACCATTGAACATCGAATGCATTGTTGACGCGGCCGAAACATCCCAGTTACTCAGATCTTCATCAAACATTCCAATGGCGCTGTTCCGAGCTGATCCATCAAAAACTTGAGAAAAGTTGGAGATTCGTGACACATCCCATGATCCAATAGGATATCCATACACAGTCGCTGCGGTGGAGTCTACGGGGCTGGTTGTACCAACGTAAGCATCAACAGCATCATACAACTCCTGTGTGGTTTGAAAAGACAGGTGAGCCGGCAACGGTGACGAGGGATCAGGAGAACTTCTGGGCACCAGGATAACGGCCAATAGCACTATGACTCCTAGCAACACCACAATACTTGCAATGACAGACAGTCTAATGTAGCAACGTTTCTTTGAGGAAGTAGTATATCCTGCTTTGGACTCGTCTTCATAGCCTTTCGTATCAAAGACAATGTCTTGACTTGTTGATCCCTGAGTACTTGTTGGCAGCCAAGTCTGGCCAATGCCACCACTTTTTGCTGAAGGTGGGTTTTGGAGAGAGAAAGACAGTGGTTCAACATTCCCTGGAGACTTTACTTTATGCCAAAGTGCCACCACCACAGAAGCAGTAGGTCTCACCAAGCGATCACGAGAGAGGCATGATGTGGCAACCATTTTGAGCGCTTTCCAGGACACCATCTCTATCTCTGGGAGATCCTTTGGTTTGGATGGGACTACGAGCATGGGCAAGTGCTTCTTTGTCGCTGCCAGAAGTGCTATGGATGATTCTTTCTTCCCTCCATGTGGAATCTTGCTTGTCATGCACTCCCATACTGTCACCCCAAACGAAAACATCTCACAAACGCGTGATATGTCAAGCACTTCTTCCGAGAGGATTTCTGGTGCTTGATATGCAGCTGTACCTGCTATCTGGTTGCCCTGGTGGCTTGTTGTGGCCAAAATTGTACTGAGACGGAGTTTCGTGGTGTGGAGGCCTTTTACTTTCGACTCTCCAAAGTCAGCCAACTTGGCAATTGTCAATTGTTTGTTCAGCAAGATATTCAGAGACTTAATATCATGGTGAACAATACCTTGCAGATGAAGAAACTCTAAGGCTCCAGCAATACCTTTTAACAGAAAGAGCCGACGAGAAAATCCCATAGCATCCTTTTGGTTTCGATCATGGAGAGCATCAAATAATGTTGTATGCATTAGCTCCATGACAATGAGAGGTCTCTCGACTTCACTCAATACGGTGATGCATCCAATAACGTGGATAATATTGGAGTGCTTGCTGCACTTGTGCGTCAAAATGGCTTCGGCGGCGAGTCGTTCCACATCACGGGCGATTTGAGAGAGAGAGAGAGACGCTACATCTCCATGGTACGCCTTGAGGCGCTTGACCGCAACTGGCCGGTGGTTGTAGGTCCCTCGAAAGACTTCCGCAAATCCTCCACCGCCCAGAAGATTCTTTTGGTCATCGCTAAACTCCAGCAATGATGCCTTGAGCGAGATAGCAAGCACATCCTCTTTGGATGGACGAAACGCTATCTTTTGTTGCTGTGGAGATAAGGCAACCTCATCTCCCACACAGTCGAGAGAGTTGTACTCTTGTACGGGATGGTGGATTCGGTCACTGGGGATAGAAACGGCGACTTCGGGGGCTTGTGTCTGTGCATCCGCCAGGACCTTATCAAATTGCTGCTGTACTGTCACGGAAGGATTCGATTTGCTCATTGCAAGAGTGCCAAACTGGTCGAGCAATTCTGCAACTCCTTTTGAGACGTCAACCAGCTGTGAAAAGATGGCATTGGATTGCTCCATCTGTAGATCATTGATAGCAGTATTCAACTGACTCTCTGCTTCGAGGATTTTGTCGAGCAAAGTTTGGGATTGTAGCGTAGACTTGAACATTTTGTTCCATGAGGACCGCTTGCTTCTAGGCGATGTAACGGCTTGTAAGCACAAGAAGACATTCTCCACGACTTCGTGGAAATGAATCAGGCGCGCACTTGCACAAACCGCTCCCCATTCATGCGCTCGCGCGACCACTATCGTCAGACGCTTGCCGATGCGGCCTGCCTCATCCTGGCATATTTGAGCGTTTCGACAGCTCTCAATGCCCGCCTTGGCGAGAGCTACGATAGAGAAGAACACAGCGTCCGCCATTCTGATGTGTACACAGTTTTGATGTACAACTTTTGTCGACCTTTGCCAAGGGCCGAAATAGAGCTGCCCGTTTTTAAATTTGACGTCGAGTGTTGACAGTGAGGTTGTGCGAAATGATCAACGGCGGCGTCTTCCGTGCATACCAACAGTGAAGTTGTACCTCCTAGCTAGGATGACTGGTACAGGTTCCAGTGCATACCCTTCTCGTCCAATGAAACGGAATATTTCATCGCTTCACAAGACTACTACAGGTCACATAGGATTCCAAAATAACCACGTGTCTGTAGTGGATCGTAGTGTCTACTCACAGTCAGTCCTGCTAATTTGTTTTTGAATTCTGCAGTAAAATGTAAATGAAATATATATGCCGCACGGGAACAAAATGTGACAAGCTAACAGTACAGGAAGTTGTTGACCGTGAGATACAGCACGCGGACATCTCCTGAATCTACAGTTAGAAACCTTAAATGAAAGAAATAAAAAAGTGTACAGCATTAAATATGTATTAGCTGGCACTTATTGCCCTATTCGACTTTATCGACCTTGCAGAAAAACGAAACCAAACAAACATGTGAGGATCTTGCTGTTAATGTTCACTGTCAATATATGAAACCAAATAGAGAAATGCCAGTTGATCACCACAAAACGCACAGCATGTTGAGACTGAATCTCGTATCCCGAAAAACGCGCTTATTTTCACTGGAGATCTGTAGCCATCAACAACTCGCTAGCTAGACTAGCATCATAGAAGACTACAAGTGTCTGGGCTACCTTTATTGTCCAAAGACAACCCAGCCTAACAGTAAGGAAGGACACTTTTGAACTCATTCGAGCTTATGTCTCTGTATCTATCTGACGCCTAGTAAAAACCGGTAATTCACAGTTAGTAATGTAAAACAGCTTCGTTGAAGCCTCAAGCTCACAAATCCGGTCTGCCACACCGAAGATACGTGAATCATCCTGGGGCTCAAAATCGTTCCTCTAGCAAAATCATTTAACAGTAACGATGAGATTCAACAAACCTGAAGTAGTTCCTATAAGAATAAATGAAAGTATCAAGGGATGTAAATATGACAGAGACGAGACGAACAAATTGCAGGCACGTGTGATAGGCCTGACCACAACAGGCAGAAAGCGTCTCATATTACTCTGCCAATTCTTGCTTTCTGTCTGTCAGTGTTCGTTAGTATTTTGCTGCCCCTGTTGCTCGCCCTGCTTAGCGGGCTTCCATATGGACACGGTGTTTTCCCAAAGATCGCATTACGTGGTCGAATCGGACCAAACGGCAGACCAAACAAAGGTGAGCTTTGGACAAAGATCTACAACGGAGACATGCTTTGTGTCGCCGTGGCCCAATGGCATTCAAAGAACGTGTGCATTGTGCGTCTTTGACATAGCTGAGAATTGTAGCTAATTGTAAGGTAACAAGAGCAGTTCTTGACTACTTGTGGATCAAACAAGTACCACAGAGGACCAGCTTGATAGTCTACTGGCCGACGTCTTTTGGCCGGGCCCAGCCTCTTTCAACAATTGCTTAAAGTTTCGTTGAATTTGGTGCCGGAGACGGGAACTAGTAAGGGGCATGGCCTCGTCACTTTATGACAATCTGTTTCGACAAGATTATCATTGCCCTAGCGAGACCAACGATGTACCATCTGAGGACAGATCGACGGAAATGGAGCAATACGAAAACGAAAGTTCTCGCTCAATGTCAAAGCACCATTCTTGTTCCATATGGATGCGTCCTATTTTGTACACTCGCCGATGGCCAGTAACACTGTAAGGACCACCGGCAGCAAACGCTACCGTCATACATTGGAGAAAAGCGCAACGGAGGAGCCAGAGCCTTCTAAATTCGCCGTGTATGTCGAGGCCATTCTGGCTTCATATGAGCCCGTCGCATTGGTACACTCGGACATGGTCAGAACTAGTGAAGCCGTCTCCAGCTTTACGTATCGTTCCAATCGACACCGTGAATTCGTCGGCAGACAGCGCAATGGACCTTCCAGATAAAATCTTGAGCATCTTCTCCGTTGATGCCAAATCCGACCTGATTTCGCATGAACCCGTCCTCTTCTACACTGGCACATAGCCAGCACTCAGCCCGGCTTCAGCAGAGCACCAATTGCCGCTGTGGTGCCATCAGAGGAGAATCGCGACAAATCCGTTAAATTTTGTAAACAAAAGCAGCACGGATCAATATTATTGCGGCAAGAATTGTCACCTTCATGACTCTGCAGCTGTTTAAGACGTGAATATCGAGGACTGAAGAAAAAGATTTTGTTGGTATTCCTATCCTCTTCCTTTTTGTTTGGCGATAATTGTTGCATGACAGTACTTGTAGATGGCAAAATAGCCAAGCAAGAAATGAACAGGATTCAGACTTGCATGAACACGGCGAGGGCTATTTCTATTTCGTGATGCTTTCGCTTTCAGTCGTTTCCTACAGAAGAATTATTTCTATCGGGCTCATGCCGCAAAGTCGTGCATTGCGAAGGTCCCGGTTCTTATTGTTTCCTTTTTGCAAAGTAACAGCGTCCGGTTTAACCCTACCCACAAGAAGGGTTGTGTGAAATTCCCAATTTCTAGAGGAAGAAGTGGCACTCCTCCCGCTTGACCGGAGTGTTGACTGCGTTGTAATAACAAGTCTCGAAATTTTCAAGGAAACGTATCTTTCGTTCTTCTCCGTGCTAGAAGATGCATCTCTCTATGGGGCCAGCCTTGAGAAACAAGTAGCAAAGTACACCGGCACTTGAACATAGGGTGAATGCGGATCCAGCGCATATAAATCAGTATGACAATGGCGGTGATGAAATTTTACCATCCCTTTTGCGGCGCCAAAAGAGCTTGGTCTACTTTAGTTCGCCAGCAGAAACAGAGCCTGGTTTGTATGCTAGCAACGCGCAGCAATTCAAGCTCTGCAAGAAGCCAATCCACCCTTTTGGCAATAGAAGGAGCAGCCAACGCGAGACACACTGTTCCGCGCACAGAATTGTGGAAGGTCTTTATGACTGCAGCTGTTCCAATGGCAGGCTTCGGTTTCATGGATCAAACCGTTATGTTACAAGCCGGGCACGTGATTGACTGCACTCTGGGTGTGGCCTTTGGATTGAGTACTTTAACCGCCGCCGCTTTTGGGCAAGTTTGCTCTGATGCTTCTGGCGTCTTGTTTGGTGGAACCTTGGAAAGGCTCGCATCTAACATGGGCTTACGAAAGGCCAATTTGACCACCGCCCAACGTCTGTTGCCAGTCGTGCAACGTACAAAGCTTCTGGGTGCACTCGGCGGCGTCATATTTGGTTGTTGTCTCGGCCTTGCCAATCTTTTGTTCATCGATACCAAGCGATCTTCGACACTTAAATTGCAAGCGTTGAATGAAGAGCAAGAATTCAAATTTCAAGTTGAAGCTTCCAACGAAATCCCCGGTGTGACTACTTTAACGGTACGAGGTCCGGATGTCGACGGGATTCTGGCGTCCATGACTGCGGCGCTTGCAGTGCAAGGTTGCTCCTTGATTGAGCTTCACGCCAAACGTTTAAACGAAGAAGATAGTCACATTCACGATGTCTTTTCCGTGGTGCATCGCGATACGAACGAACGCTTTGACGACGACGATTTGCCTGCTTTGGCGCAGGCTTTGCTGGAAGCTACAAAGACCCCCATGAATCACGATGCCGTACAGGCCCTTACACACGATTTGGAACGAACTGTACAAGCGCTTCGATCTCGTGTTCACAAGCTCGAAAAAGTCTTGCGAGACAAGCAAATTCAAGTTGTCCCGCGTTCATCGTCGACCACAGAGATGATTGAACAAGAAACCTAAAGCACACAATGAATCAAGGCCAAACCTCCAATTTTTCTACTCAATTTTGCATGTAACAATTTTCAATAATTTTAAGGGACCTTCAAGTCTATCTTTTCCTTTCTTGTATGACCGGAAGAACGACCGGTTGGTGAGCGTATGGGAAATTTGCTTTCACAGAAGCTTCTCATTTTCTTCGTAGCGAGATTCCTTGTACTTTCGAAAGAGCCATTAGGCAAGTAGATAGCACTTTAAACTCCTGCATTTCGGCCAGACTCTTGAAAATGATGGATTCACAGTCAATGATAAAAGCAGCGTTTTTAGTTTTCTTTTTCTTTTGTGCAGTTTGTTTTCAAAGATCGAGTAGTTTTCCATCACACCTCATGGGTCCAGCTAAAGTAAAATTGGCATTTGCCTCCATCGCACTGCGAAGTAACCTTAAGAAAGGCAACGGAAATCCATAGCACATTCAACAGAGAGGGTACCGAAAGGATGGAACCCTAACTGCTACTGCTGATAGGTTTCAAAAATGTGTGAAGTTATGCCGGCTCATAGTCAATTGATAATTCTTTCAGATTGGCATGTTGTCGGTTTGGGTTTTCTCAAGAAGTACCGTATCGTATGTATGTAAGTATGTATGTAAGTATGTATGTAATAGTTACAAGAGAGCGACAGTTTCCGGCTTGCAAGTTTCGATATATGGAGAGCCTGCATTGGCTTCCGTTGGATACTCTGCTTTTGTATTTATCTATAAAAAGTCACAAGCCATAACAAGAATAGAACTAAACA
This sequence comes from Phaeodactylum tricornutum CCAP 1055/1, assembly GCF_000150955.2. NCBI lineage: Eukaryota > Bacillariophyta > Bacillariophyceae > Surirellales > Neidiaceae > Phaeodactylum > Phaeodactylum tricornutum. The sequence continues at coordinate 29,855 of NC_011693.1, forward strand.
ACCTTAGTTGACTGCACAAGATCTTAAGCTTTTGGGCGACACAGAACCAAAAGCATGTTTACGCGGAGCGACAGACTCTCTGCTGCGATTTTTAGCATGTTTATACATGTTTGGCTTGCGGGACTGTCACGGTGAGGTTTGGAACGAACAGCGTTCGAAGAAACATCTCCTGTGGCGTCAACCCAAAATCCTATATTTTCCGTGTGTTTTAAGATCCACTCAAACAATTTAATAGCAAGGCAATCATGGTCTTGCGTACTAGTCTCAGCAGTACGATGGAACCCACAACAAAGACCTTCAAATCTGCCAGTATATCTCCTGCTTCAACCCCAAGCAGAGGATCTTCGTCGCCGCGTCGAAAATCATCCAAGTCATTAAACAAACCGGCCGTCATACCCCAAACCCAGCACTCCATTCTCTGGTGTGGCATCGCTCGCAATCACACTCCTCTAGCCCGTGTATTGGTTGGTGGGAAAACCCAGGATCACGCAAAAAATGTAATTGCTTTGGGTCGTTCCATAGTCAAGGCGGAACCGAAATCTGGCTGGGATTACTTTCATTTCGGCAACGACGAACAAGAGTACGGAGTTCGCGGTGTCAAGTTTCACGTATACGAACGTAACGCCTTTGCGCCAGGTGAGAAGGTCACCCTTCGAGGTCTGGTCGAAGAAACTTTTTTGAACGGTCAAAAAGTCGAAGTGGTTGCGTACTACGCCGATCAAGATAAGTACCGGATCCGTCCCGATGCCTCGTTGAATGCACAAGAAACTTTGCTGGGAGATGGCACAGTGTACGTACCGAGCGAGCACGTGGTCGGTCAATCTAGTTTGGAATACATTGTTTGGACCTATGCTTGTGTGTACCACAACAGAAAGATGACGCAAACGTCGGCCTGTTTGTTTGTGGAAAAACTAGCGGTTCTTTCCGAAGCGTTGAGGGGACCGTGGCGCGAGGTAGACCGCCTTGGGGCTCAAGATATGTTTGCTGCCGTTATGCAGGCCCAGGCTGAAATGTATGAAGCCGTTGGCAACGAAGCCTTTCACGAAGAGTCCTTGGAATATTCGAAACGCGTAATTGAAAACAATATCGAGCTCTTGTCCGAAGGGAGCTTTTAGGACGTAAAAGCCTTGGCAGATATGTTTGGGGTCGTGTACTGCAGTGCAAGCTAGATACCGAGGCGATCTACCGCAAGCAGTCAAGCCCGAACTTCACAAAATTTACGTTGTGCATGATTGTAAACATCTTTGTGTGATCAATCTATTTACAGGTTATGGATGACATGTCAAAGTAACTAGATCCCTCTAAAGGATTTCTTTGTTTTCACAATCAATAGCAGTTACTAGTCTTTAGAAAACACAGGTTGCTGCTTGCTCACGTTTGGAAAAGACCCGAGTTTCGCTACGTATCCGAGAATAATAATCTGTGGAGGGGAACGAGGATAGCTGTTTCTAAGAATGCTGTTCTTCGCCTGTCCTTCGCTCGTACGCGTGTACCGTGATCCTCTTTGTCGGCCGTCGCCGAAATAGTCCAGCCGAAACGTCGCTCACAGTCAGGGAAGGAAACCGTCAACAGTAACTGTGATTGCCAAGTTACAGTTCTGAGGTCTTCCTACGATTCCGGAATCGTTCGGCGGTTGAATCTGTGGTGGTGCGTCCTCGCAGCTATCACCTATCCCTCTCTGCCTACGTGTTCCTTTCTATCAGTGTCACCATGGCGACTTCCGTATCGGCTGCGGCGGAGTCGGCCGTGAAAAAGCTCGCGCGTCTTCCTGCGAATACGTGTTGTCCGAACTGTGGGACACAGAAAAAGTTTGGTTTCGGGACGGTTTGCATCAAATACTTGACGTTCGTATGCGATGCCTGCAAAACATCGCACCAGGCCATTTCGCACCGCTGCAAATCCCTCACGATGAGTAGCTGGACGATGGAAGAAGTGCTCTTGTTGAAAAAGAATGGCAACGAACGAGCACGCGCGACTTGGCTAGCGACGGCACCGCCGGTGGGACAAGGCGGACGTCCTCAGCAGGGTGATCCCATTGAGACTTTCAAAGCGTTTGTTGTCAACGCATACGAACACAAAAGCTACTACGGAAATGGGGGTGATGATGCCGCGGTATCCCCGGCGACTCCAGAATGCCGCCCAGCTGTCGCCAGTGCCCCACGCGTGGTGGCGCCACTGCCTCCCGCGCAACCCGCTGCTCCACCAGCGATGGCGGCGCCTACTGTTGATTTGCTCGATTTTGGAGGAGCCTTGGATGCACCGGCACCGCCCGTAGCTCGAGACAGCAACAACTTGTTTGACCCTTTTGGTACCACAACGCAATACAGATCGTCAAACCCCCTACCGTCGGATCCATTCGGAGGTTCTCAAATGTCCAGCGTCTCCACTCCGGTACCGGCATCGACATCTACGGCGGGGCCCTCGTTCGATCCGTTCGGCAGTAGTGTTTCGAGTACCACAGCAAATTCCTCGGTCCATCACAAGCAACAGACTGGGAATGGGTTTGTTCCCTCTGCTAGCCTTCCATCCAGTACCACGACATTGTCCACGTTTGATCCGTTCGCCTCGAACGGCACACTGCACGTACCGGGTAGCCTGGGTGGTCCGACTTCTGATCCTACACCAGTGCTGAAAAGAAATGTCAACTCGGGCGCGGACACTGGTTCGATCCACTCTAGCAATATTGGCATGTCAGCAATGACAAGGAATTTTGCGGCTACTAATCTGAGCAACAATAGTATGAATATGATGCAATCCGGTGTGGCTCCCATGCACACAATGAATTCCAACATGATGGGACATCAGCACCCGACTAATTTTTTGACGAGTGGGAGTTCCAATGCTGGTATGAATGTGATGGGCGGAATCAGCAACAGCACCATGAGCATGCTGGGAGGACAAACAATGACGAACGGTAAAGGATGCAACTGGAGCGGCACAATGCCGATGAGCGCCAATACAGGAAATCACTATGGGGGCGTTGGAATGTTACAGTCACAGCAGCACCAGTCATCCACATCGCACTCGCCAGGAGTTTCGACCAATCGCATTTCGCAAGACTTTGGCCCGATCAATGTCAAAACATCCAACAACAATGATCCCTTTTCGGATTGCAAATACTAAAAGCATAAGAATATTACATACGCACCATTGCGAAGAGATTGATGAGACGGTATAAAGACCACTGTATTGGTCAGGCTTTGCTGGCAAGTGCAAATTTGGTGTGTCATAGAAAGAGTTGGAGGTGCCAAGTTTAACGTCGTGAGGGACCATTCGCAACAGTATTTTCTTTTAATTTACTCTCTCCCGGAATTGCGCTAAAGGTTGATCAACAAACAAAGGTGTCTAGACTAGAGTAGGAGCGTAACCACTCCCATCACCATGAGGCTTTCAAGGCCAAGCGCCATGCCTCCACCGCTGGTTCCGTCGGCATTGCCAACCTCACTACCTTCGTCTATACCCGCACTGTTACCACCGGTCGAGCCTCCGGTCCCTCCTCCACCGGTAGATCCTCCAGTTCCTTCTCCACCGGTAGATCCTCCAGCTCCTTCTCCACCGGTAGATCCTCCAGCTCCTCCTCCGCCGGTAGATCCTCCAGTTCCTTCTCCACCGGTAGATCCAGAATCATTTAGAGTGAAAGTACAGGAAGTGCTGGGGTCGTTATCGTCGGCGCACTGCAGAGCTGCCAAGATTTCGCCTCCGCAAAGCGGGCAACAGCCCGACAAAACGTCAATCGCGACTTGAGTCGCATCGCAAGTTGTCGTCCCGAGACTTTGCGCGTTACTTAATTCATCAAGCGAAGTCTCCGTACAAGAACTCAAACATGCATCGCGCACGAGGCAGCCAGCAAAGGCGGACTCTTCCTGCGCGCATGCAGAATCACTGGCTGTACCCTCGTTGGTGTAAGGATAAGTGTTAGGATCGCAGGTCAAGTCGCAACCAGATATACCGGTATCTGCAGTGCAGAGTCCGGTCACGGCACACTGAAAAAAGCCTCGACCAGCATCCGCACAAGTTCGACAACAATTGACACCAGGACAAACAGCGTCTTCAAGGTTGAACGTAGTCGACGTCGGATCGGTAGGCGCAAATTCAGTCTCACATTCCGTGCACCCATCGTTGGACCCTAAGCAAGTAACGTAATCGGCGACAGCGTCGAGGCAATCTGGATCAGTTTGCGCGTAAGCACCGCGACGGATGATTCCGAATGCTGCCGTGAAGGCCAGAAAAATTCCGAAGCGTGTCATTCTACCGTTCGATATCGTAGTTGTGAATTACAATGTAGACTTCGTGTTTTCTAACTGATGGCGGGGACGACTGGAAATAATCGACCTGTTTGTTCCGTCACGACCGGTATCAAACGAGGAGAAACGGTATTTGCGGATTTTCTTTTTGTGGGGCTTGGATCACTCCAATGTCAGCTTTTGACGGGTCGTTTTGTGTTGGTGTTGTTCGTGCATGGGTGGTGTTACTTCCGTCAAAAATAGGATGACGGTTTGAATCTTCAAGGTGTCAATTATAAGAACAGGACGAGGTCATCAAAGGAAAAAAGCACAAGTCGCGGCCGTTAATACTCAGTGACTTTATAATTCATGCAAGGAGAGTTTTCACGACAGCTTATATGTGAAATTTGGATCTTTCGCTACTCGGGAGAGGAGCAAAAGGAGAGTCGGTACCAAGTCAACTCCTTTAGAGTCTTCGATTTATTGTCGCCAGATTTTCCACTTCCGAATCACAACCGTAAGTCAATACCGTATTTCCCGGATGACTGCAATTGAAAATGTTCGGACATAGCAGGGTTATCTCATTTTCATTATTTGGGAACAGTCTGTGAACTTCAAAACTTTCCTTAATTTGTCTAGAGAATCATGTGTCGTACACCAAGGCAATGCTCTTGAAACTCCACAATAAGTAGGTAGTAGGCATCACTGTCCACAGGACGTACATCAATTGAGAGAAACTGGTATTGATCACCTTAGTTTGGGGTTAGTAGAGCCAACTAGAAGCTAAAGACGAGAGCAATGGATGCATATGATATATGATGGATGGAAAATAAATCACAGTAACCGTCAGTACAAATCAAATTTCTAACTATGAACGGTAAAAAGCCACGAAAAATGGACCTGAAGTCATGCGATGGCCCGGAAAATAAAAATTTCTGCTGGATTTATGTTTTTATGTTAACTGTAACCTCATATTTACATTAGATATACAGAAACCTAACTAGAGCAATGCAGGAAGATGACAGCTTTGGAAAGCTCTATTCAAGACGAATATACGTTGTGGGTTTGACCTGACTGAGAGTAACTTACTCAAAAAATGTTTAATCTCCCTTGATTGTGTAGGTGGATGGCGTCCTTGCGTTGTTCGTTTGAATCGCAAAAGGCAGAATCGAAAGTATTTCTGAGTATGACGTGGAAGAAGTCGTGTAAGGAGTTTTCACTCTTGAGTATTTGTGAATTTTTTGCCATCCCCATTCGGTACAATCGTACCATTGACCGACCATTCATTGATGACCGTAAATCCGCCGGCGACCCAAATCACGACACACATGACACAGACAGCGTTGACGATGAGTATAAACGAGGACAAGGATCCAAATTAACTATAAATTACAACAACAGTGATGCAGAGCAATCCATCCGACCGCTAAAGACCACTATATTTGTCGGGCTTCGCATAAAAGTAGCCAAGGTTGAAGGCGTGAAAGAACTATACTAACTGAATTTAGTTTTGATCTCTGCCAGAATTTCGTGAAGACTTCATCAGCATATAGAAAAGCTTGTAGCCTAGAGTAGCAGCGCAACCATTCCCATTACCATGAAGCTTTCAGGACAAAGCGTCATGCCACCTCCACTGGTTCCGTCACCACCTCCACTTCCGTTGTCCATACCCAAACTGTCCCCACCCGTCAAAGCCTCAGTTCCTTCTCCAGCAGTATCTCCTCCAGCTTCTTCTCCACCAGTGGATCCTCCAGCTTCTTCTCCACCAGTGGATCCTCCAGCTCCTCCTCCAGTTGACACTCCAGTTCCTTCTCCACCGGAAGAACCAGAATTTTCTAAAGCGAAAGAGCAGGATATGTTGGGATCGTTCTCGTCAGTACACTGTAAGGCTGCCAAGACCTCGTCTCCGCACGTAGGGCAGCAGCCCGACAAAACATCAATTATGGTTTGGCCCGCTGCGCAGTCCGGCATCCCACCGCTCTGCTCATCGCCCAACCCAGCAAGCGAAGTCTCCGTGCAAGAGCTCAAACATGCATCGCGCACGATGCAGCCAGCAAAGGCGGACTCTTCCTGCGCACACGGAGAATCACTGGCCGTGCCCTCGTTGGTATAGGGATAAGTGGTAGGATCGCAGATCAAGTCGCAACCAGATATGTCGAAATCTGCGGTGCACAATGAACCGACAAAGCACTGATAAAAGCCTCGAGCAGCATCCGCACAAGTTTGACAACAGTTGACAGCAGGGCAAACGGCTTCTTCAAGGTTGAACGAAGTGGACGATGGATCCAATGGCATGAACTCAGCGTCACAATCCGTACAATCGTCATTACTTGCTAGGCAAGCAACGTAATCGGCGACAGCGTTGAGGCAGTCCGCTGCTGGATCGGTTTGCGCGTAAGCACCGTGACGGGCCGTTCCGAATGCTGCCGTGAAGACTAGGAAGATTCCAAAGCGCGTCATTTTACCTTTCGATATCATGGAAATGGATGGTAACCTTTGGTTTCTGATTGGTCGCAGGCAAGATGTGGAAGCTTTAGAGGCTCAATAACGTATCTGATTAATCTGTAACGATCGGTGTCCAGCGATGGGAAACAGAAATTGTGCTTGGTCTCGGGTTGTCTGTCTTTTATGGAGGGTTAAATCCGAATGCGAACCAAAGTTGTTAAGGGTGTCACGCCTTTGACGGCAAAAAACAGTGTTGTTATTTTTGTTCGTGCGGAAATTTTGCGTTCGACCAAATTAGGATCACCGGCACTGACCATAGGATGCGACGGGAAACAAAAGTTGTGCTTGGTCTCGTGTTGTCTGTCTTTTATGGAGGGTTAAATCCGAATGCGAACCAAAGTTGTTAAAGGGTGTCACGCCTTCGACGGCAAAAAACAGCGTTGTCTGTTATTCTTGTTCGTGCGGAAATTTTGCGTTCGACAAAAACAGGATGCCAGTGCTGTGCGTAAGAAGAAACGTAAAACGAATCAAGGCTATACAGTTAACTGTAAATAATATATGTATAAGCATAATTAGTTGACGTTACATTCACAAGCAGTGACGACTTGATTCGTGCAAGCGGAGATTTCACGACAGTTTGACGGTCGATTTGGATCCTTCTCTCGTTGGAATAGGGACAAAAGGAGAGACACACTGTCGCCGCATAGTCGAAAAATAGGAGGTATATTGTTTACTGTTGTTTCCACATCCGAATCATGTGTCACAGTCAATAGCTGTAAAGAATAAAACTATTTGGAATAGGTAGGTGGTCTGTTGGTCCTTTGGATTGTGGGGAAGGAAGGACCGGAAGAGGTCCCCACAATAAGACCTCGGTAACCCCACCCTATTCTGGATTTAGATTTCACAAATTAGTACAATCGTTTCATGGACTATTGCTAACTGTAAGTGTGAATGCTGCTTCGAGCACTTGCATCCGGCACCCCACTCCGCACGGACAGTGTTGACAAACAATGGCAAGCATCTAAAGAGCTACAACGAGGTTGCTAGGAGCAATGGACGAATCTTCAGCCTCGTTTGTACAACACGAGCGTCTTTGGGTGACGGCGGAAGCCGCCATCACGGGAGCAGAATGGCGCGGGTCTCCACACGAACAAAACTACCAACGACAGGCATCCCACGAGAGCCCGTCACGAATGCTACTGGTGCGTGCAGAGTCTCAGCAACGTTTACGAGTAGCGGATTTTTCCACTAGCGGATCCAATAAACCATCATCCGCAGAGTCTTCCGGGCTCAGTCCTTTTCCAACGAAGGTTTACAACATCTTGCAACGACATCGAGTTTCCCATATACACATAGAGTTCGCCAACCGCGCGTCAGATACGTTTCCTCTCCCTCATTCAAAGGAACTGCAGCAGCAACAACATCAGGATCAACGAGACGGCCCAATGCCGCTGTCAGGTCCTTCGGGGGTGTCAGTGCGCGCCGAATTCTGGCCGTTCGACTCCTTGTACCACCGAGATCCACTGGGCTTTGACGGTAGCTACAACAGAAACGACAGCAACAACAAGTACCATACAGGTCCGGCAACGTACACTACGCGGTTCCACGCACTGCTGCAAGATCTAGTGGCTGATCGTATCCTTCTGGCCCCCGTGGTTTCGCTGGACAAGCCTCGCTTGCGACGCGACGTCCATACCCGTTCAACTCCTCCATTCAACCCCCCAGCGACCGCCAACGGTACCCGACCCTCGACCGTCACTGTCGAAACTATTTTACCTACGGAGGTGGCGCCGGCGGCAGTCGAAAGCTTTCAAGCCTTTGCCAACCTAGCCACCTGCACCGCATTGTTTGCCAATGCGGACGCTTGGTCCAACTTTTGGGTAGGTGCCCAAGACGCCACGACACCCTCCAAGCGTAAGTGGCAGCTTGCCACCACTACACCACTGTCCCGACGTACCATGTACTGGGATCTATCGGCGAACGAGGCGTGCTTTGTGCGAGAGTATCGAGGTGACGGTGAGACATCTGATGCTTGCGTTTATCGGTTTACGCATGGCCTCTCGTACGCTGTAATCGGGCCAGCCGATTCCTCTAGTCATCCAACAGTCGCAGAGATTGTACCCATAACTAGGCTAGAAACTTGCCCATTTTCACCCTTGGTGCAGTTGGACGTCTTGGTTCATGACGAAACTTCTTTATCGGCTACTCTTGTTTCCAGACAAACACTCACCCCCGATACCGAGCTTCCGCACGCATCACTTGAAGCGTTGGAACAGAGTCGGTCGGCGTACCGTCAGCGCGGCTTTTGGAGGTTGATCGTTGGACTGGATCGCCGAAAGGGAGTCGCCAACAGCGGCCGGCTCTGGATGACCGTCGAAAACGACCACGACTGCGCCGCAACAGGAATTGTGTTGCAACAAATTCCACAGATTATTCAACCGATTTGGTCAACACTGACGTTGATCACAGAGAGTTATGCAACAGATGTAGCTGAAATTTCCTACTTGGCTTGGGCTGATCTGGATCAGCACAGTTTGCAAGTATTGGAGAACGGTTCACTGGAATTTTTGTTTACGCACATATTGCCCCCCAAGTCGTCTTTGACATTCTCGATTGACTACAACCCGTCCTTTCTACCCTTTGAAACTTTTCCCGGCGACGCTAACCGCGGATTTGAGTTACCACCAGCTCGAGTATTTTTACAATCAAGCTGCGTCTCGAACAAGACGACAGCGCAACCATTCGTCGTCAACACCACCTTGTACGGTGAATCGCTCTTACTTATGGCGCCACTTCCAGATATGAGCATGCCTTTTAACGTCTTATCTCTCTGTTGTACGTTGTACGCTTTTGTGTTGGGGTCCATATTGAATTTGGTCACACGGAAGGCGTCGGAAAAGATCAAGTACTCGATGGACCCGAGTGCGAAGCCAAAGTCCAAACTGGATCGCGTCCGAGAAAAGGCAAGGACCACTTACGATCGAATTGGAGCCAAGTGTAGAGGACGTCGAGCTATGGAGGAACACGAGAACGGAGCAAAATTGAAAAACGAGTAACTTCACCGTCAATCCGAACTGTTTCTGGCAAGGAAAAGGAATCAAAGTGGCATACCCTACGAAAGTTCGATACACACGACAAGTTTTAAACCTTTTCATAGCTCGTACAGTATTGAAACCTTATTGTTATCTTGCTCGACGTACAAGTACAACAGTGACTATGTTTGTCAAGATTACGATATGAGACGATGAGGTGCGTGCAAATCTAACGGTGAATGAACAGCATTGCGACCTACTGTAAAGAAATCTTGGCAGTGAATACGCTAACTGTAATTAGAATTACAGTTAATACAAGGTAGCAACATTAAAAATACAAATATTGAAACCTTTAAAAACCCTGACTTTGACGTAGTCGCTCACGTGAGCATGTTTTGGCTGGACTCGACTATGGTACTGGCGGCGACAATGGTAGTCTCGGGTTTGTGTTGGCCAAGGCCACTTCACAAAGCAAAGATCGGTTTTTAATCTACAGCCAGAGAGTGCCGCGCTTATCCAATTTAAAGGAGTCAGAACAAACATGGCTCCGTTTCTTCGTTTCTTGTGCAGCTCAAGGCAACAGCAACGATTTTTGGTCAAGACCCTTTTGGTATCCAAGTCGTACTGCAGTCGCAGCACTAACAATAACTGGTGCAAGTCAGCCGCAACCTCGTCTTGGATCTCATCTAAATCCTCAGACTCCGCATCGTTAGCTATTTCTACCGCTAGTGCCACGACGCCTCCAACAGCCGAGCCTTCCCTTGCTTCTGATCCTGTTTTGAGTGAATCAACCTCGTCCTCGTCGTTTGTGCCATCTTTGTCGTCGTGGGGCTGGACTGTGTCATCGACATCTCCAACCTCCTACGTCATTGCAGTATGTCTCGCCGGCGTGGCGTCGTTGGCTCTGGCAACCCGCATTGCCCTCATTGATGGCACCGGCACCACAACGTTTTGCGAACGAGCAACCACTGCGCGGTCCGTTCCACAACAGCCAAAAGATCACGAGAGAAAAGATAGCTACATACCGACCAGCGAGTCGAAGCAAGATGTGGATACTGCCATGCTAAGTAGTTACCCTAATGATTCCAGAGAGCATTTCATTCTTGAGAACATTGCTCCCCAAGCCGAAGGTACAGACGAAGAAATTTCCGACCAGACAAGCCAAACCAGAAGTGCCACTCCGCTTCCACCAAATCCACTGGCTGACGGATTTTCGTCCCAAACGGTGGACGAACTTGTCAATGAATGGCTTCAAGATCCTTCCATCAACATTCGTGCGCTCCCGGATGCCTTGGAACGTCAAGTGTACCGTTCCACCGTTCAGCTGACCCTCAACGCTGTCTACCGTTCTTTGGCATCGTTGCACGGTAAGGCTTTGCTGGGGCACGAGTTACGCTTGCGCAAAACGTCCGACCGTTCGCCCTTCGAATTTCTATCACGTTCGCATCACTCGACGCATACAATAGAGGAATCGGTCCTGGGGCAAGTCGCTGATCGGCTCTTGCAGAACAAGGCCATCAATCGACCACTGATTCCGGATATGGTGGAGCGCCAATTGTATGTTAACTGTCTCAAATTGATCTTTCGAGTATTGGACTTGCTGGCCGCCTCTTTGAACCTGACCATTTGCGGACATGATGTCTTTGTTGGTTTGGAACCTGCCAAGCATCAGGGGGGTGCAATCTTGCAGGATTCGTTGAATCGAACCACATCTTCCTTGACCAAACTCGATCCTGAAGTTCTGCGAGAATTTGCCCGCCAAGCCGGGGTCCGGGAAGCCTTGTCAAATCAGTCCTGGTGGCAACGATTCTGGTACGCTTCACAGAAAGAATTACTGGCGCAGCTGCACGGATCATTGTATAGTCTAGTACTCGGAATTGTAGACGACATTCTCGCCAATACCAGTTTGCGGTTACTTTCTGAAAACGTACAAGTCGATATATGTCAGACATCTGAACCCGCGAGTCCGTACATCCCACCTGGCGGTGCCGTTGTGGAAGAGAATCTCAACAGAGCAAATACTACAGGACGGTTCCTAGCTGCCTTTACAACGGGCGTTGGCGTAGGATTGGCTACAATGGCAGCCTTGGGCGGCGGCGGTGGCCGTCGATAAACTATATTTGTGTAGAAAGGTACCACTTTTGTTCTTGTCATAACCCTTTCTTGAAATTGCTCACCTCATTGATACAGCCATCGGAATATGCGGTTTATTCCATATCTTTAGCAACGGGAGGAGGGCATTATCGCATTCAGCGATAGAGTGAGTGATATATGAAATTGTAGACACATATGATCTCTGAATCATTTTCCGACAGCAGGGGAGACACCAGACCACGGCAAGCATATAAGGTTGCGAAGCGGAGGCCGCAGGATGACTATAATGTGAACACAACACCCCACATTTCATATTTATATTCTTTTCTTTACGTTCTCCCGTTGCGTATACAGAACTGACCACGTAGTATATTCCCTTCCCCGCAACTTTTGGTTTGCTCAGATCACTCCGCCAATTTCCCAAAAGGGTCCCATCACAAACATATCACATTAGAACGGTCAAGGCGAAAAGCCGCCCTTTCCCCACTTACAAACGCTGTCGCTTGGAACGGCGGGCCGAGCGCGGTGGATCTGTTGCCGTCGGAGATTCTGACCGTTTCTTCAAAGCCGACATCGACTTTCGTGGTTTAGCCTCTTTAGCTTGGGATCTCAACGGGAACGAAACACTAGTTCTGCTTTTCTTCGCTTTCTTCAGGAGAGACTTGTCACTTTCCTTCTCCACCTTAACTTTGGCGGCGGCAGACTTTTTCGCAGCGGAAGTATTTTTTTCAGTCTTTTGTTTAGTGTCTTTCTTTGCGTTCACCGGAGCCGTATCGAGACTGGCTGAAGAAGAGGATCGCTTAGAAAATTCCTTGTGCACCTGTTGAAGTGACTCGTTTTGTCGAGGAGTCTTTGACTTTCGTGGTGGGGTCATTTGTGGAGTCGACTTGTCCGTGACTTCCGACGTGGCATCGGTTTGGTAGTGGACCGGAGCGAGTGTCACACCCTGAGGAAGACGCACCAAACCACCACCGGATACGAGATTGGAATCCCATTTTGCATACTTTTCAACGTCAAGCACATTCCACTCGTTGTCCTTGTAGGCGACGCAGAGTCCCACCGTTTTTCCCGTTACGTGCATCGAGCCATACTTTGCCAAAGCTTTCTGCTTGAACGTCTCGTCACGCATTTCTTTGGCAATTTGCCAAGGACCGTGCACAAAGTCGTGAACGCTTCCGTCCTGCCACAAAGTAACCATACGTAATCCTCGCAACTTGAGTAGGGTGTACAACCGCTGAACGTATGGCCACTGAAATCCGGCTGGTAACGAGTGCCAGTAAAAGCAATTGATGAGTAGCAAGTCTTCGTATTCTTGGTTAGAGGGCCGATGAGATGCAGGGTTGACAGATGTGTCGGGGAAAATGACAATGTCGTTCCCCTGCAAAAGCGGACCAGACGGTGCCTTTGCCACGGTGGTGTTAGGAGCCGTCTGTACAGGCGCATCGATCACGCGACTGGGAATCGTGTGTATGGTCTTTTGCTGCAACATGGCGTTCTGATGAGCCATGACCCGATGTTGGTACATCAGCTTCTGTTGTTGAATGGCTAGCAAGTTGTGGACGTTGGGCAATCCAGGATTACCCAATCCAGGCAAGTTCGGATGGGGTTGCGACACCGAAGGTTGAGAAGCGGTCGCCAAATTGGGAACGGCTACCGCAGGTTCGGATCTGGCCACCGCGGCACCGTCCAAAGTCTTAGCCTTGCCCATCTTAGTTTTCAGGGCCTTTTCTTTCTGATCTGCTTTGATGGCGGCTTCTTGGCGGGTAGGTGGTGTTGTGGTAGCAAACTTGTTCATAGTCTGGCCTGCATTCAGCAAAGCAAAGTACTTCTGAGCGTGAGTCCGCACTTGCATGACGGTTCGAGTCTGCACGGAAGCAGCCACCTTCTTCCATTCACGTCCATGTTTTGCGAGACCTTCTAAAAAGCGATCATGTTCTGGCTCAGTCCAACGGCCGAGATGCTCTTGACCTTTACGAGCGATTTTTGGCTCGGGCTCAGCTTCTTGGGGGGCGTTGGCATTTAACTTGCTTTCTTGGGGAGAGTTTTCGTTCAATAAAGGCGGAGGCGTCTTTACGGATTTACTTTTGGTGTTCTCGCTGGAAGAGGTGTTTGTCCAAGGGGTCTGTCGGTTCTCTTCTGACTTTACTTCAGGCTCTTCTTCTCTTGTCACTTTCTTTGTGTCGTCGTCGTCGTTGCAGCGACAGGCATCTTCTTGCGAGAATTTCCTCGAGGCATGATGAGCTAACTGGTGAGGATGGTGATTGTACTGACTGTGAATACAAACGTCAATTCGAAAGCTTTTTTTGTGCTCAAGACCAATCTACTCCATGGCCAACCTGCGGACGTTTCTTTGATCTCGGAGAGGTTTTTCTTATGTTACTTACAGCTACCTACGTAGACGGCTGTCAATTTACGGAGCTCTTCCTTTTCAAAAATGATTTCTTTGTTAATGTGTGTTTCTCTTCTATGGTCAATGACCAATATTTCACTTAAGTATTATTTCAGTTGATGTCAATATTAGTAAAAGGGATTGTATCTCAACATATATTTCTGCGATTAAAATATCTAAGTAGCTTTTCAGCAAGACTGTATGTATTTCCAACGGAAATTGCGAGGTTATGGTTGGATTCTGCGGTATATCCCGTATGCAATAGCCACACAAAATCGTGGGAGGGAAAAAGAGCCTCAAGTGCCCTACGTCAAGGATCCAGATGGGGTTGTTATTTACAGTTAATGTATCTGTAAGTCGACTGGACGAGTCTATAAGGTCTATCTTTACGTCTTTCTCAGCCTACGAAAGTATCTAAGATTCTTTGGTTCCTTAGGTACGATTCTAGACCGTTATCGTGTTACATTACTTTCCTAGTTTCACATTCGAAGACTGCGCTGAACACGATGGATGATTCATGACGGTAATTGCTACTAGCATTAACGCAACTGCCACGGTTAGCTGTAAGCTCATTCTTTCCAATCTGGAGAGAGGTAATGCACCTATAGAGAGGAATTCTTAGGGTGGAAGTTGTAGAATGAAGTGCTTTGGATGGTATATTTGACCATAGTCGAAACTAGGTTTGTATTCTTCAAGTATCAAACTCAAAAGAAATCCTATGCTACTTTGCATCAAAGAAAATGCCAATTATGTCTGGTTTCCATCTCGGTACATACCCGACAGACAGTCCTTGAGTAAACACAATCAGCACAAAGGAAATCTATTCTCATAGTTCGTTTGTTAGTTGTGGGTAGGCAATCTAACTGTAAAACACACTGACTGTAAATACTGTGAATTGCACAAGCATTCCTCTGAAAATCTGGCACACTATTCGTTACCTTGTCGAACGGAACGTGATTGCGAATGCGCAGTCCATAGGCATTGTGAAGGAGGAAAACAAACTCAGGTAACACAATGCAATTGTCTGCCAGCACCTTGATTCCCATCATGTCCTGAATTTCTGGCCTGACGATTTCATAGCGAAACGGAAGTGCACGCTACCTATTTTGCTGGGGCTGGGCCTGAATTGTATTTTACATTAATGTGGTATATTTACTGTTCGAATTGCTGGTCGGATATAGAATTAGAGCAGCACTCGACGAGCCCACGGCAATTAATTTCTAGTGTGGCGTCAGGGTCATTCATGGCGATCAACAAGTCGGTCAGAAGTGACACCGAATTTGCTACGCTCATAATCCCGGCGCAAGTCTCTCGCACTTTTTTGTGGTTCGAATCGTTAAAAAGAGACTTCAGCATACCAAGGGCTCGTTTGTAATTCTCAAAGGCTTCAGTGTAACATTGAAATGCCGCTTCGAAACGATGCTCGCTCACGAGACACTCTCCCATAAGTCTCTTAGCTGTAGCCACGTTACCCCAAGCTGTAGCAATCGATTCGTTGCCCTTCTCCTTGCCATATACATGTTGCTTCATGGCGAGAGATTTTTGAAACATCTCCAGCCCTGTAGCAAAGTTCCCTTTCGCTATATGGACTCGGCCGAGGTGACTTATGGTAGTTGCCACTGAGTCATTCTGAATCTCATTCCGAAACTGCAGAGATTGCGCTCCAAGAGCTGCTTCAAACCAGAACAAGGCTTCTTCGAGGTAGCCATTTTCGCCGTAGCTGCGTCCATAATTTTCTTTAGTCCAGGTTTGTACGCCCTCACAATCTTCGCCCTCACGGTACGATCGGCCAAAATTCACGAGGGTGTCCGCAAGCGCCCCGAGAACTTTTCGCTGAGCGCTGTATTCTCGCTCTACAGGTTGCGGTTTCGGCAGGGAAACGTCCGTGTCCGCTGACTCTAATAGTGACTTCAATAGATTTCGGCCTAAGTCGCGCAGTGCTTCTTGTTCAACGAGCCTTGTGGAATAGGTTTCATCGTTGGAATAAAAAGGGGAACCTACCAATTCACCTCGCGTAGAGTCTGGTATCGCTCTGTATCGAATTTCAAGAGCTTTCCGGAAGTGTTCCAGGGCCTGGGCATAGCAACTCTTGTTGTGCTCCAGTCTCCCAATGTCATCCAAAATGTCAGCCTCCAGCCAGGAACGCGCATCACTTGCTGGGCAAAGTCGTAAAAGGTTGCGCGCTCGGTCAAAGCTTTCTTTTGCATCGTCCGGTTGCGAACAGGATCGGTGCAGTTTTCCAAGGAACATGTGTACCTTGACCATTTCTTCACTGACAGCTTCTCGCACTTCTGCTAGCAGGCATTCCGACTTCAAAATGCTGGAGCATACCGAAATACAAGAGTGCGACATTTTCTTCGCTCCTCCAAAGTCATGATTTACCCACCGGTTCACTTCTGCAGTCTTCTGAAGAGTTTGCGCCCATACGAAACAAAGCTCCGAAGGCCAGCTTTCCACTCGCTCCTTTAGCGCGACCACGTGCTTTACCATGGCAGCTGGGAGTTTCCAATGTGCAGGAGTGTCGCGATCAAATGTTGTAATATTTTCGTGGACCACTCGGAGAGCAGCTCCAGGCGAACATCCATTTTCCAATGAGACCTGCCGTGCAGCATTTTGATGCAGCCGATGCATGGAGTATACCTCTTCATTACTATCTGTCTTCCAGTCCCTCCTCAGAATGTTCCACTTCGTGAGTTGTATCGCTGCTCTATTGGCGCTCTCTCCTCCCAACAAAATCAGCGGTATAGAATCGGGGTTCACATAAGCAGCCACATCCAGAACTTTCCCGAGACCCCGTTGGTAAGCGTTATTTAAAGAACTTCTGATGGCCGCCTGGACCCTATTTTGCACAGCATCAAAATTGTTCCGTTTTATGTACTGGTCGACACTTATCACGTCATTCAGCAATTCTCCCTTTGCCGTAGCTATAGCTAGCGGTAAACAATCGAATAACGAAACCAAGCGATGCAATGAGGCCTCGCTGCCCTGTTCTTCCGGCAGATCTGCTTGTAACATTTGCACAGCTGATTCTTCATCCAAGAGGTCGACACGGATTTGAGCGATATATCCCATGCTGGATTTTGTTGTCCCAACATATCCATCGTGTGTCGATAACAATAGTATCCGGCCACGACCATTTCTCCAGTCTCTTGGAAGGAACCACTCTTGAAATCCCAAAGGACCCTCTCTTTTTGTTCCATCTAAGGCTTCTACAAAGGCCGGGACATTGTCAAATACCAGAATCCACTCGAACGACAAAGATAATTGAGCAAGAGTTTCCCAAAGACGAAGGGCTAGGCTTTGGATAGTTACCATTCGTCGTTTCGCCGAAGGCTCTTCAAGACTCGTCCCGTGGCGAAGTCGTCGAATTGCGGTTTCGTAGCTTTCGCGCAAAGTTGATTCCGTAGCTGCATTGAGCCAAAAGCCAAAACGAGTGCAGTTCTTGTCTCGCTCTTTTGTCCATTCCCATGCAAAGACACGTGCAAGATGGGTCTTTCCAACACCCGATCGACCCACCAAAGACACTAATTTACCGTCGGGCGAGACCTTTTCTTTCAAATCCTTCATTTCTTTGTATCTGCCGTACAGTGGTTCCGATACTCCGGGCTCTTCACTTTCTGAATCAATCTCATGTATATTGGAACTGGGAAGGGTTGACTTCCAGGAGGCTTCTTTTTGCAGATGGGATTTTTTAGGTATGGAACGCTTTCGGGTAGATGCCGGAACGGCCTCTTCCGCTGCATCCGACGGCTCACGTTCGGCGTGAATAGAAAGGTTCATGAGTGGCCTCGAAATTCCACCCATACCTTGCTCAGCCAATACGCTTGAAGCTCCAGAGGACGAGTGCTGGTGATGAGTTCGTCCGGTCAGCCGGTTCAGACTCGTTTCGAGTGGGAAGCGTAGCTTGGCTTTGAGCTCCTTATCACTTTCGAGCCTCCGAAAGCAAAACGCTTGCCATGTTGTAGCACTAAGACTGCACAGTTTACCATTGTCGTCCCGGGGCCCATCGTGGGCGTCCCAAAAACAAAAGTAGTCACCGTGCCGATGGATGATTTCGATAACATCGGCCGTTTTACGCTTCCGACTTTCCAGTGCGCCTTCGACTGCGCGGACATCCAACCAGTATTGCTGCAACAGATGGTCAAACTTGTGATTCGCCGGGGAAGGTGCGAAGTTCCGGCAACCCAAGATTACGTGGTTTCCGGGCGTCTGGAGTATCGCTTCGCCGGAAAGAAACGTTTCTACTGCTTGCTTTTGTTCAACATTGAAAGAAAAAGATTCGGGGGGCTCTGTCGGCTGTATACACGAACCAGAAATTCCGAAGGCGCGAACACCAGAATCATCTTCCGAAAGCAAAAAGTTCAAAGGATCGTCGCTGCCATCACTTACGCCGAAGTGCCATGCTTTAGGATACTGTTCCTGTTGCTGCAATTGTTGTTCTTCTGGCAGGCTGCCGTTGCTCACGAGGTTGACCCCGGAATTTTCAAGTCCGGCAACTTCTTCAACATTCTCTTGCAGGTGTCGCTGATCCGCAGCAGGAACGGCGTCGTGCGATGCACTTTCTGCAGCTTCATCAATCACTTCGAATTCCACAACCCAATCCTGTGCGTAAGATTCGTCACTGCTTATTCCCGACTGTTCATTCATGGCGCGAAATATGGATAGCGTCGACTCTCGGCAACGGTTCTACTGATACCTAGCCTAGACCCAAGAGGGAAAGTCTGCCGAGTGCTTCGTTATGGCACCCGCAGTCTTTACTCAAAGCAGTGCAGCTATCAGAATGGATTGTGACAGTCAGTTGCAAATTGGAGTCGATGCGGAATCCAATACGTGGACGAATTCTCCTTCGGGAATTGGAAACCGTTTTTGAGCGTTTCCATTATGGAAGTCTCCAAAATGTCGCATCTCACGAAAATACACTTCACAGTTCCCTTCTACTACAACTTTACTCTCTCTATTAGGGAATGTGGAAAGAATAGTAGAGTGAAGAGTCCACAACACCGTCATTCATACGGAAGAACGTCGTCCCTCAAACCGTTGTCGAATCATCTGGCTTTTGCCACTTTACTACTTGTACATATTAAAAAAAATGAATTTGTCGAGAGACTCGAATATCCGAGGCAACTCATTCAGTGCAGCACTGACTGTGAAAAAACGCGATCAGAGCGCGCAAAGAAGTGTTTCTGTCATAAAGGCATGTTAACTGCACGGTACCTTCCGTAACTTCTAGCTAGCGAATGCGATTTCGGACTCAATGGAAGGCCTTCATACTTTCTCTTTATGCTAAGTTGAAAACATGGACAAGAGAAAAGATAAATTTGTTGTAAACGGTCATTTTGTCCTTGCGCAGTGTCGTCTACTACATTCCGAAGCAAACGAGCCATTCAGAGAGCATTTTCGGACGCCTCCAAAGCAGTGAGCTCGCCACTGGAAACTAGAAGCTTGCAGAGGCTCCTGATACATCGCACGTCACGGTCGTATCCATTCCTTCCCGGCCCAGATCACCCATACTTTAAGGGAGCGAATATCCAGAGTCCCAAAACGCGACTTGTTATGCAACAATATTTTATGATTCGGACCAGCCTTAACGTCACTACCAGCGTGATCAGTTCGCTCTAGCCTGGACAGAGAAAGGACAATCTTCGTCGTTAAGACTCGTGCGAAAAGCAAAAGATCACAAAATAGCACATCGGCACCGACCAACGATTATTTCCAGAAAAGGAAGAGAAAAAAGAATGCTTCACTACAAGAAATTGTTTCATCCCTATACAGAGTCTTGTTACTGTGACAGAAATTGATGGAAGATGTGGCGGATTGCCTTTACACTAGCCAACTTGTTCGACTAATTGCAGCTTCTTCTGAGAGGCTTCACCGAGTAACGCGAAGAACA
Organism: Phaeodactylum tricornutum CCAP 1055/1; assembly: GCF_000150955.2. Lineage (NCBI taxonomy): Eukaryota > Bacillariophyta > Bacillariophyceae > Surirellales > Neidiaceae > Phaeodactylum > Phaeodactylum tricornutum. Next base: position 49,928 of record NC_011693.1, read on the forward strand.
CCGGTGTCTCGTACATGCTCGTCGGTGAACGTTCGTCCAATGACACCCCCCACTTTGTATCAATATCCCAACTTGGTAGTGAACTGGAATGATACATGCAATTTCGCGCCGCATCAACAGCCACGGGCCACCATCGACGAATAGACTCGGCGCGCCCCATGGCGTTTGCGCCATGATCTTTCAAACACAACTCTCGACTTGGGTCTAACAAAGGGTTACTCTTCAACATGACTGAACACAGTGCACTGTCAGTACTCCCTTTAACCCTCCGGAGTAACTGCCAATAGTCTACTCCAATTGTACCTGCAAGTCTGCTCATTACAGACCATCCCTGCAACAGAAGAAGATCTGAATCACAGCCCTCAGATTCACTATCCGTCATATTAGTACCATTCTGATTTTGCAACGGAGCGTTTGCCAGCGTCTTCTCGTGTAATTGGACTCGGGAGATGGATCGATGCATAATTCGGACGGTATCAAGTAGTTTGTTGCAGTACAGAGTCAAAGCGGCCATCTGCACATCGTAAAATACACCCATATGATTGCTAGCCGTGTACACCATCCTGGCGTGTGAAGTCGTTGTCACCCACTGACGGTAGTGACCAAACCATTCTTGCAAACCAAGCCTATCCGAAATAGAAAGTACGTCACCCTTCGATTCCAAAATTTTTACGGCGTCAAGGAGATATACCAAGTTTGTCATGTCCATCATCATTATGTCGTTGCTACGACGGAAAATATTCTCGCTGGCAGAAGAATTTGTTTTTGCGGGGAATGTTGAGTTTGACGAGTATTGTTTATCCAAGTCCCAGGCAATACGCGTCTGTTGCTCCACAAACCAGGATCGTAGAATGCTAGCTGCTTTGGTCGAATACGTACTGTTTTCCGTGATAAATCCTGTTAGAGCTAGAATGGTCGTAGCATTCATCATTGATTGAAGCTCAAAGTGGAAATGGTTTTTCTGTGGGTTAGCATCATTGTCTTCAGGGACTGCGTCGACGCTGATCATGTCCGGCGACAGTAAAACTTCTTCCGCTGCCTCGATCAAGTTGCGGATTGGAGGTGTTGGGTCTCCCCTTTTCCACAGATCACGCTCAATCTGCAACTTAGTCACGTTGAAGAAGAGCACACTGGAGGACGACAATCCGTACAATTCGGTAGCTGCCCTCAAATCGAGCCGCTCGATCAACCGCAAAATGGCAGTGTTTCGCGACGCCACTCGACGGCGGACTCCACCAACAGCCTCAGCCTCAGCATTTCCAGAGTAGAGGCGAGTGGTCCATCCAGCGAGCGATGCTCCAACTGTCTTGTGCATGTCGGTCGGCGGTAGCATTGCCGATGCCTTTTTCTGATCGGTGTCCTTATACGTGTCCCACAAGGCAGCCGGTTTTCCTGGTACGCGCAAACGGACCAAAAGCTCTATCTTGTTCAGGTTTCCGTAACGGAGCGTGGGGTCGAACCGAGCCACGCTGTCTTTGTGAAAAATGATCTGGGGCTCCTCTTTGGGATGGGGTTGGTAGGATTCCGAAAGCAGAGCCTCATTGGGTTGAGAGAGTCGGTCCATTGGAGTGTAAAAATACCTGGCGGACGCTTGGTTTCGGAACGCAATTTGCATAGCGGACCATGCTTGTTTGGTGACAAAACAGTTGCCGTCCCAGGGCAAAACGTACTCTTCCTTTGACCTAGTCCGACCGAAGTCCAGCATGGCGTTGCGGACTCCGTTGACGTTGATTGCGTAGAGAAGCCTGTGGTGCATGAGCTTCTGTTCGATCGATAAAGTCGTCTGATACAGGACGGAATGGATGAGATCGTCTGGTAGATGGTGATAGGGAAGAGCACTGTATTCGGCAATGTCGAAGGGAATGACCGAAAACGATTCGTTGGATCGACGAAGTCGCTCCAGTACCTGTTCCTCTTGCTTCTTGTCAACGATTCGATTCACGAACCAGTGGCGGGTCATGTTGGGAAAACGTTCCTCGTGCTCGAGCAGAAAATCCAGATTGTCCAAGGTCTGTGACGCGCTGTGACGCGGAGGGAGAGAGTTCCCGATAGCGCGTATCAGAAGCATGGACTTGGCTGGGTGCGGGAAAAGGCTTGCAGTGCTGTGTAGTAAAAGGTCTTGGTGTTGTGAGGCAGGTTGCGGGGGAACGGATGTAGAATGATTGGAACGCGGAGGTGTTCCGGATGATGTTGTTCCAGTCTCTGGAGTCCGCGTCGTTGCATTCCCTGTGAATGTAGTAGTAACGGTAGTAGAAAAAGGGCGACGCTGTTCCGGCGTCTTTACGTATGTTGGTAATTCGTTCTGGAGTGTTGTAGTGCCATTGTTCTTTGTCGGAGTCTTTCGTTGAAGCGACAAGCGGTTCTTGGCCGATGGTTGGGAGTTTGGCATTCCAAATTCTGTCGTAACGGAGCGGACGTGCAATCCAGAGGTTGTCTGCGTCGACAGGATCTGTATCCATGCGAGATTCGCGCACGTTGCCACAGCCACTACGGAGACAATCCACGTGAACGGGATCATTCTCAACCGTCGACCAGCAGGGCTTTTGACTTTGGGTACATTTACCATCCCTTCAGTTACTTGCAGATGCTCCAAATTGCAGGCACGTAAAGAAACGGATCGAAACTTTGGATACGCGCACTCACGGTCCAATGCGCCGCTAATGGTGATTGGGAAAAACAGGGATGAGATTGCGTTTTGTCGTACTATCGAGAAATGGTGTTGGCGCCCCGGGCCCGCGCGTTCGAAATTATCTACAACACCAGTACTCCGTCAATCGAAAAAAGCAAAGAATTGGACTCTGCGTAGTACTTACAGTTCGGCAATAAATCCTCGGGAACCAATATTGTATCCAAATGTCTCTGATATTTAAAGATCGGGAATGAATTCTTGTTGTAACTGTTAGACTATGACTAGTGTCCAGAAAAGGGATTCCCAGAGGTTCATGTTCTTGCCGATCCAAGATTCTTTTGAGAGCGAGAGCTACTAAGGATGAGTGTCTAGCCGTTTTCGCGCTCAACGTGACGTTCCCTGTGAAAGGTCACTATAGCCTTGTGTCATAGTGCGGGATACTCGAAATGACGATTCACAGTCACATTGAAATCAGGGTTCGATTGGGCTGGTTGCATTCTTCCACACGACAAAAGTTACTCTATATGTGACTATAGCAAAGCTTTCTGGCCAATCCCGAGTCTCTAGTCTCTCCATGTCAGATTTCTATCCTCGCGAGCTCCTGTTCCACTTTCTTGAAGATCTCATCATGATCTTTTGGTTGTTGATCCTCAAGGCAAGCTCGCTTCGCTCCCACTACTGCAGTTGACGGGCAAGATGTTGTATGCTCTGGCACAGGAAATCGGATCCACATGGTCCCCGACACATGCCGTGCGTGTCACGCCCGGATAAAAATTCTTACTTTCAGGGCATACTTTCCAAATGTGCTCACGGGCCTCTCGGGAAATGTCGTATTGGACGCCCTCAACGACCATAGGCCCCCAGTCAGTCAAGTTAGTCAATAGACGGCCCTCTGCTGAATCGAGGTTACTTGTTCCACCAAAGGCAAACGTCTGTTCCGGTGTTGCTATCGTAAAGTTAGCGATACCTTTTCGAGTCATGTCCAACATTATCCGTATATGATCGTCAGATGAGAGGTGACTGCGCTTCGAATAATCGTAGACTGCCAGTGCGGCATAGCGATTTTGGTAGAAGTAGCCTCCTCCCAGTCCACCCATCCCACCAAAAGTTGTCGAAGGTGGTCCAATGAAGTCAATTCGAGCATTCCGGAGATCCGCATAGGACATTTTGGAATTTGCACAAAAACTTCCGCCCCCGTGAAAATGAACAACAGGGAAGTAGTCCGTCGTCTCGGTTGTGGCAGTTGTGGCATTGACGATATTGTCCCATATCCAGCGATCTTCTGTGATTGGACCCGGTTTATTGTTTTGCAATCTAAGCGGCAAGTCCTTGACAATCACTCGTGGATTATCTAGCACGTGACGCCGGACGCCGTATTGATTAGGCAATAGCGTGTTTTCGAACCAGTCTTGATTGACAAAAAGCTGAATGGCCCAGGTGTTCGGGACTGTCGCAAGAGCACTGTCGAGCAGCGCGTTGTAGCGCTTGAAAAACCAATATGGTCTCTTTTTCAGAATCATAAAGGCTACACCATCAATCTCTGGCTCGCTTTCTTGGTTCATAACTTCGGAAATAGGTGCAAAACTTTTGCACTCGTTGTCGACCTGCGTAACTTTTGCTTGTACTTTCGCTGGTTCAAAAACTGTGGTTTGAACGCCAGATGCACCGTGCCTTCGCTCGATAAGGGTTGCGCTCGTGGGTCTCTTGCTTAGTTTTGCAAACACAATCCACTGGATGACTATTAGAACAAGAAGGGCTTTGGATATATGGACTGATGATGAGGCTCCCGCTAACGACAAGAACAAAGACATGGTTCTCTGTTCATCGAGAGTGGTTCCACAGTACGAGTGTTATTGTAAAAGGACTGCGAGGAATAATCATTCTTTGCGCTTCCCGGCCCAACTGGTTATCGTTGGCGGTCATCGACAAGACATTCATAGTTGTTTGATATCGTTACCCAATGTGTCTGTCTCACAGTAAGCGCATAATTAGAGAAGCTATTAGAAGAACCCTAACCTGGTCAAGCTTCTGCTCATTTACATTAATTACATCAACAACGACGGGATTCTGTTCCAGAGAAAATGTAAGTGTGAGCGCCAAATCTGGAGAAATCTTTGAGCTGGGAATATTACAGATGGAAAACTGCGGATACTCTACTTTTTTTACTCTGACAGTGACTCTGATTGCAATAGTCGCTTATCGGTCAAAATGAGTTCTTGCTCGCCACAGACAATCCCTACGATTCATGTGTACTGCCCTTTGCCCCCCTCAAGTTTTACATCACGCAATTTACGAGAAACAACAATATACTTTCCTGGTGCTTCATTGCAATTGTAGGAGATGTCTGGCTAGACATAAGCATCGCCTACGGTAAAGTTCCGGTAAAGTTCACACCCTTTCAGTATTCCAGCGCGCATGAAAGGTGCGTTGGCGTGTAGTAAAACGGCAGTGTATACATCTTCTAGACACGCAATCACAGGTTTTTTAGCACGGAAATTGAACGCGGGTGCGCTTCTTTTGCAGTTGATGCACCAAGAGACATCCTATATGGCCTTAATCATACACTATTCCTACGGATAATGAACCTTCTTCTACTTCTCTTCCTTGCTTCCAAGCTTTGATGCGAAGAAAAGAAGATTTCATAGTCAGTAGTACCTTTCAGGGGCTGTCCGATCCTGAGAACATTCAGAATTTGCACTATGTGCACAACCTTTGAAATTTTGCTTGTTAACAGTGAGAAATGCTTCTGCGGCTGTCCTATGTTGACGTTTCCAAAATACAAACGTAATCTGTACCTGCGCTAAATATACTGATCTATGATATATGAAAGGGATTTGCATGGATTTGGGTTTCAGGACGAATACGCTTTTTAACCTCATACGGAACCATCCATGGAAATTTTTTAGAAAAATTGTCCAGATTAAAATAACTTGTCTTGAAACTACCATTGAAAACACTGAATGCCAAGAGTGAGAACTTCCTTTTCCACATCACTGCTGTAAAACTGTTGTAACAGTAGCCACGAGCGTAGCTTTGAGTAAAGTTGCGCATTGGCCTGAACGAAGTTTTAGCAAGCGCAATAAGTGCGATAACAACTTATAATAGAAAGAAAATCCTCACAAATTTTTTGCTACGGAAATAGAAGAAACAATGAAGCTCACTCCTGTCGACAGTTAAAAAGTTAGAGAATGAGTTGACTAGAATTTGATTTGTGAAATTGCTGTGAAGAATCAGATCACAAAGGTGAAAGGTTGATTAATAGGAACTAATTTCCAAAACGGCAATTCGGATTCTAAAGGAAATCATCGAATATACTTGTAATTGGTAACGATGAATGCTACAACTTAATTATGTGGTTTTCACAAAATCGCAAGTTGTAGTTATTTACATTTAGATCAAATCAGCATTTTCTAAACGAAAAGCGAAAAAGAAATCACAAGACCGAAAATCAGTAAACAGAATCAACAGTTTCTTTATATACTTCCGTGATTCAGAAAAACAAAAGAACTTTGTAAGCGCGGGAAGTCAAAAGCATGTTCTTACGACATAAATCGCGATACGAAAGCGTTGAACTAACGCTACCATACGATTGAAATGCATCAAACTCTCCCTTGTGGTGAGGAGAGTCATTTGCTGATAGCTGTATAAACTGCAAAGGTCTGTTTTTTTATGATGTATGACTTTTCAATGTTTTTATTCATTTTTTGAAAGGCGATCTTTGCTGATGGCTGATAGCACTTAAAGATTTGATGGGAGACCTCTGCCGACGTCTGATAGCACTTAACGATTTCGAAGTACTCTCCTTTCGGTAGATTTATAATATCATAATGAAATTATATGCCACTTCTCTGTCAAAATTTTATTGACATGGAAAAATTTGAAGGCAAAAAAAGTGAGCTTGCATTCAATATCCACAGGACTACACTCATTTATACTAAAAATAAAGACATGAAACGATTAAAATAGATATTTGGCGTTTCTGTATCATTTAAAGTCCATGCCCAGAATAAAGTATACTTCCTTTTTTCTTTGTAAAATGAACAAAATTCCACATTACTAAAAGAAAACCTTGCAATTATTCGTGTAATGTTTAAAGCTTAAAGGTACTTATTCCTGCAATAACAGATAATACCAAACACTAGCTAGGATCAATTCTTATGAATTTCTACGCATAAAATTGTCGGCCATTTGTCAAATTTCTTACAATTACCATCTTATATCAAGATTGAAAGAAAAATCACTCATTTTTACATAAAATTAACTAGTTTTATTTTAGTGAATAAGCAACGAGTTTCAGCAAATTTGCGCATTAATGCCGGAATTATCATTTACAATCCTTGTGCTCCGAGCAAAGAGAAAACAATTGAGGCATAGATTTAAGAGACGCAAATACAATGGCTACGGCATTTGTTTTACTTTCCAGCATGTTGGTGAGCAATGCTTGAGCGTGATAGGCTTCGCTTGCTTGAACAAGACTTTCAGCTTTCGTTTTTGTCCAGATTCACAGGATCTGTTTCAAAAAAGCAACAGTCCTACAAAAATCGACTTTTAAGAGGAATGATTCGCTCGTCCGGTACATACTGCTAGAAAACATTCAGTTGATGAATGATGATGTTTCTTTTTAAGGGAGCTTGCATAGGCTCGAGATGATTGCGACCGGCTAGAACGATGCCAACAAAATACACTGACTACGTTTGAGCGAAGAGCAGTCTCATTTTTCTGTTTGGCATTTTTGCAATTTGCACACTATAAATGCCATTAACAGTATACGGTTTACGCATTGTTGTGGGGAGTGCAATATAATCCAATTGTCTTATCAGCAAAGCAAGAACCCCGCAGAGGACACGATGGCCTTAGTATCTATAGGAAACGAAGCGGCAACACACCGAATCATAGACTAAGGTTAGTTACTTATCCCTTTGGACCACGCTATGAAATAAATGGTTTCAAGAGCCATCTCGGAATCCGAATAAAGTCCTATTTCGTCACCAGCAAAAAAAAGCCAGAGACTATTTTCCTTTGTATCAAACGGACCAATGTTTGGAGAAAAGGCGCGGCAATTGGTTTACACGACGTCATTGATTCCAATTAAGACAGTTTTAAACAGCCAAATTGTTGTTATCATGATTCTTGGACTGATTTTTTGCTTTCGTATTGTGCCGGTGTCCATGTTTTGATGGTTAGGGCATGGATCTGTGGCATGTGTACCGCCACACAATCATTTACCAGACGATGCCGTTGCAGGGGTGGTTTCCCCCGAAACGAATCGCTTACAACGATGAGCTTGAGCTTAGCTCCATTGCAAACATCATCCGAAAAATCGTGCACATGCACTTCGGTCGTTCCAGGAAGACTTATCAAAATCTTGAAGAAAAGCAATACGTAGCGATGTAAGTTTCTTTCCGAAAGCAATTGGCTTTGATCCAATTCTTTAGAAGACTCTACCTTCTCCTTGACGTCCTCGGCTATACCCATGGTCGCTACTTAGCTAATTCAAACAGGAAGGACAACGGCTATGTAAGTCTCGTCAAAATGGTGTGGTGCAAAAATTTGAAACTATTTTGTGTCGTCCGATGCAAGTTTTCGAATCAACGTGTTGACTGTGAGCGGCTTTTCTTTCCTCTTCATTTCTGCTGGAATTGGAAAGGATAGTCTGTTCTTGTCCGTTTGGACCGGACATAGCAAGACTGTCGCGTCTACTCTACTAGCTAAAGCGGTATGTTCTATAAATTGCAGGTGCCAGCTCTACTCGACTCGCTAGAGATACAGCAGCTGTTGGGTTATCTTGTGGTTCACTGTCAAGAATGATTGATATCTTTGCTGAATTGTTTGCTGCTGTTCACTTTTTGGCAATCGTTAGAAAGAGCGAGACAGCAGTCGAAGAGCAATCCAGTGCATCGTAATGGTTCCGGTGTGCCTGAAGTTGAGAGTCTTGCACGTCCATACGAGCATCCAACCGACAACATTTTGCAAATCATAGAATGCTACGCAACAAGTACTCCACCAGCGGACCACGGAGAAGAAAATGCCTGGCTTTCATTACCTGTACCGTTTTTTGCACGGTTTCTCAGGGTTGGATCCCTTCCAATGAAAGAAATGCAGCACAGAGACGGCGGGATCTACCAACTTCCGTGACGAAAGTAAAAACGAATCCATTTTGGGCAATGTCCAGTTCCGATTTGAAAGATGATCGAAGTAAGAGAGAAACCTCGTCGAATAACAGAACACCGAAAATGAAAGAGTATGATAAAAACAGTGTCGTAAGTCGTCTTCACCAGGCGGCGTCGCGGGCCCATCTTCGACAACAGCTTAAAGACGCCCAGGAGGCAACAACAGCTAGTACAAAACTACATAGAGAGGGCCCTCGCCTAGCCAGCCTTCAAAAACTTAATACAGCAATTGATCTCCGATTGGATAGTAATCGGTTCCCCTACAATTCTGTTTCGTCTCAAGTCCTACAAGCCGCTCGAGATCCCATGATTGCTGTTGTCAGTCACAACCAGCAAGTTGCGGCTCATCAGCAAGCTGTGGCGGCTACGTCAGTTTTGTTCGAAAAATGTCGTCAAGTCGCTATCGTTTTATCAAAGTCGCTACAAAAAGATCAGGTCACCGTTGAATACGCAAACCGTATTCGACGGCTCTTGAAGGCCATGCTCGAAGAAGATTACCACCCGGACGCTATATGTTTCGTTGGAGGCACTTCGACTGGTAACAAGATTGCCGACGCGGATGCTGGCTATATATACTTCCGATACTTGTGTGCATGTCAGAATATTTCACTGGATGGAATTCAGTTTATTTTGGAGTACACGCGTGCCGAGCAAGGCGCCTTTCAAAATGTTGTGGATGAACTGCAGCAAAAATGTTTACCTCTGTGGCGGAAGGCGGCCTTTAATGAGGAAGACGAGGACTATCAGTCGTTCAGTACCAAAATTCGCCGTCGTTTGCGGGTTCACTTTTCAATTGTCTCATCCGAGTATCATCTTTGCCAACTAAATGATATACATGTTCGTTCTCCAGGCCAGTCTCCGCTTCGAGCGTTGGGAGGGTGGATGCGAGTATCCGTGGACACAACCTGGGCATACCAATACTCCACCACCATGCTGCCTCGTCAGAAAAATCCGGCTCGGTCATTTTGCGCCAAACATTACAAAACAGCACAGCGCTTGGTACCTGCCTTGCACAATCTTCGGGGCGTCGTCGACAACCGGGAATTTTTTCAGAGGGATAATTATCGCGTGCTTGTATCTGCTCGTCGAAGCCTTGTGACCGATATGGAAAAGTTGTATCACAGGCAGCCATCGCTAAAAGACGTCCATAAGCTCTGCTCAGATGATGGCAAGCCCATGGATGTCATTTTAGAGAGCGCTCTACTGAACCTAGGCCGTTGTCTCGACCTTGTTCGGCCCGCGGGACTGCTCACCGGGATCGTCTCATCCACAGATTGGAGCCTGGCGCTGACCTTTCTTGAGCAGGCGGTGCAACAAATTTGCAAGGCATGTGACCCCGACGAACCCCTCGATTACTCCGATTGGGGTTCCCTTGGCGACCTAACGCTTGCATCTTCTTGGACGGCAGCGACAGAGCGCAAGTCATAATCTGTAGAGACTGAAGAAATCACGGCGACCAAGACATAAATGCTGTCAAGCAAAGCACAATGCATTCAATCTACAAACAGAATAGCAGCCAACCATAAATTACGTAGTACCGTACTGGGCTAGTGTTCGCGTTTCAGCTCTAGGAAAAGCGATATGGAGCATGTGCTCTGGTTTAGCTGTAGCTCAGAGCGTGTACAAAGTTTTAGGGAAAAGCAATTCTATCATAGACTGGTGCAGATCACGAAGTACTGTACTGGGCTAGTGCTCGCGTTACAGCTATAGCAAAAGCGATATGTGGAATCTGTACTCTGGCTAAAGCTATGACAGCGTGTGCATACTTAGTTTCAGGAAAAAGTACTCTAACATCCGACTGCTGCAGGGTTCGAACCTACGCGGGATGAACCCAATTGATTTCAAGTCAATCGCCTTAACCACTCGGCCAAGCAGTCTGCAATATAAGAGTCTACTTTAATACAAGTATCTATAAATCTGATGTCAAACCGGATATTTTGTAATACAGTAGCGTCGTCCACTACCTTGACAGTGAGTAGTTTTTGTGATAGATACTGACAGTGCAGTGTACCGGAAAGATGCTCGAGCCAAAACCAGGATGCGCTACCTGGCGAAGCATGGTGACGACAAGCAAGAGCAAGTTTTCTACTGTTGCGCGCTTTTCCATTCAAAAATTCTGACTTTGTAGGGCAAAGACAAAAAATATTGCGAATCATGACCCCTTCGTCAATCTACGACCCTCACTGGGCTTTGTACCCCAAAGCTTATGTAGCCACTAGATCTATAGGACCTGTTGAGATTAATGGCGACTTGGAAAAACCTGTTTGGAATTCTGTCCCTTGGAGTGACTTATTTGAGGATATTCAGGGAAATGATGCACCCGCCAACGCAATTGGCCCAGCGAAAACGGCCTTCAAGGCCATCTACGATGATGAGCATCTCTACGTTGGCGCTCTGTTGCATCCCTCCCCTGTCTTTCGAACGGAAGCACACTTCACCACGCGAAATTCACCAATTTATCAAACAGATTCCGATTTCGAAGTTTTTTTTGACTTGAACGGAAGCAACCACGGTTATAAAGAATTTGAAGTAAATGCACTCAATACAGTCTGGAATCTCATGCTCGACAAACCCTACGATGATGGTGGACACGAGCACTCGGGACGGATAGCCCACCGTGGCGATTCTGCGTTCTACGATGTAAACAGCCAAACTACCGCGGTACAAGTGCTGGAAGGCCGCTTAAACGATGCCTCCAACCAAGGGGCACTGTGGTCGGTAGAAATGGCCTTTGCCTTTGAGGACTTGGCGGCTCACCTCCCCAGTCCGGTACCGCGACCCTCACCTGGTGAATTTTGGAGAATCAATATTTCTCGAGTGGAGTTGAAAGGAGAAGTCAATTGGACGTGGCAACCACAAAAAGTTTGGGATCCACTTTTGAGAAAGCATCATGGTAAAGTTGCCATGCACATGCCGGACTCGTGGGGTTACCTTATATTCGGAGACACCGTTCTGGAGTTAGACAATTCTTCCTGGCGAGACCCTTTATGGCCCACGAAATTAGCGGCGATGAATATTTACTACGCGCAATATTTCTATAAAAGCCTAAATGGTTTCTATACAGACTGTATGGAAGAGCTCGCTGGTTATCTGGACTTGGAAATCACTTCTCCTTTCAAAGTTGATCTAGTGGCCGACACCGATCGCTTTCTCGCAACAGTGTCAGCTTCTGACGAAGACCAAGCCATCTCTATATTAGACGATCGCCTCCTACAAGTAATCCCATCCGCGAGAATGTCGTCTACAGCGGTGTGAGCTAAACGGTGATCCATGGAAGGGCGGTTGCTGGTCGGACTGCAAAAGGCTTAAGCTGCGACACTTTTTCGGGTTTTACTCACACGAATTGTACGTAAAATTTATAAAGTGTGTTGAAAATGAGATCACTAAACGAAGGAATGATTCCAACTCTCACGGATTTTCAACGGTATCTTTCTCGCCAGAGACGTTATCTCCGTCAGCATCAATATCAAAATTGCCCTCCGCATCGTAGGTTTGCGACGGCTTGTCGTTTCTATGGCTCAAACGGTCCAAAATCGAGTGAAATTTTGATTGCCCATTACGGAAGTTGCACCAAAACATCAACAAGGCCAAGGCAAAACCCGCAACAAGAGTTAGTAGCACTGCAAATGCAAGCAATCCTGCACTTCCGTTCTCGTATAGGGACGACAAACCCCAGAAGAAAAGCGGCAACAGGCAAAATACCAGGACAATGTAGCATAAAGGAAACATCCGCCAGATCCCTGCGTTCTTCCCGAGTCGACGTGCCGCAAAAAATGGAATGTTTCGAAGTGGCGGAAGCGGATACCAAATCAGAAAACCCGTCAAGTTAAAAAACAAATGTGCAAGGGCTACCTGAAGAGGATCGGTGCCGACAGCATCCAAACTACTGACAACTGCCTGAACGGCAGTTCCCATATTCGCACCCAAGACGAGAGGATAGACCTGCTCTAATCGAAGAGCCCCGACACCAGCGAACGGAACAAGAACCGAAGTCGTAATGCTTGAGCTCTGTGTGATCATCGTAATTCCGATACCGACAAGGAATCCGATGTATCCGTTGCAGGTGGTAACCGTATGCACTACCTTGGTGGACAACCCGAACAAAAGCTTCTGAACAGCAAAAACCATGGACAGCATGGAAACAAACAGTATGATCAAAGCAATAACAAAAGAGACGGCTCCGGCTACTTGATCCTGAGTGCGAGAAGCAGACTCGCGAAAGAGTACAGGGCAGCGCCCGGTACTCTCATAGCAGCCAATCAGTCCAACTTTACACGTTGCGAAGCTAGGCTCTGCTCCTTCATCGCAATGAATCGGGTAGTAGTCGTCGCATGTTTTTCCGTTCGCAACGCCAACAATGAGTTTTTTGTTGCTGGTCAAGAGACGAGCAGACAATGGACTAACAAATTTCTTTATCGGTCCTTCGAAATGGTCTCTTCTACCAGTCTCAGCCCCCTCGGCAAGGGCTCCGGTAAGATGCTGTAAATATCCCGTGGCGCATTCCACTGGAAACAGGATTGCCACAGTAAAGATGTTGAAGACGTCATGTAATGTGGCAGCTGCGAACGACCGGTCCAGCTCGGCGCTTTTCCCCATTTGGGCCAAAGAAACGATCGTCGAAGTGACTGTGGTTCCCACGTTGGCACCCATAACCCTTCAAGAAACGCAGTAGCTTTTGAGTGTATACAAAATCAATCGCAAGCCCAAAGTTGGAATACGCACGCCTCTTGACTCACATGTAGATACCCTGGGCCACGCTTATGGCGCGTGCCTCAGTGAGCGAAACAATCACGGTGGTGGTTGTGCTGCTGCTTTGCATTAACACTGTGGCAATAATGCCGACCATCAACGCACTAAAACAGTACAATGTGTTAGAAACAGATGGAATAGCAGCAGCATTCAACTCATCGACAACATTCGAAATTTTCCTACCTCAAGGGGTTGGAGTCCGAATCAAAGAGTTTCCCTGCTCCACAACCTGCCAAGACTTTGGCCGCATCTCCGAGAAGCGTCAGACCGAAAACTAGCCAATACAGAGAACCGACCAAGATTATAACAGCCAACAGCATCCATAGCCATTCAATTTCCGATCGAAAACAGCATGCGGTGCACACTTCTCCAAATGACGCCTTCTCGTACGTGTCCAGAAGATCTTCGGTTTCTTGAATGGTGAAATCTTCATCACCGAAACGGACTATACCCCGCCCTTTCCGTCGTGCTCTCTTTTTCTCAGCAGTCGCTGAGATTTCATTAGGTGACAATTCGGTCTCGTGGATGACATTCATGCTAAAAAAGGATCAAAGAAGTGAAATCTTGGAGTTTCACTCTCGTCAACTGGGATTACTGATTGTGAGTATGGAGAAGGCAAAGAATTCTGTATTTACAGGACAGTGATTGCGCTGTAAAGGACAGGGCGAACAGTTCCAAAAGAATCGCTCTTGGGCGTTCTTTATGACTCATCTCAGATACCCTCACAATCAATCGGTCATCTCTTTCACGGTCAAGATACCATAATAGAAAGGTCATCGAATGACCGAGATTTCGCATATAACGATTGGAGTCTTTTTTCACTTCAATTACATTTATGTTCGCAGAAAACCAAGGCCACCAAGAGGAAATGGATTACTTCAATGACTAAGGAAATTTACCAATAAACAATATTGCTTCGTTTCCGTCTCGTTGGACGAAGACAAACGTGGGCATGACGTGCTAGGAAGGACCTATAGTGTCAAAGTAAAGACACTTGCGTCAGCTAAATGTTATTAATAGTACAAATGCGATTAGTGTGGGTCTATACCCTCCACAAGCCGCAATGTAATACCAAGTCGACGAAAACGACTCATTGCCCTAGCGCAATAGAAGATCCTCCGAATTCATGGATGCCATCTCCCACATCCCGATACGCAACGAGCCAGAGACTGGATCTTGCCAAGCAAAAGGAACCGCCTTCGGCACAATTTTACGTGTCTGGCGGATGAAGCGTCACAGAACATCATTTGGATTGTGGTCAACCCAATCCCTTCCTCGGATGTGGCATGGTTTCCATTGCCTAGTTCCATCACTGCGTTAGATAAAATCAGATTTGGAGAGCTCGTTGCTCTTCTTGGCGAATGGCTGCTTGTTTGCGCCACACACGGGTGGAAAAGTTGAAAAGCCGGATTCCTTGGAACAAAAAGAAGGTGCGCCAAACCGCGGGGAAAGAGGCACAAAAGAATTTCAGAATGCTAAAATGAATTCCCAGCGTGACCACGTAGGTGGCCACCAGGGTGGTGAAGTCCCGCGCCGCAATGACCGTCCCTTCACACAAAAGAATGAACGGGTGTAGAGCGAGTGCGGCACCCAAATAGTGTGCATGGTCGCGCATCATGGCCACTATACTCGCGTCATTGCTCAGGTAACGACCTAACGATTGCAAAATCCGGGTAGACACCTGGCAGTTCCAAAAGGCAATGACTCCTACCAACACGATGAGTTTCTTCAAGATACCCCGAAAGTCCTTGGTGGAAGGCTTGGGGTACAGCGTCGCGGGCATGAACGACTGGGCCGTTTGCGAGACGGCATCGCCGAAGCAGCCAAAGAAGAAAAAGACGCGCATCATAATATTGTGTGCGGCCAAAGAGACGACCCCAAAGTCGGTGCATCGTATAGTCATGGCCCCGTAGCAGGCTACTTTGGCTAGAATGACAAAAAATATAGGACCGGAAAGTTTGACGAGCTCTAGCATATCCTGACGACCAGGCAAGGACAAGAGGGGAATTTCCTGATGCGACAGCGGATTCATTTCTGGAACGGTGGAGGCGGTGGCCACCAAAACATCGTTTGCTTGTATCGATGAATCGTACTCCACATTGCCAATGGCAATTTGTGTCGTATTCTCTGCTGCCGGGGCGGCGTCTCGGTACTGGAGCTTTTCCGGGACGCGTATTTCGTTAACTGCGCCGGATGGGTCCCCCTGCACTTCCATTCGTCGCCATATTTGCATTTTCCGGCGTACCGCCTGCATGAGAATGCTGGTGGATACGAGACTAGCCGCCGCCGTGGCCAACGCGGCTCCCTGGACACCGTAGCGCGGGGCCAAAGCCAAATCCCCGGCCAGATTGGTGACGGAAGCGGCTAGAACTGCCATGGCCGGTGTTCGGGTATTCAGCGTGGCCAAACAGAAGGATTGGGCCACCATACCGACAACGGAGCTGACGGCCACTGATGCTCGAATCCAAGCGTAGCGGGTGGCAAAGGCTAGGAGTTCCGGCGTCCCACTGGCGCCCGCCATGTTACGCAAAACCAGGCCACCGGCTCCCCAAACAATGACCGTGGTGACGGTACCCAGAAGCGTGGCCACGCCTAAAACGTGCGAGGTGGTGCGCTGGAGACCGCGGTAGTCCCGAACGGCGATTCCTTTGGAAATAAGATTGGTGGTGGCAATGGCCAGAAAGTACGTGAGGTATAGTAAACTGTCAATGAGTGTAGTAGATGGTCCTAGAGAAGCGAGCTGTACAATAGCGTTTTGTTGGGTAATACCGACAACGGTGGTGTCGACCAAGCTGAGTAGCGGTTCGCTGAGCCAAATGAGAATGGTTGTGGAGGCAAAGATGATGAGTTGCCGATAAGTAGGGACTTTGCTACCATGTGCCGAAGTTGTTGTAGTTGCGGTGGAAGGAGTAAAGGACAGATTCGAAGTTGTAGTAGCGGTGTGGTTGGAGGATACTGCTTCTCCGTTGGTACACGGTATCGCCGTTATCTCAGATGGTGTATGCTCTTCGAGCGAGTTGTGGTCAATGGCGTCGTCTCCCTCGTCGGCTTGACTCCATCGATGGGTGCGTCGTTTGCGAGGGAAAATCCCGTTTGGCGCCACCGTACTTACGGGTATACCAAGCCTTCGACAATGGGACATTTTCTCCCCGCCGTGCAACGTCGTGGACGGACAATGGTAGGGCCGACTCAACCGAAGGTGTGGATAAGGAACGAAGGACCAAGCCTCGACGTGCGAACGGCCGTTCCGGGACAGAGCGATCCATCCCAACAACTCCACGCACCGACGTGCCGATCGATACCGAGACGTCTCGGACCTACCGTCCAGTGGGTGATTCCGTACCGGTGCCTTCATGCGTGTGTATGATATGTCTGTACTTGTACTTGACGTGTACAGCGTGAACGTACGTAGTAAAGCCCACCGTGAGGAGTCGTCGTCGTCGTCGTTCGAGTTCCGATCCCTTCGTCCGTTCTATCGGAATCGGTACGATGCGTCGCAATCGGCTTTTGTCAATCCCCGTACCGCAACAGACTCGACTTGATTCCTCCACTCTACTACCTACTTATTCCACTCCTTCACTGCCTTTCTAACCCTGCAATGCAATGCAATGCAACGACCAAGACGCAAATGAACCAAGACACACCTCGATGTTTAGTGTCTACGGGACAGTGCTTCGGTCCTCCCTTTTGCGAGTGCCGAGTCAAAGAAGGTACTATTACCAGTAAAGGAAGAAGGTAGGTATGTGTATGTAGTATACGTATGTGTCGTGCTACTGGGAAAACGTACAGTTCCGTCCGTCCGGCAACGAGCTTGCCGACTCCTCACGGGCCCGATCAAACGCCTAGGTATACCACCATCCGTCGATCCGTACATCAGTCAATGGGGCCGGATGTGGCGCGTCGAGTCCGTCTATCTATCCGCTCCTTGGTTTGACAATGACTGTGACAGTGAGTAACCCTATCGGGACAACCCCAGCCCTACCGAGCTGTTCCAACAAGACCAAAAAACGTCGTTCATTTTCAATAGTAGATATTAGATGTTTGATGAACACCATGGTAGTGTAGCTATTCTGTTCCGTTCGGTTCCATCTCAACACTAGAAAACGCCGCCTTCATCTGTAACGCGGCACCATGGAGGACAATCTTACATCCCTCCCGACCAACGGCGAGTCGTTGCTACCGACGGACGTTCCCACCGATCGTCCCTTGTCCATTGGCGTTTTTGGCGGTTCCTTCAATCCCATCCATCTGGGACACGTGCTTTTGGCCATTACTACACAGCAGACCAAACCGGTGGATCAAGTAGTATTGGTACCCGTCTACAAACACGCCGTCAAGCGTGACTTATTGCCCTTCGACGATCGGGTCCGTATGTGCCGAGCCGCCGTCGGATCCTTCGGTCAGCACAATCGCGCCATTGTGGTATCTACCGTGGAACGCCGCGTAGGTGCCTCCAACGGAGCCATGCTGCGAGCTCTCCAACAAGAATACCCCGAGGGGACCCGCTTTTGGTGGATCTGTGGCGACGACTTCTTCCGATGGATGGAGCGACCCAAGGGGCTCGAAACACTCGCGCACGTTTCGGGATTGATCGTCCAGCGACGTCTCCACAAACGCGCCAACGGACAACTCTTTCAGGAAGATCTAGACGAAGCCCGCGTCCGCGCCAAAACCCTACAGCTCGATATCCATTTAGACTTTATTTACGGAGAGTTGCCGCACTTTTCGTCGACCCTCGTCCGGCAGGCACCGGGATCCTGGCGCTCCTTTTTGCCGCAAGCAGTCGCGGCCTACCTGGACGCGCGACCGCATTTACAGGAACAGTTGTTGGCCAATCTACAAGCCGACGCCACGGCAGAAGCCGCGCAAACCGTATTGTCCGGCGAACAGCCGGTGACCGCGGCTTCGAACACCGCGTGCTCCACAACCACCACGTCCGCGGCAGCCTTCAAACAAGCCGGGTTGTGGGTCATGCGGGGGCTTGATATGGTACACATGCTCCAGTACGAACGTGGCATGACCGGACTGCGCCTTTCCACCGGAACCACGCAAAAATACCAACAAGAAACCCTTGAAGAAGTCCAACGCAATACGGATCGCGTATTGCGAGAAATTCTCGACGCCCACGCGGAAAGCGACCAGCTCGTACTCCTCCCCGCCGACGATGACTGGCCCGAAGTCCAAGCCCTCGCGGCGGAACTCCAGCAAGTCCCCACTTGGTTGACGCGCGACCGCGCCACACTCGCTCGGCGCCAACTAGTTTTGACGGCCACACCCGGCGTCGAAGGCTGGGCGGCACGCTATTCCCTCGTGGAAAAGTTCCACGCCCGCCTCGACCTACTCACCCAAAGCACCGTCCGCGCGCTGGTAGAAATCCGTGCCAACCTCGCGGTGGCGCAAGCCCAACCCACACCGTCTCGGAGTGTACCGGAACTTTTACGTTCCTGGTGTCAGGGCAAGGAAGCCCTGGGACGACTGCGTGCGTTTGTCTGTGCCGGCGGCCCGGACGCCTCCACCCTGGTGCGCGAATCACTCGCCACCCGACAACAGCTGGTACGCGTGATGGAAGCCAAGGATCGGTGCATTGCGCGCGTATTGATTCTGGAAGCTGGTGTCTCGACCCGATTGGCCGCCCCCGATGCTTTGCACCGGATGCTGAGCGAAGTGACCAAGGCGGAATGGTCCCTCATGGGCTGCTGCAGTTACGTGGCCAACCAACCCGGATCCATCCAATTGGTCCATCAGCAGCTCGCATCCGGTAGCGCCCCCTCCGACGAACCATTCTCGGTCCAACACTTTTTTGAAGCCTCTAGTACGGCCATTGATTTTTTGTTAACCTTCGCCAAGGCCTTGGCTGCGTCCGCCTGCTCGACGTTGTAAACGACTTTGTCGCGACGAGCTACGGATGACCAGAAGGCTCCCATACGTGTCCAATTTTGACCTTTAGCCATTCAGATTTTAATTATTACCAATCCGATTTTGTTAAGCCGCCCGGAGATTTACTTTGAATGGCTGTTATATTTTAATTGGTAGGAATGTGGACTTTTACGTCTTTTTTCTCGCCGGAGTCGGTCAAGGCCTCGGGAACAGAAAGTCCTTGCGAGCGCTGTTGTCGATATCGATCTTTACAGAGTAGGCCTGTCTGGCTGCATTTGAAATCCGGAGGCTCCACTACCGGTGGCCGATGCGGGCCGCGAGAGCGCCATGGTTTTTCTTCAAAGATTTTGTGCACTATGCAACTACCGAGGCGCTATGGGAAAGTCCACCGATGTTTGCCACACGTGGGCCAGAAGTCGCGGCTTTCGTCAAGATCTTTCTGAAAGAGTTGTCCGTTCGCGCTCGTGGAGACGTCGATAGACGATCAATCAGCACGGCGCCTTATCTATGTTACGTATCCGTAACTCAGAATCCCTTATTTCCGCTAGGTGACGTATAAGCGAGAAGAGGCTGCTGCTATACGACCGTCAGTGATGTCCCGAGGTGACTTCCCCCAGGCAACCATGCAGCGTACCCTGTCGATTTCCGCCTCTGATAGTATGTTTATGAACGTGGACTGACGCCAACTTCGACTCCGCCAAAGCATACACGCAACTACCCCGACAATGACTGGGAATCAAATTGCTCTTACACCCGGCAATGTGATGTTTGCACGACGACTGTGTATCATGGAGAAAAAAAGTGATCCGTGGTCAGACGACTCTTTCCACTACTAAAGTGTCGTAGATTTCGTCGAATATTGTAGCAGAATGGAAATGACTTGGATATGTCCTGACTATAATGAAGTGTGAATACCCAGACATATTGTGCCTGTATTGACCATTGACGAATTATGTTGCCGAGGCAACAGCAGGCGTTTACACTTATCGGTATGTGTTCGGACTGTAAAAGATCTCGTCATAGTTAACGATTGGGCAGTAAAATATTTACAAGTCACTATCAAGAAAAGAGTGTTAGACAAGCCATGTCTAACAAGTGTCGCACGCATTTTTTATTATCGATGCTACTAGGCCAGTAGAAAATCGTACCGCGACTTTTTTTTGCATCGTCACCCAGTCCATCAGCGCGTGGAAATCCTTTGGTATCTCTTTGGGGTGATTCGTCAACAAGGGGGAGCTGTCGCAAAGCTTACATTAATTTAAGTCGTGCCGACGGTTCGGAGATTAGGCAGGCCAGATCATGACATCATCCTCTCACAAAGCGTTTTTTTTTTTCATACCGACACTTGTGAATCAGTTCTTGAAATCCCTTTGCGGAGATAAACTCCAGCTCACTCCTGGCGAATGAGGACTGAGATGGATGAACAAGCAACTGACTACAAGAAAGGTGGCGTTGCTGAAATTGATGTCGAAATAGGCGATGAAGGAACTCAACTCTCCCAGGAGCGGACATCACCACCCTTTTGGTCTCCAGGATGGCCAGCCTCTCCCATCCAACGATGTAATGACGGAGAATTCGTCTTGGCTATTCTGATTATACTAATCATTTACATCGTTCTGGCATATATGTCGCTTTATTTTGTTGAGGAGGAGATTCGTTCACACTAAGACCGTGCTGGTTGTCTTTCAACATCGTCTTCCGCTGCAGATACCAATAGAAATCAGCGGCTGATCACTCTGACTACGGATAAGACAATGCATGTATTTTGCTTTGGAAAACTGATAGTGGCTGCCCGACTGAATACCATACAGTCATTTGTCTAAAAACTGGAAATGCAAACATAAAATTTATATAGAAGGGTGCTTACCAACTACGTTGTTTGCAGTAAACTTTGTTGACGCTGCTACGCGTACTGCGTTCTAGTTTGCTATCTTGCGCTTGCTACCATGCGGTTTGTTTTTCATCATCTTGTTTGCCTGATGCTTACCGTCTTTGTTTCTGGCCCGTGTCTTCGATGAATAGGTGCAGCCCCTGTCTAAGTTCCTGCATCACCTTTTACTCATCTTGGTAACAGTAAGTGTAGACATTGTCGATTCGTTGTACAGTAAAACGGCAGTGTTTTTGATTTCGCGCATCGGAATTAGATGTACTCGATTCTGTCTTAGATAGAGAATGGCTGAAATCTACTCCAAAAGTAGATGAACTGCTCAGAGCGAATGATAGCGACAGCAACCAAGCTATATCAACAAGTTGTCAACTTATACATAATCCTCGTACTCTCCGAAGAGAATGCACCAGCTTTTACTTGCCCTTTTCATCCCGTGCTGGCGCTCCAAGCCGAAGGGTCGTCTAACAAAATGACCCAGGCAACGCGGGGTATCGAAACAGCTGTTGGAGCAGGCATGGCTCCAGAAGCATTGCTGTAGCCCCATTGCCGTCGCTAGATGTTGACCAGGACTACGCGATGGTATTTCCAAAGCTGGTGAACCGTTTCAATGCACAGGCGGCCACCGCCCTGAAGTCTACCAAAGCAAGCCATTCTCTATCCGGACTGACGAGACTGACTATTAGAAAGCGAGAATGGCTCCAAAAGCACTAGCACAGCTCCCCCACCATCGCCAGGTGTCGCCTCGAGCGCGTGGCCAATAATCGTAGCTTTTTGCGAATAATCGATGTAGTCGCTGACACTATGAAATCCCGGCCGAGGGATGTGGCATTACACCCACAAGGAAATAGGAAACTCAAAGCGAGATAGAGGTTACGCCTCTTTCAAAAGAGAAAGCATATCCTGTATGTGTTTGCATCGCGCCGTGCGGGGACAAGTCAGTCTATACCTTTTCGAGTCGAAATTCATGTGGATAGGAAAGAAATTGAGTGGCTTGATTTGAACCTGACGGCCTACTACGTCTAGCAGTACTAATGGTATTATAACCACTTTCAACCGTAAGCGAGAGGCACGAGAGGTACTTCGTTTTATTACATTGGCGAAAACCTCATACGCGAGTTAATGAGAAAAAGACTCGAATTTCGAAGACGTCCACCTGAGAATCTTGTAGCTAACTCTAAAAATTCGGGTAAATTCTCAAAACAACGAGCTTAAAACGTTGCTGACCGAATGCTGTCTAACGACCGGGCAAAGTGGCAGCTATGGAATGAAAGGACCTTCCAAGATGCACACGTTTCTCTTCAGAAAGAGATGTGTCATTGAACTCCTCTACTTGCAGAAAGGGAAGTGAATAGCCACTAGTAAACCTTCAACCGCTCTACAACAGATAAAGACGTGCATTTGTTCAATTCTTCAAGAATTTATACCTGATGTTAGTAACAACAGTTCGACAAAAAGTTGCTAGCAGTGAAGTAATCCACAAATGGGGGGTTGGTCCAGCCCGTGTACCAAACAATGAAAAAACAATAATTTAGTTGTTGCTCTTCTCCAGGACAGAACTTGAGAACTTTCTGTATTAGTGGTGGAGGGAAAGTGAACTGCTTGTCTTGGACGCACCACACAAGATTTACTTGCTCGCTGCCGCGGTAGATACGGACATCTCCGCCGGAAGTCTTGAGAGCTTTGTCCAACGTTGTCCTTGATCCCTAGTATCTTGTGAAGAATCTGGAGGGTTACGCGCGTACTGTCGCTTTCCTCACGGACACTGGCTATCAACAATCCTAGGCTGCAGGAGGAGCTCCGCCACTAGGGCGCTCAAAATATTGTCTGGTACCCCCCTCTGATAAAGCGCCGCCCGCGATCTCCTCTTCTTCTTCCTCAGTTTCTTCCACTATGCGTAGTGCAGATTCGATGATATCTAGCAATCTCATCCTGGACATGTGAGTGGTTGGATTCGCCATTGGACTTGTTGCGGCACCACCAGACGGCAGGAGCACTTGAGCACCGGATCGACTTGACCGTTGCAACCGTAATGCGCTAAGAGTGTTGGACCCTGTGTCGACGGGAATATTGCGAGGATACGGTTTCATAGTGATACAACAAAATAGCAGGTTCTTGCGTATGTAGGAAGCAATTCGAATCTTGGGCGCTGATCAGGTATGCTGCAGCGAAAGAATTTTGTGGGATACGCGTTGACAAGCCCAAGATGCTGGTGAAACGGAGACGCATTCCATGTTATTGTTTCTTGTCAAGATACTCCAACCGGCATACTTTTTCAGAATACCTGAGCATATATAGAGGCACGCAAGAAAATCAAAAATCAGATTCATGACACTATACTATCGCGTTTTTGAGCGATTGTTATTCTTTGCTGACGCAGGTAATGTACACTGGAGGGCTCCTAAGAGTTATATAGAACGGATTCACGGTTTGAAAGCAACTGAGTACGACAACAAGTGAAAAGTCAGGTGGATCGCACCCACTGTACAATCGTGTGCTTTTACTATGTAAGTTATCCTGTGCCCATGTGTTGTGGAAGTGATGAGCTCAATTCGGATTATGTCCTTGAAGTTAGTCTTGCATAATCGAAAAGTGGCAATTACTTACATCAATTTGGAACAATTCTGACCGGCACTTACTCATCCTTCGCGCGGTGATGGACTTTTTATATTGACCAGGATCAATTTTTGTGGACAAGACCCGTTAATTATTCAAGTGACCTATCGAATATGTCAAAGAACGACAGCCGATTCGTGCTGGTCTACTATTTAAGCAATCAAGTGACAGTGAGGCCTAGAATTACTTCTACCGTCTCTTTTACTAGTCGACTTGAGATGAACGCAAGTCTAGGACTTTTGCGGAGCAATATTGTAGTCTAACTTCATCGAAGACAAGCCTTCATGAATTGGCGAACCATGATCGCTTTCGTTTCCTTGGATCATTTCGAAAACACGGGTCTTTCTGTTATTGTTATCGGTAAAGATGTCAGCCGATTCCGCCATAACTTTGGCAACGTCCGATCTTGTGTTAACAAGCTCGTTGGCGTCGAACGAATCGACAATTGATTTGGCCTCGATGGATTGTCCGTACACGACTCCCCGGAAAATGATATTCTCCTTGGCGGAATCGTTCGTGAGATTACCCGGACGGACGATAGTCGATTGGACTCCCTTGTCCTCCATGGCGGCAATGACGTCATCCGCTTCTTTCTTCGCTTTGGAGTATTCCTTCAAATTTTCTGGCATTTTATCGGGTTGATCACAACCGAGCGCACTCAGTACGATATAATGAGGATGTGCGTTCTCCATCCGTCTAATGGCATTGGCGAACTTGATCGCCCCGTCACGGTCGATTTTGTAAACGTCCTTTCCGCCAGACCCGGCGGCGAAGAAGACGGTCTGGAACCCTTCCAATGCTTTCTGAATTGCGTCCTCGTCCATTTGCACAAAATCCATGTGCACGGCCGTGGCTCCTTGGGATTCGAGTTTCTCCTTGTCTTGCTCCTTTCGGTACGTCGCACTGACAGTGTAGCCTCTTTGGATCAATTCATCGATCAAAATGGATCCGACGCCTCCGGTGCCTCCCACAACGAATGCTTTGCGTGTTTCGGTCATACTAATTTACGGATATCTTTACGGATATATATTTCGGGATATTTCTCACGCAACTTGCTTTTTGTGCAACGGTGCTGGGCGGCGAGATTCGCGGGTGCGGGCGTTCGTAGAGGATCATCGACGCCCAAAGAGGGGATTCGGGGACTTGGCACTGGAACAATCGACCACCGGATTGACCGTGAATCGAGTCGTGATTACCGGTTGGGTCGCTTCGGAAACGAATGAGGTCTACGGACCGAATCCTCCCGGCGTGGCGACGTCCATGAACTCTCTCCCCGCGCGTGAACGGAAGTTGGAAGAAACTAACAGAAACATGATTACCTGCAGCGTGAACGAGGAGGACTCTCTCTCCCTACAACCCGCCTGGAGCAGATTTTGACGAATTGAGGGTTGCCGTCCGTCCATAGTCCAGACCACACCATGCACTCTTTGCAATAGCGTAAAGTCTACCTTGCACGGGCGGAACACCTAAAGTAAGGTGACTCCTAGTAGTCTATCAAGCAAGGAACAGTCACTCGAGACTCTCGTAAACACACTACTAACTGTAAAGGAATAGTGCTTTCCCCGCAACACAAAAAGCCGTACATCTAGCACTCGTTCGAAGCAATCCTGTCTATTTTCTTATTCGGCCACGGTCAATAGTTCGGCATCTTTCTTTTGCACGAGGCTGGTGAGGGCCATGTCTCCTTCGGACTTGAACCGCAAAAACCCAACGAGTGCGTAGGGCGTGGCGTCTCCGGTGGCGACGCCCGTGACGGGATCCACGTTGGCCACGTTGATCTGTACCGATCCGTGGTCTTTACTGGCGATCAGCCGGTTGGTGTAGGAGCATTTGCGCGGGACGTACAAGTCCACGTTGTCACCGGATTCGTTCTGCATATTAAAAAGGTGCGAATGGCGAGATGGACACTATACAAAAGGAAGAAACGAAAGAAAGAAAACGGCCAACGTGTCAGAGACTGCAAGATTTGTAAGTGACACAGGGTTTATGCTCTACGACGACGGGGGTTGAAAGGAATCTTTTTGTTCTACCCAGTCCTTTCTGTTATCTCATGATAATCCCATGGTGAGCACCACGTACCGGTCGAGAGTAGAGGATGGGCTCGGGACGTGACGAGAGAGTCCAGAGCACTTGGCCACTCCAACGAGGCACAAGGGCTGTTGGCTACGCGACGGATGTAGACTTTACGGTGAGTCTACGGTAGGTTGGGTATTCCACTTACCTCTCGTACTACAATCCCGACCACTCTCATACTCGCGGATGTTTCCGTACCAAGGCAAGACGTTCCTTCGTCGGACTCGAAGGAACAGCCGCTGTACGTGCCGAAACGGCCGTCTGTTTGCGTCGGGAAAAGCATACATTTTTCCGGGAAGTGGTTCCTTCCTACCTAGAGGTATACGTGAGAAGGACAGACCAATAGTCGACTTTGTGTGGCATCGATTCCGATTGACAGTGACCTCGTAGATCTCGATGCCCTCGGCGTTTGTGTTAGTCTTCAAGGCCCGTGACCCCACCGAAGTATCTCCCTACTGTATAGTAAGTAATACCATCTTTATCACAGACAAGCCACCAACCTTTACAAAGACGAAACAGAAAAAGTCAGTATTGGATCCTGCTTTGTCAATTTGTAAGCACTTTGTCACTTTGCGTAGTACCACGCTTTCCTTCGTGTCCTTCGTTACAAAGCGAAGACGATGCCGATTACGACGGTCACGTACGAGTGCGGCGTCCCGGACGTGGCCCAGGTTGAGCATTTGGTGCTGCAAGTCGTGGCGACGCTTACCGACGCCACACTCGGACCCATCACGACGACTGTTACGCTCGGGATGACGCAAACCATTACCAACGCTTTTACTCGGGCACGACACGTGGCGTCCGCCGTGGGACTCTGTGGGAGCGTGCGTTTGCTCGCTCACACCATCGCCAACGACGACCAATTCTACACGCATCAGGACGAATGCTGGATCCAAGCGGCGGAACAAACACTCCTGTCCTATCTCGCGCAACGTACGTACCGATCAGAATCGTGTGACAAACAAACTGTTACCGTACCGCTCGGGCCGCACTCTGTGTCTACGTACATATATCCATACGCACGTATAGCGTGCGGGTGGCATTCGTTGCGTGTCTCACACTGGATGTCTCACGTTTCTTGTTTTTTCTTTCATTCTGGACAGAGTCACACGCGGAGGGCGCATCGCAAGCCGCCGTGCTCGAGTTCTGGGAACAGATAGAAACACACTTGATCGCCCACAGTCAAACCTACTTGGTCGGCAGCGCACACGCATCGGTGGCGGACGTAGTACTCGGTCTCATCGTCGCCCACGTGGCCACCGTCGGTAACCTTGCTCTACCACCCCAAACCCACCGATGGTGCCGGACCGTCCTGCATCAACTACACGATCTCGTACGTTTCCGAACCATTCCCGGCTGGATCACCCACGGACTCGTGCCTCTCAATCGGATCGCCCCCTGGTTGACCACCCTGCCCGAAGGCGATGACGTTAGCGGCATATCCATCCTTGCGGCGGCGATTCCGAAACCCGTGCCCACTGCCCCCGCGGTGGCCTCCGTCCCGGTTCCAGCTCCTTCCGAGCCCGCCCCGGTCCCCCCTACAGCACCCACCCCGGTCCCCACTACAACGCTCACCGCCACAATCGCGGACGCCTCGGGCAACGCCATTCTCGAAAAACTTACGGAATTTGCGCTGGAACACGAAGTGTACGATCACAAAGCGTCATCGACGGCGGAAGAACTGGTCGCCAACGTGCCTTTGCCGGACACGGAATCACACACAAAAAATCTTTTTCTCAAGGATAAGAAACACGGACTCTTTCTCGTCACGGTTCGTCCCAACGCGCAGGTTAACACCAAGGAACTTGGCAAGGCCTTGAAACTAGAAGGCAAGACCAATTTGCGTCTCGCCGATGCGGCCATTCTGGATCAAGTACTGCACGTCAAACCCGGCTGTGTCGGACCGCTCTGTATGGCCCTTACCAACCCGGACGACCTCGAAAACAAGGTGACACTTGTTTTGGATCAGGATCTGTTGAGCCAGTTCAGTCACGTTCATTCCCATCCCCTGCGCAACGACCAGTCCGTCAAACTCACACCGGACGCTCTGAAAAGTTATCTCGACCAAGCCAAGGTCACGTACGTGACACTGGAATTTCCTGCCGCCGCTGACGGTGCAGCCCCCACTGGTAAGGCTCCAGCGAATCGCCCACCCGCTACCAAGACGGAAAAAGCTCCAAAAGCTAAACCCGCAGCCACAGCGACCAAATCTGCTGCAGCTCACGAGAAAAAAGGCGGAAAAAAGGGAGAGACACTCCTGGCTTTGCAGTGGAAAAAGTCTGAAAACTTTCCGGCCTGGTATTCGGACGTAATTGTTCTTTCTGAAATGATTTCGTACTACGATATTTCGGGTTGTTATATTTTACGTCCCTGGAGTTACAAAATGTGGGAACTCATCCAGGTTTGGTTCAATGCCAAAATAGAAGACATGGGCGTCGAGAACGCATACTTTCCGCTCTTTGTATCCCAGGACCGACTCGAAAAGGAAAAGGATCACGTGGAGGGGTTCGCCCCGGAAGTTGCTTGGGTCACTCGGTCGGGCGAAGGCGACTTGGCTCGTCCCATTGCCGTCCGTCCTACTTCCGAAACCATCATGTACCCCGCGTACTCGGACTGGATCAAATCGCACCGCGATTTACCCCTCAAACTCAACCAGTGGAGCAACGTGGTGCGGTGGGAATTCAAGTACCCCACTCCATTTTTGCGGACCCGCGAATTTCTGTGGCAAGAAGGACACACGGCGCACGCCACTTTCGAGGACGCGGACGCCACCGTTATGGAAGCGCTTGAGCTTTACCGCGGGGTGTACGAGGATTTATTGGCCGTCCCGGTCGTTCCAGGGTACAAAACGGAAAAGGAAAAGTTCGCCGGTGGCTTCCGCACCACCACGGTGGAAGCCTATATTGCCGGCTCTGGCCGTGCCATTCAAGGTGCCACGTCGCACAATCTCGGACAGAATTTTGGAAAAATGTTTGAAATCAGTTTCCAGAATGAAAAGGGCGAATCGCAAATTCCTTGGCAAACTTCCTGGGGGCTTACCACCCGTACCATTGGTGTGATGGTCATGGTCCACGGTGACGATACCGGCTTGGTCCTGCCACCCCGGGTGGCTCCGTTACAGGTCGTCATTGTTCCCATTATAAGTAAAAAGCTGACTCCGGAACAGGCCGATCCGTATTGCTTGTCCATTTTGGCCGATCTGAAAAAGGCTGGCCTCCGCGCCAAGTACGACGATCGGTCAGCGTACAATCCCGGTTGGAAATACAATCACTGGGAGCAAAAGGGAGTCCCCGTGCGTATTGAGGTCGGCCCCCGCGACATTGAACAAAAGAGCGCTCGGGTAGTCGTGCGGCACAATAGTGACAAAGAGGACCACCCAGTGGAAGGTTTGGGCAGTCTCCTTCGCAACATGATGGACGTGATTCACGACGCCATGTTTACCAAGGCCAAGGATGCGCGCGATGCACATGTGGTCCAAGTGACGGACTGGAAGGACTTTGTCCCGAATTTGGAAAAGAATAATCTCGTCTTGACGCCCTGGTGTGGTGGTGAACACCAAGAATGGGAAGAAACGGTCAAGGAAAAGAGTCGGGCGGAATCGTTACTGGCCCGTGGCGAAGAAGTGGAAGACGAAAAAACCGCCACCAGTGTTGCGGCCAAGACACTGTGTATTCCGTTTGCACAGCCGGAGCTACCAGCTGGGACCAAGTGTATTGCCAGTGGCATGGAGGCAACTTGTTGGGTGTTGTGGGGACGATCCTACTAGTCGGTCTCGCCCTCCACCTAACAATTACCGCGGCGGGGCTTTGGACGAAAGGGACTGGATAGTGTGTATGGTCTTGTAGTTTGAACTTGCAGCTGTCGATGTGGAGAGACTTTTTTAGAGCCCATAGTTTGTGTAGAAAACCCATTCCCAAGTTTGGAGTAACGAATATTGCCAGAATCGTCTAGAGATATAGCACAGTGACAAAAGTCTGCGCCCGTTGACCCTAGTTTATTTGAAGGTCTGTGAGCTGCCCTTCCTCCCCAACCATCCAACATTGGTGTCCGTGCTCTAGCCATTGCCCTCCGATTGGCGAACGTGGAAGGCTGTCTGTCCATCACCACGTTTTGGGGTTTGACAACGAAGAAGCAAGGAAAAGGGTAAAGGTACGAACGCTCCAAAGAAAACGTCGCCTTTGACATTCACCATCACATCACAGCATCCCATTTCTCCCTTCTATAATTTCAGGGGTATCTTCTGCCTAGGGCATCTCTCTTTACGAGTATAGTCGTACATCATGAAAGCACCACTATCCACCACTGTTGTGTTAGCCCTAGGATTACCTACGCTGGTTGCCACGTTTGCCCTTCCGCCACATTTGCTTCGGCCGGGCAGAACTCAGACCCCACCGACACGGTGGCAATCTCCTGGAATTCTGGCGGCGGCGGACGACGACGACAACAGCAGCAGCAACGACGAATCCTCAAATCCACCTCCCACCGCACCCAAGTTGGTCTTGAGTGCGGAGGAAATACAGAAACAATTATCTCAACTCAAGAGCAAATATCCCACTTCGGAAGCCGATTTTTTGGCGGCGGCTCGGGCACGGGCAGCCGCCAAACCTGCATCGGTCCAGCGATCCGCCACGGACGAAGACTGGCAACAAATCGCGCGGGAGAAAAAGGCCCAGATGGGGGAGCTGGACGATTGGGAAAACTCAGCCAAGGAAGCGGGCAATGCGGATTCGCAAATTCTTATTCCACTCGAAATGCAGAACGATGGGGATGGCGAGGATCCCGACGAACCAAAATTGATGCTGTTCTAGCTTCACAATAAAACACTGCATGAAATTTGGTCGGAGAGTCTATCCTGCAATCGCTCAGTCTCGAAAAGAATGTGTTCCAAACATAGAATATTTCAAGTGTTTTTATAGTCAGCAAAACTTGCCAATTTAATTGCCCATAGTTTCCACAGGAGCGTAGGGCTTCTGTTGTTATTTTTCTTCACGAAATAGCTTGTCAAAGTGTCCATACTTATAATACTACGTTCGGGTCCATTGTCTTGGGTACTCTCGCTGCTTAGGGCCACTGGGTCTTTTCCCAGACCTTTTGCAAAATAGGAATTCCACTGGTAACCTGCCACACGAAAAAGGCGATGCCGGTTACGTTAGCTCCAATGTGCACGGTCCGCGCCGTTTCGTTGCCTTTTTGCATGGCGGGGACGCAAGCGTAGGCCAGTGCCCAGAGACAGACGAGTCCAGCACCAGCGTACAAGTGGGGACCAGGAAAAAGTTTTCCCGCCCGCGCGTACGTGTTCAAGGGACCCTGTTGCCGCCATCAGTAAACAGTACAAAAGTGTCAGAGTTTGCGCGTTGGTGCATGTACCACAACTCGTCCTGTTTACGTACCTCGATGGCAAAGGCGGTACCCAAAAAGGCCAAAAGTGCGCCTTGACTAAAGTGTTTGTCTTTGGGCCCGGCAGCGGCGAGTTCTTTGCGTTCGTTCGTGAGCGCCGCAATGTCTTGCTCCGTCGTGAGAGCCGCGGTGAGGACACTGACCTGGTTGCTGTCGTTGGCAGCCCGCGCCTCCGCCAAGGCTTCCGATATCGAACCCGCGCCTCCCAGACTCGGCAAACTCTTTTTGAGAGACGAAATTTCGTCCCCCATGGTACGCTGACGGCGCCACTGGAATCCGAGAATGGCCGTCGAAACACTCAAGGCGAGAAGACTGAACATCATGACGGGATGCAACAAACTTGCCGATTTACCCTGTCCATCACAATACGCACAGCAAAATTTAGTCAGTGTGAATTTGTAGGGAAGACGAAGTACGAAGTTATCGACTACGGGATCCATTATACAACTTGCATGCGACGGGTGGGGGCTTACCTCGAAGAGTCCCCAATCGGGTCCAGCCGCACTCGCAATCTGCGTCGACGCGGCCCAAACACTGGCGGTAAGAGCCGCCGTCTTGGTCGTCGTACCGGCCAGTTGTTCCGTCAATCCGGCGCTGTGATGGACTAGATTGTCGTCCTTATCGTTGTTGGGCGATACCGCCTGTCGCACCGACCGCACTCGACGGTGCTGCGAGGGTCCCAACGCAATCGAAGAAGGCGCAAACGCGGACGCCGTGGAGGCACTGCACGCAAACAACAGAGCCAAAGAGAGACGCATGATTGCAGACAAATATATAATAATACGGGGAACGGTGAAAGTGTAGGAGATCTGTGGATCAGCAATTCACAGTCAATGAATGAGAACCGAACAACAAGATTGGGAGTAGTACGAATGAAATAGGGGCTTCGGGAATCGCTAAGCCTCAAGGCTGTTTATCCGCTAGCTGCCGTAGGTGGTGTCTACCGATCCAGCAACGCCGTTACCCGACGATTTCGTTCGAACTCACACACATCCAAAACCCATCAGCGTTTTGGAACAGCGCAGATCTTTTCCCCTCTATACACAGTGTAGTACGTATCTTTGTCTGGGTACCGCTTGGAGATTCTACGTAGGAAAACCGTGATGCCGTGATGGCAGAACTGTATCGTGCGGAACCAAACGTCAGTGAACACGTCACGGACAGAAAACACTATTTGCTGTGTCGGAAGGATATCCGAGCGTGAATGCTTGTCCCGTGTGAGCTGCCGTCGATCTTCCCGGAAACCTTACCCAAGTGGTTTTTTTGCCCACTGCACCGTTTGTCGGAATGGGCAGCCCATAGCCGCGAATAATAGTATCTGGAGATTGCTAGTCCATCCCAT
The DNA here is from genome assembly GCF_000150955.2 of Phaeodactylum tricornutum CCAP 1055/1. NCBI lineage: Eukaryota > Bacillariophyta > Bacillariophyceae > Surirellales > Neidiaceae > Phaeodactylum > Phaeodactylum tricornutum. The sequence goes on from NC_011693.1 coordinate 82,666, forward strand.
GCTACTGTTATCCTCGACATTGTCGAAAGGTGTACCTGAACATCCTCGGGTGTTAATACAATACCGTCAAAAATGATGGAATGAGACACGCCCAAGCTGATACTTTTCCACCACCAGGGAATCCTCGCGCTGTACACAAGTTGGTCGCGTGGAAGGCACGGGTCCCGGCACCGTTCGCGAGCACGGCGCGGCAAACAATTTTTCTCTCTTCAGAGTGTGGCGAGGACTACCTGTAAGCGCAGTCATTGACTCCCGCAAATTTCGATATCCTTCTTCTGGATACGGTATTTGACCAGGTACATGGTCGAAAACCCATACAGTCCCAGTTACTCTGTTGTTGAGCTTCCAGTTTCGTTATTGGCCAACATACATTTCGAAAATATCAGTAGGTGAGACCAGACAAGCACATACGAGCTTGTCTTTGTTACGTCTTTTACAATACAAGATTTTAGAGGAAAACCGCTATTTCGGCCTCTGCGACATGAAAAAATCGCTATTTCGGCCGAATCTGAAAATTTCTAAGTACTTTTGATTGAGCGCGAAACGGCTTTTAAGTAAAATTAGCAATTAGAAAATAATCCAATGCTTGGTCAATGCTCTGTATATGATATAGCGGAGGTATCGCGCTGGCATGGGTGAGCTGCTTCCAACCCATGACCTACTGCGTCTTTTCTTGTTGTGGTCCAAGCACAGCCCCAAAGACTGAGAGAATTCCTGTACCAGTTCACAGGGGAAAATTGTTCCAGGATACTTGGAATAGAAATCAAGCAACAATGCCAAGGGCAAATTAATGTAATAATGATACAGAATCACTGTCGTTGCAGTGAGAACAAAGCATGGGATTTTTTATGACTATCTGCCAGAAAAGCTTTGGGTCAGGAGTTTGTCATCTCCCCAAGACTTGCCGACAGTGAAATGTCAACCCAATATACATCACTTCATACAGTATGCCAGTACTAGACCTAAGAGAGGGAGTGCGAGAGTCATGAGTTCAGCCTCAATAAGTCCACCAAATGTGTACTCAAACACTGCCACTGTACGGTTTTGCTGCTTGGGAACAGCCATCACAACTGTTGTTGTGCTATAGTCTTCCAATGCCTTTCTAGGCGTCAAAGGAGACTTTCAATTCTTGTGTAACAAGCAAGATTTGTTTCAAAAGCCAATAGTACTTTTTCTTCCAATTTCACGTCTTGTACCATTTCCCATCTTCATCAACTGTAAGGTCATTCATCCCGTTGGCCTACGTAATTTAGCCGTGAGCACTGTCAGTTGCAGCTACTACAAGAAAAGACATTCGCACATTGGCATTCATCAGGCAAAAGACTGGTGGTGTATCCACACTTAATGTGCAATTGCTGTTCAAAACTCCTGGAGTCCTGGCAACAGTTTGTTCTCTCTATGCTTGGGGTAAAGTGTTCACAGTCAACTGCTGTGAGATAGATTGATCGAAGCTTGACGGATTGGAAGCAGCTCATCCATGCCAGCGCGATACCTCCGCTATATCATATACAGAGCATAGACCAAGCATTGGAATAGTTTCTAATTGCTAATTTTACTTAAAAGCCGTTTCGCGCTCAATCAAAAGTACTTAGAAATTTTCAGATTCGGCCGAAATAGCGATTTTTTCATGTCGCAGAGGCCGAAATAGCGGTTTTTCTCGAGATTTTATCATTGTCAACAGCTTCTCCGAAACTCCCTATGTTTTGGCAATCCCTATCCCTAACGGTAGACACATATTTTCGCCTTCCAAGGCTCGTGTTCCTGACTGTGAAGATTGACATGGCGCTCGTCACGAAGAGTATACAGCCTCGAGAAGATTCTCTATTTCCCTTTACAATCTTTCTATCTACTGTTAGCATATTCACATCATGGTAAAGGCGTTACCCCTGTGCTATGTAGGATTCCTGGCGGCGACTACCGGTAGTGGATGTGCTTTCGCACCGCCCTCGGGGACCCCGTTACTTCCCGCTTTCGGACTCGGATCATCTGCGCTCGCCGCATCGACCCTGACCGAGAAGGATGAACTTGTTTTGTCTGTTGTATTGCTGGCACGTACATTAGGTCCCGTGGGGGTCTACAATTCGGAGGAAGAACAGAGCAAGCTGAAACAACTTGCTGATCAGTTGGCCGATTTTTCGGATCCGGCTCCGGCACTAAAAAGTCTATCCGGTCGACACGAGCTAGTCTATTCAGCCGCACCGGGTGGATCCTCCGGAAAATTGTTCGGACCGATATTCGGCAGAGTGACGCAGGAGTTTGTCGACGACTTGACGTTCTTGAATGCCGTCGAAATCGGTCCACTCAAACTGAGTTTACGGGCCGAACGCAAGGTAATGGACGACCGCGTAATTCAAGTCTCTTTCAAAGAGTCTATTGTGAGCGTTTTTGGCAACGAGCTGATCCGGAAAGAAATTGGAGGCGGTGGCACGTGGAAGTATATATTTGCGGGTGTTATGACGGACCCAGCGAGCGGCAAACGAAAGCTACTCCGAGTAATGGAAACGCCCAGTTTGTTCGTGATTGAAGCACCGGTAGAAGAGTCAAGCATTTTGTAGGGGCTCCCCTGGCAAGTCCTTGCCTTCTGAATCGAGTAAGGCGGCATTGTTCTGTCGGCACCAGCCCAGTCATGTGTATCTTGAAACGATGCTGTCACCTAATCTCAAGCTAGCTTCGCTTGAAAACCCACCCATTGTGTCAATTCGTAGAACCGACGTGATCCCTACACGTTTGCCGAAAAAAAGCCTTAGCTGAACGGTTGCTTTCATCGCCTCTATGCTATCTCATTACCAATAGTTTGTACGTGTTGGCCCAAGAAGTATTGGACCAAAATATGAGTCGAACAGGAGTTGCGCTCTTTCACAAGCAAATAGCTTTGAAATTTGAATTGTTCGGACATCGAAATTATGTCGGGTGGCGCTTTGATCGCAAGAAACCAGCCGTTCATTCTCATGATGCAAGCAACCCCCTGTCGTTACGAAACCTTGGATGACGAGAAACATTCTCATATCTTTTTACTTTGCTTATAAAAGGATACGTTTGCCGATGACGGGCACGACGGTCCTCCCCCGAGGCTTTAAATCATTACAAAAGTGGCTACAAGTCGAAAAGTCACGTTTTTCCGCCTCCCCCATTTTGCTACTGGAAAGCACCCCCCATCACCAGGCATCCAATCCGCATGTAGCCAAAGCGTGCCAACACGTCAAATTTCTGTTGTCCCAACAACTAGGCTTCCGAGTCGTCCAAGGACGCCCCGCTGGTGCCTATCCAACATCTGAAGATGTGATCAAACAGCTCGAGATGGCCGCCAGGGTTGGTGCTGGTACGGTGGTGGCCGTCGGTAGCGGTACCGCCATGGATTTAGCCAAAACGTTGGCGACTTCAGTGGACGAAATTCTGATGATACCGGCAACGTACGGAGGTGTGCTAGCAAGCTCAACTCCACATGCGCTCCTTTTGGATGCCAAAGAAGAAACTCTCGTTCTACCTCATAATGACAATTCTTGGAATGGTAGCGAGCAACAGCAATCCGCAAGCTGCCCGAGAACGATTGGCCTACTTGAACCCAACTTAATGGAAACAGGAAACTTTCACGACGCAGCTTTGGCGACGATATCACTCTTACTCGACGCTGCATATCGAAAAGTATTACCGGAAGAAACACTCCCCAAATACGTCGACAAACTGTTGTCACACGATGGCCCCGATGATGAATACTTATTGTATGCCTTGATAAAGGCCGGTCAAGACACAAGCTTTGGTTTGGAAAGTCAAGATCGTTCCATCCCGATTGCCTTGCTAGCATCCCTCTTGCCAACTTCGTTTGCCGATCAATCCACACTTACATTCTTGGCGGGCCTGGCTCCGTCCATGCACTCCTTGACTGGTGCCGACGCCGTTGATCCTTCTAAACTGCAAAGCGCTCCAAAGCTTATTGTGGCGAATGAGACTGTTGCGGATCTTATGGCATTGGTGCGGACGAACCAATCACTATGGAGATGTCGAGATGCAACAAGCCGTGCTTTTTTGACAGTCCTCAACGAGCATGTGCTATTGCAGTAAAATATGTTATACTTACAAAGAGCTTTATATCGAGAATGAGTAACGCAGCTCTTCAAAATCGACGCATTGAAATGTCAAAGGAAGGTGTCTAGGGGCAAAACTGGCTTTCCTTTAAAGCTGGTCTAGATTCATGGTTTTAGGCGCCCGCTGTGCAACAACTCCATTCAGCATCGGCGACTCACGTCTTCATAAAGATGGCCTTCGCTTTCGTTGATGATCCAGTCGAGTAAGCAGTACGAAAAAAGACAACTTTTATTTCCCTTCTCATAGAATAGTTTCTAACTGACTGGAAAATGTCGTCACTTTTGGTAGTGAAATTTGTGTCACGTGAAGAGAAGCCCTCGTTGCAGAGTTTTTCTACTGGGTTCGAAAATAATTGCCGCTCGTCACGAAACGATACTGCTATGGATGTCAATCAAATCCGAAGGTATCATGTGCAGCGTAAACGACTTTATCGAACAGCGACAGCAATGAAAGTTTCCCGACTTTTACTGGCACTTGCTAGCTTCCTTACAAGTTGGCCATGCACGGGGGCGTTTCAACCGAGGCGTCCTCCTTTCGCAAAGTCAGTCCATGTTTCATCTAACTCTGCACGCAAAACAATCCGGGATCGGATAGCGCGGCGTGCCATTGCAAGAAACATTGCAACGCGTCCAAAAACATATACCTCAAGACCAAAAACTGCACTCCTTGCTGTTCCCGCTATTTCTGTGCCCGCTCCGGGAACGTTCTACATGATATTGTTGGCCGTGCAATTTGCCAGTCAACCATTGCTCACCAAGCGCTACGCACCTCCCACCATCATTAGAAGTACCTACGTACTCGCCCAAGACCTCTTTCGGATGTTCACTTGTGTTACGCTATTGATTATTACGGGGAGCTGGCATTCCGCGACCGCTTCATGGAAGTGGTCGTCGGCAGCTGTAGCGGCGGGTCTCCCCGCCCTGTTGTACGCCGTCCAAAACTACTGCAGTTTGGTGGCCTACCAAAATTTGCCCCCAATCACGTACAACGTCCTGAATCAAACCAAAACACTATCGGCAGCGGTATGTTGCTACTTTTTGTTGCGTCAAAGACAATCTCCGTACCAAATCGTTGCCCTGGGAGTTTTGCTGGTGGCAGCGCTCGTAATGGAATCCATCCTACCTTTGCCAGGGATCGGCAAGCCCCAAGATCCTACGTTGGCCGGTACCGCTACCGAAAAGCACAAGGATCATACCGCCAGCATTGATACAGACCAGAAAGGAGTGCACTGGGCATCCGGAGTCTTGCCGGTGTTGGCTGCCAGTGGCATTTCGGGTTTGGCTGGGGCCTTGGCCCAAAAATCACTGCAAGTACAGGAGCGCAACTCGTTTTTGTTCTCGGGTGAGCTTGCGGCAATTAGCGCTGTCAGTCTGCTGATCAGCTCCTTGCTAGGATCCCCCGACGGGCGGCGGATTCGAAAAGAGGGCTGGACTAAAGGATGGACGTGGCAAACATGGATTCCGTTGGCCACAAACGCGGCGGGGGGTATCTTAGTCGGATTAGTGACCAAGCACGCTGGCAGCGTGCGGAAGGGCTTTGCCCTCATTATTGGCATGTTTCTGAGTGGTGTACTCCAGAATGTTGTAGGCAGTGAACGTCAAGTCACGAGCCAGCAATGGGCTGGTGGATCCTTGGCGGCACTCTCGCTGTGGCTCTATACAGCGTATCCAATGGTCTAACTGTCAATCAATGGAAGCCTACTGCTACAGAACAATTGGCAAAACATCGCTCTCGGCTCATGTGGCAAACAGATTACAGCAAATCGGAAGGAGAAGACTATTGTGATGTCACAAACCACATGCGGGGTGCTAATTGCCTGTGGATACGTTCCGCGAAGACGTTAACTTCGCTGGCCTAGCTAGGGTCGAGATAGAGCGAAAGGAAATTGAAACTTATAGTGATTGTATTCCATATATAACACGGCTCGGCACCCAATCCTGGTCCTCATTTCCACAAAAAATGTCTACTACAACCCTTTCGACATTTTCGGTGGCAGGGCTTGGTTGGGAGCGTCCTTATTCCCCTGTACGTCTCCGTTGGCGCCATCAAAGGGGCTGGATCGTTTCCCAAAGAGTCCGAGAATCTTCTTTTTTGTCAGGCGTGCCAACCGATAGGTCCACAAAAGAGGAAAGACGACGAGATCGGTTAAAAATTTGATACACAACACAATGACAAACTTGCAAAAGAGCGGGACCGCGAGGAGGACGGCCTTGGCAAGACCGCTCTTTTCCTTTTCGGCGGCGACCTTTTGCCGGACGGCTTGGGGAGAAGTCGCGGGAATCGTTTCTTCCCGCTGCGCTTCTGGCGCATCCTCCGTCATAAACATAGGATGTCGTGCGGATCGGTGACGAGCCATCACGGATGATACCGGCACAGCCCCGAACCGAGCATGTTCCACCGTGCGGGGGACGCTCACGGGGCGACTCGGAGCCGTGAACGCTACGGACCTTGCCAACAAGCAAGTTACTAGCACCAAACTTAGCGAATGTGCTACCGTAATAATAAGTTTCATGCTAACACTCCGTTGTCTCCGTATCATGGTCGTAGTCCGGAACGAGACAAACGTCGAGAAAGGTACTGTGGAAGAAAGTATTCTCGCGACGATGATCGGTTTGGATAGTTTGCGGTTTCGATTGGATACCGGAGCAAAAAGATTTCGTCTTCAACCGCTCCCGTGGGGACAATACCATTGAAAAGTGCAACCGCCGATGTGAACTAACTGTAAGGCAACAGATCCGCGTATATACGGGGCAAACGTTGGAAGACAGATCGATGTGCCGGTATTTGGCCAGATTGCTTGTTGTTGGCCGAACTCTGTTCCGATCTGGTACTCACTCTTTTTCCGTTGGGACACAACGCTGCGTTTCGAACCTGCTGGCGCGCATACTAAATTGCCCCCTCAGTCGTCCCGACTTAAATTGACTCTTCAGATTAGGTTGAGCTTTCTGTCATATCGCAAAAATATCAATGCTTGGGAGAGTCTTTCATATACCGGTGACCAAAATTCTTCGCGGATGCTTTACATGTCAACAATCCAGTTTTCCATCACCTCAAACTTATTCTTTCACAGCCGCGAGAGCGCACCTTCAATCTTTCTGTCGATGAAATCCACTTTTACTACAATTTGAGGAAGCGATCATGGAGTGTACTACTTCAGGAATAGACGATACATTATTGAGAAGTAGAAATAGCACATTGGATCTGTGGCTAGACTGCAACGCACTCGAGGGCGTCAATTTCGCCGATGCGCTGCCTTTCCTGCTAGCCTTGAGGCAGAACACGCACGTGACCGACGTAAATCTGGCTATCGTTCGATCACCTCATGCAGCGGAGACGATATTGGCCGTCAGTCAGATTCCCAATCTGCAAAGCTTAAAGGTCTCATCCATCTTTGACTGTTCCGGGGATTTCGGGCTGTCGCTACCGACACTGACACAGGCTCTGGGTCAGGCACGACGACTGGAAGCTCTATCTCTGGACTGGATTGGCATCTTGGGAGATGCCGACAACAATACGCTGCGGGAACAACATACCGCATTAGAGCGGACACTAGAGTCGCACCCAAGACTCTGTGAGATTGTTTTGACCAATTTTTACTTTCCGAGCCAGACGAGTCCAAATGATTGGATTCAGGCGGATCGATTCGTGCGTGTCATCCTCGCATTGCCCAACTTAACTACGTTACGAATGGATGCCGTCACAAGATTCTACGGGCGACCACTTTTGACCTCGACTACGATCAAGCTCTTGTTTTCCCACGACTGCCTCCAGACGATTCTTCTCAAAAACATATGTGTGTGGAGCACCCGGTGCGACCCGCAGGTCAGCAAGGCGTTGCGAAGGAACGAGCGCCTACTGGAACTATCACTTACATCATGTTACCTGGCTAGTCACGGTAGTGTTCTGGCTGGTTTGGACGAGAATCGATCAGTCCGGGATCTAGACGTGAGCGACTCGTCCCTGTTATTGGAAGCGCTTTCGTTGGGTCGCGCCCTCGGAATGAATCGCGGGTTGCAAAAGTTGACACTCTGTCGGAGTCGTCTGGATGTGAACCCTGCGACCCATCACGACTATGCGCTCGCTCTGTTGCAAGCTCTGGCGAATCATCCCACAGTCAAGCAATTTCGGATGAGTATCCTGTACGATTGCACGCTCCTTGCCGAACGTCCGTCCTTTCAATCTGTGGAGGAAGTTTTACAAACAGCATTGCGCGTGCTAGAATCAAATCATGTACTACAAGAGTTGTGCTTGGATGGAATGTGCCAAGATGAACCATTTTGGGCATTGTCGGAAGCTATTCGGCTACGCTTGGGTCTAAACAAAGCTGGATTTTGGGGACTATCGCAGACTACAAGTAAAGCGTCGGAATGGGCTGACGCCTTGGGTGCCGTACGATATGATGTGGGATGTCTGTACCATGTGCTCCGCGACAATCCTCTCTTGGTAGCGACGACAGCGGTGTCGGTCAAGTAATTCCGCAACCGATAAATCACCGACACCACAAATGTTGTGGAAAAATTTAGGACTTTTTACTACTATCTCTGATTCAAATGAGATGTTCATGTAATAAAAAGATTTAAGAACATACGCTTCGTGTATTTTTGTGCAAGCCTCTGGTCGATAGCGCGAGAAAGAACATGCTTTCGCGGGTCGGCATTTCGTTTGGAGAGTGACTGCGAACGCCCAATGAAATACTTTAAAAAATGAAAAATCGCGCGACAACCGCGCGATTTCTACCATCTTCGAGCCCAAATCGTTCTCCGTCAGAAATCATTTTCGCCATCTCGGACTTCGGCCGTCACAAAATCTTTTTCGGCTCTTGGCGTGTTGCTTCGTAGAAGGCGATCATGGCATTCCGGCAACACAATCCCAATGTGATCACTCCTCCCAACCCTTCTGTTTCTAACAAGAAGGATGTGGGGGTGATCGGTGAGAAGGAGCCGACTGTGCGATCGGAATTCATCGACAAGGAAAACATCCCTCCCTCTTTTTCTCCTCCTATGCCTCCTAGCGTCCACGGTTTCCACGACGTCGAGATGGAACGGCTCGTTCGAGGTGTTAATCGCTTCGGATTGAACCATGGTAGCGATAATCCCAGTCGGGTCGAAGGATCCATCCTTGGGTTAGCTCCGGCCTATCCTCCCGCCGTCGTACGACTAACCTCCCTCAAAAAAGCAAACTCGGCTGCGGAGTCGTCTGAGCCCTTGGCGCAGCATCGCTTCAACCGTTCTCTCTGGAACCGAGCTGGCTCCAACACAACTCAGCAGGACAGTATCAAAAAGCTTGATGTGCTCGGTCGTGGTATCCGTTCACCGAAGAGGATTCCTTTCGGAAACGTACACCACGGCGGCTGTGACAGCGCACGCAATGACGTCAAGAGCGCCGAAATTCCTCCTCCACGAGCCGACTTTGCTAGCATCGTCCGATGCAACGCCCCCCAGAGTCCAAACACTTTGCAAGATCAACACCATCAACATTTGCTCCTCAAAGAAGCCGCTCCCAAGGATCCGTCGATTCCCGCTGCTGTGGCGGATGCCATCAAAGCGAGTCGGGAATGCCGTGGCACCACGAAAGTCGCTACGGTGGAAAAAGCGGAGCTTTATCTTCGCCATGCTATCGCCGAATACCATGCTGGACGCATCACGGAGGCTCCGAATGGATCGTGCTACAACAACATTGTACATGGCTACGCCGATCTCAAGGAACCGGCAAAGGCCGAAGCCATTTTGCATCTCATGTGGTCCGATTTTCAACAAGGCAACGAGGTAACTTGAACCGCTTGTACTCGAGTGCTCATGGCTCTTACAATACCCTCTTCTAACCAATTTCTTTCTTCGCACAAGTTGGCAGAGCCCAATGTCCGCATCTATACCAGTGTCTTGTATGCCTGGGAAAAATCGAAAAAGGAAAGTGCTCCAGAACGCTGTGAAGCCATCCTTCAGCAAATGCATCGCCTCCACGATTCGGGAATTGCCAAATTATGCAAACCAGATCTTTACGCGTATACTGTGTGTCTTCATACGTGGGCCGACTCAAAACGCCCTGACGCTCCGAAGCGAGCCGAGCAACTCTTTCGCAAGATGAAAGACCGCTATCATAACGGTGACACAGAACTCCAACCAGACTCAGTGTGCTACGTCAATCTCTTAAACGCTTACGCTAACTCCGCAATTGAATACGCCCATACTGAGGACTTACTCTGGGAAATGGTGGATGACTTTATTGCCGGTAATGAAAGTGCCAAACCCATTATTCGCAACTTCAATACCGTTTTAGCGGTGTGGTCTAAATCTGGTTCAGCAGAGGCTCCGGAACGCTCCGAAGCGATAATCCGACGCTTGCATGAGTTGAACAAATGGGGAGCCTTGGACACCAAATCTGACCAGTACACATACTCGCTGCTTCTAAAGACTTGGTAAGTTTTCCCACGGTAGTTTGTCTGAGCATGACATGGCACCTCACCAACACAACCTATTCCCCATTAGGACGACGTGTAATCGTCACAATTCTGCTCAGGAAGCCGAACAGGCTTTGTATTGGATGGAAAGCCTTCACAGTGAAGGTGACCAAGGGGCGCGTCTTGACGTCATTAAATACACAACAGTTATCAGTGCTCTCGCACGTTCCGGCAATCCAGGCAGCGCCGAGACTCTTCTAGAGAAGATGCTCGAAGATTATCAAAAGGGAAATTCGAAGGCCAAGCCCGATGCGAAGTCATTTAACATGGTTCTCTCTGGATGGTCTCGTTACCACAACGCAACGGTCGCCGCTGCTCGTGCCCAAGCTCTCCTGCATCGTATGTGGAACTACAGAGCGGTCCATATCGCCCCGGACACGTGGTCCTATAATACCGTTTTGTTCTGCTGGAAGAACGCGAACGGTCCTAAACAGGGGGAATCGCTGCTACTCGACATGGACCGCATGGCAGCAAAGGGGTTTGCCAAAGCTCGTCCTAATAGTACAAGCTTTCAGGCCGTCATCGACTCTTGGAAGAAATCGAACTTTCCCTTCAAGCACCAGCACATTCATCAGCTTCAGGAGGAGTCTCAGAAGCGCTTTGGTGAAAGTGCAAAGTCCAAAAACATGGACTCCCGCAGCTTCAAATGAGTAGCGCGGATACAATTGAGAAGAGCCGTCAAGGTTATGTTGCTCAGAACCACACACCTTCCAACACCTATCCGCTACGGGCTCGAATAGCATAGTTCTGCTTTCTGTATCGCCCTAAATCTCAACGTCCAATCTCACTGGTAGTAATATCTGCAACCCTTAAAGACCGCGTGGTCAATTTGTCCTCTGTATGTTTTAACGGAAATTGCATTCGGTCTCATTTGCGAGAGTATATTCGCGAACCCAAAGTTTCAATGGCAATCCGTACTATACGCGTCTCTCGGCGACAGGAGGAATAGCGAAGCGAGCTAGAAAAGTGTTTCGACAACAGAAGAAATGTCGGATTGTGCGGCTACAAGTAAGCTTTTGCGTTTCATAGGTTGTCGTAAACAGCTTTGGGAATAACATAAACACTTGATGCTTCGCAGAAAATCGTCCCGGTTTCGGGACACTCCACAACCACCTTCCAGACCAGTTTTCGCCGCACTCGTTCCACGAGGTGACATCGTATATAAAGATGTGTATGAGCGGGAACGAATTTTCGGTAGTCGATCGATAAATTGGCAGTATACGCCATTGGCACATCCCCCAAGGCTTCGTAACCGGCACCTAAAACGTCGTCTATAAGCAGCGCCAGGATACCACCATGCACAACCCCCGGGTGGCCGTTCACGTGCGATCCAATGAGGACCGATGCCACCACAACGTTCTCACGGACAGTGTTGCCTTTTGGAGCATCCAATGCGTTGTTTCGAAAAATTTGGTATGATTCGATCAGTGTTGGCCCCATCAGTGCCCCGTAAATAGCATGTGATGGAATCCAAGCGCGCTCCGGTACTCGCATCAAGGTGAAGTGCGAGCCCGGGCCATCCAATGTGGGCTCGTCGACGGCCGACATTAAATTTTTTCGGTGGACAACCGCTGCTTCGCAAGCAACACGTTGACCTAGCATGCCTCGCCATTGTTGAGTGGCACGAGTCGATAAGAAACTCCGTTCGTCCCGAATGGTACGCGAACCCTTTTCATTTGGCCTTAACCGGCCAACCCTACTCGAGGATACGAAAACCCATGCGGACGCAACCCCAAAGAGAGCAGTAGCAGCCGTTAATCCTGAGGAATTTTTGGCTTGCATTGCTCGGTCGGACCATGAGAAACATATGGTTTCCGGCGGAAGAATCCACAAGGGCGAATCAATTCGAGTTCTTGACTGTGAGAACCGTAAAGCAGGCAAGGGTCCCGTCAGGATACGATTTCGAAAATCGGAGCTGGACGGATACGCCTCCCGTTGACTAACTATAAGCAGTTGTATGCTATTTTTTCCTCTCTAGAGACTAGAATAGTTGATTGTAAATGCCCACAAGGATGCGACGCAATATCATCGAGAGATAGAAAGGGGCAGGCTTGCGACAACAGAAAGCAATAGCGTCTGGTGAACCATGGAATCAAAATTGATTAGTGAAGATTTTATTTGCCAATCACAGTTGTGTAAACATCCTCAACACTTAATGCCACTGGTACACGCTTTGTGCCTTCTCTTCAATAAGAAAGAATAGGAGGAGTTACTTAAAACTCCGGATCGCTCGACCTTACCCTGGTTTCGGACATGTTGACTCGTGCAGCTAGAGAGTGAGACATTGTTTTTCTATTTGAGTTCGCATGGGGTGGATGAAGGAGTCGCACGAGGGTACGGTTGAACCAACGTATCGTTAGAGCGCCGTTGAAAAGCAAGTTTCTCTGTTTTCACAAAAAGACCGACTTGTAGCTTCCGAGTGAACGGACGCACATCATTGTGTATTGCAGTCGAAAACTGATAACACTGCTTCACACCTTGTAGTGTAACTTCTTGATGCAGAACCAAACGATGGATCGCGGCACTGATGCCATGAAGGCCCACTTGTCCGGTTGTGACAAGATGGACATTCGTCAAACCCGCCGTGGTTGGTGCCAAGAGATGCTTGGATGTGAAGCCAAGACGGAGTTCCGTTACTTCATCGGTGACCAACAGATTGCCCATTCTCTAGACGATGCTTCCTGCTGCTGCCGATTCTTCTGTCCCCTCATCAGTCCCTTTGTGACAGTCGTCAAGGAAGTCAACACGGAGGCGGAGCTCTTGACTGTGAAACGTCCGTGCGCGTGCGCTCCCGGAGCCTGTAAGTGCTGCTGCTACCAGACAGCATCCTTCAGCTCGGGTGGTGTCCCATTGGGATCGATCAAGGAAAACTGCTACTACTGTGTTCCGCAGTACAAGATCCGAGACGATCAAGGCAAGGACGTGTACACGGTGCATCCGCCTACCTGCTGTGGTGGTTGCTGCGTGAACTGTTGCGCCGAAGGCAATCCCTGCACCCGCAAAGGCTGCTGCAAAGCGAGCTTTCGAATGTACGCTCCGGGCCAGTCCAACACCAATGGTGACGCTCCGTATGTGGGTCAGATTTTGAAGAAACCCAAATCCGCCATGGTGGAGATCTTTACCGATGCGGATGCCTTTGAAGTGGCATTTCCCAACGATGCGTCGGTGGAGCAAAAAGCCTTGTTGGTGGGAACGGCCATTTTCTTGAATGCCAATCACTTCGAGGAAAATGCCAATAGTGGCTGATACTGGAAAGCGATGCCTGTTTCTGCCTTGGTAGCAGCACATACCGTTTAGCGAGTGGTTCCGTGGAAAAAAGAAGTAAAAAAATCTATATATGTTTAGTTAAGTTTCCGTTGTCAACGGGTCTCTTTTTTATGTTGTTGAGATCTCGGCGCTGTAGGCCTTACTGTCACCTCAGGGATTTGGAAGCATTTTGCTTCTGTTGACAGTGAGGCAGCCAGCAACTCACATCCCCATGTCAGCAAACGAGTCGCTGTTTCATGGCAGGGACTAAACTATGGGCTCTCATTACGAGGAGTAACATTGATACGTAAAGATAATTCGATCGAGGCGGTTATTCCAGTCTCTGCTGAGCCTATATCTTTTAGTTGCCAATTTGTCTTGATAGAGACTACCTAGTTTCCTATTGTTTACTGTTTACTGCCCGGTGTATCTTGAATATATGGCTGACTGAGAATCTTACCATTTTCACCTCTAATCAAAATGAGCGACTTCTTCGAATTCGGCTCGTCCAAGAACGAGGTGAACATGTGCGAAACTTGTACTCCGAGTTTTTTGGCTGCCGTGTTGATCGAGTTCATTGGTTCAAAGTTTGGGTAGATTTTTCCTTCGGGGGTTGGCATAAGTTGGGATTTACGCCCCCGAGTTCGCAGCTCATGAGTGTCTTCGAAAGTTGCCAACACGAGACGCTTGATACCAACTGTAGCCGATGCCGCTAGCACAACTTGGGCCATTTGTTCCTCAATGGGGTTTTCGAAGCGTTCCCAGTACTTCGTCAGCAAAAATGCCTGAGAGCAGCCCTTGGCCGCCATCATGACGGTATCCTTGTTGTTCAGATCAGCCACCTTAATTTCCACGTTGCGTAGTTTCATGAGATTCTTCGTGTTGCGGGAGGTGACGATTCGTACAATCGCCACCACGTGCAAACCCTTTTCCGACAAGACTCGCACCATCGAAGAGCCTTCGTGCGTATTCGCATTAAAAACAATAACTTTGGGCATGTTGGGATTCTTGCTCGACTCCGCTGCCGAAAGTTCTTCTGCATTGAGTTTTCTCTGTGACGGAGGTTGGGGCAAGTGCTCCGGCCAGTGCTCGCGAAAGCGACCGCCACCGGAACTACCGCTATCCGCGACGGACGAGCCTATGTTCCACTCGGTTTGCGTGGTATTGGCGATCGTCTGTTTCTTCTTCTCTAACTGCATCGGAGCATTCCGATTCTTTAGGTCGTCCGTAAGGGCTTGGGCGGCAATTTCCGAGTTGAGCGCCATGCGCAGTTCCAAATTGTCCATAGTGCTGTAAATGCTTTGCAGAAGGCCGGTACGTACTGGTAGTCTGTGCAATGATACTTCGGCACACTATACTGTTACTACCTCAACAACACCAAAGTAAAGATCTCTGGCCTCTCGGTCAATGGAGGTTTTTTTGGGAATCAAAGTCTTGGTAGTTGACTGCGTGTTGTGACTTGAAAGGGATCAAATTGTATTGATTGACTATTTGCTTGAAAGTACCCTTCCCTTGCAGGGCAGGGTGATGCCCATTTCCGATAACCAAAATGACCCGCTTGATGACCTGTGCAAAGACGCCCTACCAAAAAATGAGGCCATAGGGTCATTTTGAAATTTTGGCGTCCCTCTGGCTTCTCAACCCTACATCCGGAACGCCTAGATAGAGTGATAAAGAGTACCGTCATTATCGTAGTTATCTGATGGTAAGAAAGACGACAAACTAACAGTATGAACTAAATTCTCCAACAGATGTCTTCTCGTGACTGTGAGCGAATTCTATGTAAGGTTTTTGAAGTTCGACAGACTTCACACGTCTTTTTATCATTCTTGACTCTGAACTTCGATTGTGCTGTTGATAGACCAGGAAAATTGACGTTGGCTTGCAAAAAAATTCTTTTACCTATATGGCCCTATGTGGAAGGCTCTCAAAACGAGCTGCCTCTAGACAGAGGAGGGCCCGGAAGCATTGTCATGACCTTGTCCAATCAAAGAAGACGATTTAGAGACGACCCAAATCTAACCAAACGCAATGGCAGCGCGCCTTTCAAAAATTACATCATAGGAAATTTACGCAGTAATAGAGAGTATAAACTATTTGCCAAGCAAGCAACCGTGCAAATGGTAGATCACACTCGCACTTTCCCTCATCATTGTCTTGCAACAGACAAAGCCACCTTTTTTCCTAGCAATGACTGCGCATTGCTGAACCGAGGATCTTGGTCATTAATCATAATCCAAGTGCGAGCCTCGCCGACGTAAACGGAACGATTGCGGCCTTCCGCAAACTCTACGATCAAACTTCTGAACCGTTTCGAAAACCCCCAATCATCTCCACTGAGGATAACGTCGGGGAACTCAGAAACAATTCCTCGAATCGTTTCCTCGACAAAATTCAAATGCGCGTCCGTATCCGTTCTTTTTCCTCCATCCAAGTAGAAAAGATCTACCGCTGGACGTTCGTCCTTGCTTGCTTGGAACAAAGGCTGAGCAGCTTGTGGATAGAGCCCAGTCTCAAAGACTACTCGATCGTGGGCGCCAGGGGCTGCCTTTGAAATCGCAAACTGTGCCAATGCTCGGTTGAACTCTGGCTGTCCAAAGGACACCTTGTCTTCCTCAGCTACCTTTGAAAGTTTTTTATGCGTGCCGTTAGGAGCCGAAAAGGGGTCAACGGCAATCACGCGGACATTAGGGTGAACATTGAGCCAACGAGCCGTCGATTGCCCCAGCCACACCCCAACCTCCATAATGACGACAGCATCATTCTTGGCAAGTTCACGAATGATTCCATCCGTGATGTCTCGACCGCCGTGTCCAAATCCAAAGATGTCGGAGTGTTTTCTACAAAGTCTCTCGAATAGGGGAGCATCAGTAGCACTCCCTCCCCAAGGAGATACTTCTTGGGATTGACGGAAGACCTCAAATTTTTGACGCTGGGTTAGAGAGCTGTCTATTGCAAGAGCTGTTTGCGAAGGGAGATCTTCTACGATGAAATCGAGCTCTGGCAGAGACCCGGCAAAATTGTTGTCAGCCTGGAGAGTCTTGTAGGCCAAGGCCACCATAATTACTATAAGCATCAAGTATTTCGCATACGCGATTGGGGATCGCCGAAACTCAGGTGTGTGTCGTTTGATTGCTCCCATGGCTCATCGAGGTGTAACTGACTCTGGAGAAAGAGTTGCTTTGTTCAGCGAAAGGAAGATTGCGATTTTATGCCAGGGTTTCAATGAATCCTCACTTACATTAGAATAGGATCATACTTCCTTGGTTTTTCAGTCACGATGGGGAAGGTCAATAGCCGTGTCATCAAGTTCTGGAAATTTCGGGCTTTGAAGGCACATAGATAGGCAATAATGCCTATCGGACTTTCAAGTGATGATTGGCTATACCAGACTATGGCAAATATCCGATCAATGCGTATGGAAGTTTATGATTCGTGAATCGATACTGAAACTCACAGTCCGGGATCTCTCCAAGTACAAACCCGAAAGGTAAACACGACCGGTTTAAGGATACACGCCACAGTAAATACGTTTTTTAAAAACATCAAAGAGAAGCTCATATACGACGTCTCAGAGTGTCGGTTATGGTTACTATGACCTTGATTCACGCTCGAAGCCTATTGACCACATTGGAGCGATGCTATACGGAGTATGTTCGACGGTATTCCTACTGAACTGACAGCGATGAACGAAAAGGGCTTACTGGTAGAACTTCTTCTAACAGTAAATATTATTCGATGTCAGAGAACGTGATTTTTGACTGTCGCCAACGTCACTTCCATTCCGTAAAACGAATGCATGAAACCTAACCCTTTTTTCTTTGGATTCTGGGCACAACTACTCGGGAACTGTTGTCTTTCGTGGGAATCATCAAAGTTTCGAACCAGTGGAGGGGTTCAACTGCTCTATGATGACACTGAACGATGATCCGACCCTTCATCCAAAGGAATCGGTAGCATCGGACGCCGCCACAGTGTACCTGCCTTCGGGTGAAGGGAGAACCACTGCCGCTACTTTTCCTTATTCTCGACACCGACCACAGATACCGTGCATGACGGATTTACGCAAATGGCTCCAAGCATCCCGAACGCCGCGAAGGTTGGTCGTACTATTCGTCCTGCTGGAGTCTCTGGCATTCCAGAAAGGATCGATGCGAGTGACGGCAGAGAGCGAAGTACCCGACAACGTGGCAGGCCAGCTGTTGCGCCAGACGGTAAAGGCTGCAGCAGCCTCGTCTCCGTCGCGAGATAGCTTGGACGGCGCCACTGCTAGCGGACTCGTCTGGAGTGATCTGAGTGTAGTTTCGTCCAATCGGGATGTCACCCTTCTGCACCCGTTTTCTGGATGGATCACCAGCGGTCAGATTGGCGGGATCCTCGGACCGAGCGGAAGTGGCAAGTCAACTTTTCTATCGGCCCTCTCGGGTTCTTCACGACAACTTTACCAAACCGGGCAAGTCTGGCACTATCTACATACCGTTGTGCACGGCTCCAAGGACACACAAACACCGATACAATTGTCTCGAATACCCACACAAGAGGTTGCTTGGCTTCAGCAACACGACGATTTTTTCAGCATGCTAACGGTCCGGGAGACTCTAGATTTGGCGGCATATTTAGAGCTACCCCACTTAGTCCTGTCGCAACGAGACGCTTTGGTTCAAACTCACTTGGATGCGCTGGGCCTAGCTCACGCCGCCGACCGACCAATTGGCTCGGATCTTACCGGTTTGGGCACTGCACGCTTATCCGGTGGTGAGCGCCGACGATTGTCGGTGGCGTTGGAACTGTTGACGGAAAAACAACTTCTTTTAGCGGATGAACCCACGTCGGGTTTGGACAGCAGTATCAGTGTCAAAGTGATGCAAAATATCCGAGACGTTTGTCGCAAGCGAAATATCCCTTGCTTATGTGCAATTCATCAGCCTCGATCATCCATTTGGCACTTATTGGATACCCTCATCCTGATGGCCCCCGGTGGACGCGTGGTATACGCCGGCCCGAAATCCGAAGCCGTCGCATATTTTGCGACCCAAGGGTACCGTTGCCCCGACGCGACCAACCCGGCCGAGTACTTTGTCGATCTCGTTTCCGTCGATACCGAAGACGAGCAGGTGGCCGCTATCGACGAAGCACGGATTGATAAACTCGCTTCCGTCTTTCGTGACTACCAACAAACATCTTTGCTTCTGCCTGCCAAACGACCTCAAGTGAATTTGAGTCTGGATATCGAGACTGATATACAACAACCTTCAAATGGTCAATCGATGAGACGGGCTTTCCAAGAAAAAAGCCAACTTGGGCTCCTGAAATTTCTGTGGGTTCCACGATTGGGAGCCTTGCTAAAGAGGTCGTGGCGACAAAATGTTCGCAACTGGGAAATCAATATTTTCCGAGCGTTCGCCAGCGCGGGTAACGCGATTCTCCTGGCTCAAATCTTTCCAACTGTCCGAGGAAGTGTCGCCAAAGCCAATAGTGTAGCCGACAGGGTGGCACTGTTGTCGTTCGGTGCAATCAACATGTGCTTTATTGCATTTATGAAGACTGTCACGTTAATCGCGGAAGAGAAACCGGTTGTTCAACGGGAACAATCACGTCGTCAGTACTCGAGCTTGGAGTACCTGGTGGCCAAGGTTTTAGCAGAATTTCCCTTGGACTCCTTGTTTTCCGCTATCTTTACAGCCTTCCTAAAAAAGTGCTCAGGAGTCCGGATTTCGTGGGCCAAGCTGACTGGGGTCTTTAGTTTGTTGACGGTGTCTGGCGCTTCGCTTGGTTTGATGCTGGGCAGCTGGCTTCCAACCGAAAAACTGGCTACGACGGGCAGTATTCCAGTTCTAGTCGTATTGATGGTTGTGGGTATCAGTAAGTGCTGTTCCATGTGTTTGACTGAATCGATTTGGTTTTGTGTTGTCCGCAGCCTCTCAATCATGGTGGATACTCTCGAATAACGTTGTAGTCAATCCGAGTGGCGTAGATCAGTCCACCCCTCCACCGGCGGTCGTGCAGGTATTGAAACGTTGTAGCCCATTTGCCTACGCTATTGAAGCGCTCTGTCTTGGGGAGTACCCCGGAATGGAATTCGAACGTCAGTCAGGCTGGTTCGGCCGTATCAGGGACTTGCCTAGAATGGGCGGATTGGTACGTTTGTTGTTCGTCTCACGTTTACTCTTGCGTCGAACGAAAGAAAATATCACTGATCCTCGCGGGTGTTTTCTTTTTGCAATCGTTGCAGGCCATGGTTCGAAATGGTGATCAAGTCCTGGAGGCGCTGGGCTTACAAGACAAGGGGTATGTTCGAGTCATGCAACACCTTGGAGTATTGTCTGCTGCGTACCTGGCAGTTAGTTGGCTGGGCATGCTTGTACAGGGTAGAAAACATGGCATGCATGGTGCGGTCGAAGCGGACACTAGCCAGCACGTACAGCGAACCAAGGCTCCAAAGGACACCGAGGGCAGCTTTCTGTCCAAGTCAACAACGGAAACGTCAACATCACAACGACATTTGAAGGTTCCTTTAAAGATCCGAGTCTAATGTGGAGAACGTCGTATAGCATTATGATTGTAAGCTATGCGTTTTACGACTAGATTTATCAAAAGAAGATTACCATACCTGAAAAGCCTTGTTACGTTCAGAAAAAAAGATAATTTCTTGATCTATTTGTTTGGCTACCGTCAACAGTAGACTTGCGCCGCTCAACGACAAAGATTTGAACGGATGCTGCCACTACCAAGTATTCCGTAGGACATTAAGGCAAATTAGAGGACCTTTCTTACGACTCGCGATTCGCTAGATTGCCGCGTTTTATTTCGAAGTACAGCTACGCTCACTCATTACCCGCGGAACAACCCACCGCCACAATCGACTGGACTTGAAGCGACACGGTCCCCGCCACACCCTCACCCCAGAGAGCGAGCGTCATCATATTTCGAAGTGTCAGCTCGTCGGGGCAATACAAGTCATTCTCTTGACAAGTACGAATAGGATCTCCCGTGGCGTCGTCCCAAAAATCGGTAAAGTCCGTAAACGGCACGTTGACGGTTCCGAACTCGCCCACCGGTACGTTTTCCAGGGTAGCCTTGTATCCGTACGCGTAGCGCTTGCCACCCGGTGCGTGGGCCTGGCCGAAACTAACGCGGTAGCCCGTGTACGGTACGTGCGCCCGCAGGGTGAGCTGCAGACCCGAACAGGTGGAAACATCCGGAAAGACGTGTCGGTCCACGGTGCGCACCTGAATGAATCCCGGCGCGTGTAGAAAGGGCACGTCCACGACTTGTCCTTCAAAGTATCCCACCCCATCGTTAATCTGGAAGCTTCCGGTGGAGCGACCTCCCATGACGGGATCATTCATTTGCTTCCAGTGGTGTACGGGGTCGTCGAAGGATTCCAGGACAATTTCGGTGCCGTCGGCGACGACGGTGTTTGGCGCCAGCCACAGATTCCAGGAGAGTAAAGCGAGCGTGATTGCTTTCATGCGGACGGCGATAGGAATAGAAACACGGAGAGCACGAGTAAGGACAACAATAAGTGCATCTAATCACATCGATTGCAGCAAGTACCAGTATTTTGTGAGAGGCCTTCGCTAGGAAAGCATCCCTTCTTCGGCGTGCGACAATCCTCCGTCTGAGTCGCGTGGCGTCGCGTCGCGCGGACGTAGGTGATGTCACAGCCGTGTCTCGTTTCGAGTACATGGCGGATGTGCTGTTTCGCTCACGTGGCGACGGACTATTCCATCCTCCGGAAAACCTTCGGAACACAACTCCTAGGGGAGAACCCGGGGAAAAGGCATCCAAGGATCAGTAACAGTCCAACCCCAATCGGACGCATCGGGAGTCCCGAGAAAAGGTCTCTTTAAATTGATTGTCGATAGTGACTCAACAGTTTCTGATGATCGCTGCACTCCGGATCGAAATCCATTATATGTCATACGGTTTCCAATAATTAGTTATTCGGATTTATACCTTCTTCGGATTTATACCGATCTATACTCCTCATTTCAATGTGAATTTACTTCTTGTCTTATGGAGACAAGATTCCCTATCAAACCCTGCTTTCTCCTGGACCGACCCTTCTATCTCTTTGAATATGCCCTTTGTCATTCGTCCGCAAGTGCCGATTTCTGGAACGGCAACGAACCAAGTCGTGACGATCGCAAGCTCCGATCTGACCTTAAATCGGGTACAGGCCGGACATCCATGCACACTCCCGGCAAAGGCCAAGTACAACTTCCGATGATGTCTGTCCATAACAAGAAGCAAACGAGGCTGTTAGATTGACCATAGCGAATGTGCAGGAGAAATACATGATTTCGGGACAATCCGTCTGGTTTCCTGTTATTCCTCTCGCATAGTTCCGTCGTTCCCTTTCAGCGAGAAAGATTGTGCAAAATAACCAACCGCTAACTGTAACCAACCGCCAAGCAAGCAAGCAAGCAACGAACAACAACCAAACAGCCACTCCTGCATCATCCAGCACCAACTAACCAACCAATAACGCCATCGCCGGCTCCAGAGTTTGGCAATGTCGCTCTTGTTGCGGAGTACGCCGACGCCCTGTGCCGACTTGGACTCGTACCGATGTGCCGTTGCTTTGAACAACATGGGCGTGGCTCTTCTGGAACGCTGTGCGTACCGACAAGCACTGGATACGCTCAAAGATGCCGTGGTGCTCATGAGGGGCGTCTTCGACTCGACTCCCTTGTCTCGCCGGAACCAGCGAGATCGAGCTCGAGACTGCACCGTGTTGCTGGAGAAGGCCTACCACCGCACGGCGCATCCCCAGCCAGCACCCGGACATTCCATGGTAGAAATCCTGTCGCCCAGCGGAACGTTGGCCGCCATTTCGTCTCTACTCCATCGACACGGTCCCGCCCTGTTGCCTCCGTGTTTCCCTATCAAGATCGAAAACTTTGATCAGGAAGCCCGCAATGCGGATTTGGACTCGGCCATGGTCCTGCACAATTTCGCTACCGCACACTTGTGCCTGTCCCGGTTCGCCCCCACGGCCTTGCGCGCCATCTTTCTCCGCAAAGCCGCGCTGCGGCTCGCCAAACTATCCCACCAAGCCTTGTCCAACGTCATTGTTGTCTACCACGAACGGTTCCTGGACGAGTCCGTCTTGGGAGAAGCCAACCTCGTTTTGATCGCCGGGAGTGTACTGAATACCATCGTACGCATCCAATTGGAAAGTGGACAACTCGACGGAGCGGAAGAAGCTTACCGAAAGCTTCGTCTCCTCGGGTCCGTGGTGGGTGACGACACCGGCACGCAGCCAGCCAAACGCCACTCGGAAGAAGCGGCGGCCGCGGCGTAATATCAGCGTTTCGAACGGAAACCAAACCCTATAGTAGTAGTAGCTGTGTTATTCATATCATACCGACTGGAAAAGGAAAACGTATTACGGGTAGTGGTATCCACGCCCAGTAGAAGAAAGCTGGTCCATAGCTTTTTAGGGTAGGTCGCTACATTGACAAAGGTTCGTACGAGGCACTTGGTCTTCCAGAACAAACAAAACAACATCTTTCCAATAGTGCCGTGCCGATCAATCTTTTGCGATGATTGCTACTTACCCGTGAGAGTCACCAAAACTCGTAGTCAGTCGTACCCCGGCTGCTTTGTCATTGCTTTTCGTGTCAATTATTCCCTTTCTGTGTGCCACTGCCAACTACGCTAGGCAGCTCAAAACTGGCTAGACAAACGTTTATAGAACCTTTCGGCAATAGATAGCGATGTTTACGTTTACTTTCCATAGAACGTCTTCACACCGACTGCCAACTTTTCTACCGTGTCCTTGGCGTCACCCAAAAGCATGTCCGTGTTGTCTTTGATGAAGACCGGGTTGTCCACACCGGCATAACCAGCGGCAAGGCTGCGCTTCATGACAATCACTTGATTCGAATTCCACACGCGTAATACCGGCATTCCCGCAATCTGAGAATTGGGGTCATCTTCGGCAGCTGAGTTTACGGTATCGTTGGCTCCAATAACCAGAGTCACGTCAGTATCCTTGAAGTCGTCGTTGATTTCTTCCATTTCTTCTACGATGTCGTACGGAACACCAGCTTCGGCAAGCAAAACGTTGAGTT
This sequence comes from Phaeodactylum tricornutum CCAP 1055/1, assembly GCF_000150955.2. Taxonomy (NCBI): domain Eukaryota; phylum Bacillariophyta; class Bacillariophyceae; order Surirellales; family Neidiaceae; genus Phaeodactylum; species Phaeodactylum tricornutum. The sequence continues at coordinate 106,534 of NC_011693.1, forward strand.
GCCCAGGCATTCGTCCAGCAACAGGATGGATCGCAAATCGAACTTTCTTGCCGGCCTTGATCAACACGTCCACCATTTCCTTAAGCGGGTACTGCGCGTGTGCCACGGCCAAACCGTACCCGGGGACAACGATAATCTTCTCAGACTCGGTCAAAAGGCGGACGGTGTCGTCCACGTTGGTCATCGTGGCTTCACCTTCAAAGTGCATGGCTTCTCCTCCAGCGGTGGCCTTGGTTCCGTATCCACCCAAAATGACACTCAAAATATCACGGTTCATTGCGTCGCACATAATCTACGAGAACGAATCAGTGAGACAAAGGGACGCTGCCACATAGACCCTAGAAACCTTACCAACAAAAAAGGAACTTACCTTGGTGAGTGCCGCACCGGAGCATCCAATCAGGGCTCCCACCGTAGTCAAAATAGGCATATCCAACATAAATCCTTCGGCGCATAGCGCCCATCCCGAGTACGAGTTCAGTACAGTGATAACCACGGGCATATCGGCACCTCCGATGCTGGCAGTCATATGCCATCCAAGCACTCCCGAGGTCGTCAGGGCACTACTCAAAGCGGCCATTCCGGTTCCAACTTCCGGCGCACCCATGACGACAGCACCTGCACCCAATGTAGCCGCACCCAAGCCGGCATTGATCTTGTCACGTTGTGCCAACTTCAGGGGAGCCGAACCCAGACGGCCGTCCAACTTACCAAAGGCCACCAAAGATCCGGTGGCGGTCACCGAACCAATCACAGTCGCCAAGTAGATGCTCGCCAAATGCACACCGTCCAGCTGCGTTGTATCCGGGCAGTTCCAGTAGTCACCCACTGCTGCCGCACTGGCCGCGAGGCCCACAAGAGAATGAAAGGCGGCAACCGTTTGTGGCAAAGAGGTTGGTTCCACACGGTCACCAATGTATTTACCCGCCACAGCCCCCACGCCCATGAGCGCAGTAATACCTGCCGCCGTACCAATCGTAGGATTCAGGTGGCCCATAGTCGATGCGACACCCAGGGCGACACCAGATTGGCCCGATACGGCACCCAAGCGAGCGGTTTTCTGAGACGCCAATCCAGCAATACCCCCAATACATAAGAGTCCCGACAACGTCGCGGCCGATGCGTCGAGCTCGGGGAATTTTCCCGTCATTGTACCGATTCCGTAGAGACCCATCGTTGTCGCAGCTGGAATCCCGTACAAATGGTAGTACTCCGGAGGATCGTCGGGTCGCTTAAACATGTCCAACATTTTCGTTGTGACGATAAAGCCACCGACAATATTGACGGTCGACAAGGTCGTGGCGGCGGCCCCCAGCAAGGTCGCAGCGACACTCGTTGAGTGTGCGTACAAGTGCATACCACCCAGGGCGGTTGTACCTGAAATAGCATTCGTGACGGCCATTAGCGGACTGTGTAATGAGTGGGTTACGCCCATTACCACTTGCACGCCAATCACGTTGGAAAGGGCGAACGTCGTGAACATACTAGAAAAGGCCGGATTCGGTGCAACTGCACCAAAGGCCAGAATGGAAGTGGATAATATTCCCGCTGTCTTGGCTCCTTGCAGGAAAGGAGCCTTGTAGTCGATTACTACCGGGGCCGCGTCCTTTTTCTCCTTAGCGGGGGCAGCAGGAGCCGGCGGCAAGGGAGCTGGGTACATCATCTTGCCCTTTTCGAGGACCAGCATGCCGCGTACAGCATCATCGTTGTGATCCAGGTAAAAGAATCCCGGTTTTTTGGTAGTTTGCGGACCAGCGGAGAGCAGTAGCTTGGAGATATTATTAGAATACAACGAGCTCGAAGTAGTAGGCAAGCGTGACGGCAAGTCAGTGTAACCCAGGCAAGTGACTCCATTTTCCGTCACAAACTTTTTGTCCTTCACGGTCGTTTCTACGTTGCCCCCGGCTTCGGCGGCCAAATCTACTGTGACCGATCCGTTCTTCATCTGAGCCACCATTTCCTTGGTAACCATGATCGGAGCTTGTCGCCCGGGGATGAGGGCCGTGGTAATGACAATGTCCACGTCGGCGCATTGTTTAGTGAGCATGGCGCGGGCCGCGGCGTGCCACTCCTTGGACATTTCCTTGGCGTAGCCTCCGGCGGCACTGCCGTCTTCGGAGTAATCGACTTCCAGAAACTGCGCTCCCATGGCCTCAACTTGTTCCTTGGTTACGGGTCGGACATCAAAGGCTCGGACGACGGCTCCCATGTTTTTAGCCGTTTGGATAGCGGCGAGGCCAGCCACACCCGTACCAATCACGAGGACTTTGGCGGGTGGGACTTTGCCCGCAGCCGTCATTTGACCGGCAAAGAAACGGCCAAATTCGTTGGACGCTTCCAGGACGGCCCGGTAACCAGAAATATTGGCTTGCGACGACAGAGCGTCGTAAGTTTGTCCACGAGAAAGCGTACGAGGAATGCAGTCCATGGCCAAGACGGTGGCCTGTTGCGAGGCCAACTGATTGACGAGGGCCTCATTCTGTTTGGGATACACAAAGCTGATCAAGGTCTTGTTGCCCAGCAGAGTGGCTTCTTCGGGAGTAGGTGGGCGGAGCTGCAAAAATAATAGAGTAGGTCTGAGTATTGCTGCCCGTCCTACTGCAGAGTCCACCATCGGGGTTGCGTTGTGGTGAGTCGAGTGGCACGATTCGTTCGGCGTACCTTGAGAACGATATCGGATTCGGTCCAAATATTGGGTACAATTTTAGCCCCGGCGGCTTCGTAGTCCGCGTTGGAAAAAAAGGAGTTCCGGCCGGCTCCTTCCTCGACAACGACAGAAAATCCGGGTGCAACGAGACGAGCCACGGATTCCGGGGTCGCCGCGACGCGCTTTTCCAAGGCGTAGGTTTCCTTGGGAATACCGACCGTCAAGGAATTGTAGGCAACGCCGAGCGGTGGGGTATCATCGACCGGAGTACTCGACTTTTGCCCATACACGGAGCTGGACGTAAAGTGCCGAACTACGCGGTACGAACGTTGCCAAGTCGGCGGCGACAGCGTGACGGCACGCAACAGGCGAGACGTCATCTGCGAGGAACGGAGCAACGATGGTGAGTGATGACGACAAAAAAATCTTTGTAGACGTAATTTACTGGTGTCGACAGTCAGATTTGTGAACTTTTATACGGGGAGTATCGTTCGTTGGGCTATTAGCTACCAGAGACACGCTAGGACGAGGATGTTTCGAATGGTTCCTGAGCAAGATATTGGGAGAGATCTTGCGTTGACACCGTCCAAGGGTCACGATTCCAACACTCGGTGACGACGCTATCCTTTCCGATACGCGTGCTCTCACCTCCACTTCTCTGACTGCGACTGGGTGTTATCGTCTTTGCCCGGAGAGCAAATACCTTACCGGAATTCCAACACCAACAACCTTGGTTGACCTAACAGAAAGGAATGTTGAACACCTAAATACCGTGGGCGCAACAACGAGGAACGGCTATTGTCATGATGAAAAGACGACACGGATGTCTTCTACCTGGATGTCTTCTACCTTGGATCTTGGATACGATGCTCGGTGGACTAGCAGACGGTATGGATCTTTCAAATTCAAACTTTTTGAAGTCGAGATCATCATCAGGAGTCGGTTCGGACTTTGTCGTTCGTCACCGGATCGGAACTTGAAAATTTTGACATATATTTAACTACACTCCTTGCGGGGCTGGATATTAATCTTGTATAGGGTTGGTCGCTCTCATTACACATACGTACGACGCCCAAAGCTCTCAAGCGACGATAGAAGTTGGTAACATCCGAGCTTGGCGTTGGCTTCTCTCGTTTCACAAGCATGCAGTGACACTTGTTTGCTATTTCCGTTGGGCGAGTCTTCCTCGCTAGCAATTATGAAAACCTAATTCCATAACTCACGCGCTACTGCCAGCCGATCCTTCCCCTTCAGATTTATCAGGAGTCACATATACTGCGGAACGTTACGCGCCGAAACATGTTTCATTGGGCTTGGCCGGCGATTCCAGGTCCGACAGAAGTATATAAATTGGAAACATCGAGCAGAAATAAAACCAAAATTTCGGCAGACAACTACTTATGGAACAATTAAAAAGCACCCCTTTCAACCGATAGTGATTCCGACAAAAGCATGAGTGATCCAACATTCTACTAAGTACATTTTATGTGCTTTGTCAGATTGCGATAAGGGCATGTTTTCACGCATTTGCCGTTGTCGTCATGTTGTACCGTTTTCTATTTCGGCTAATCAGTCTACTGATCGTCTATGTAAACCCAATATTCAAATCAAGTCGCAACTACTCTGTGGGAGGAGCATAGAAGTATTAAATCTTCCGAATTATGTGTTCGAGGGCAGCGTTCGCCCGTTGTCAATCGCTTATTCCTAAACACGATTCTCGACATAAAAGACCACATGCATCGCTCGTTGGAGCACTTTGCAAACCAAGCCAACAAACCAATCCAAGCGGATCGAACTTTCCTCGTATTTTGCCGTTGGACTAACCAAAAACATACGGTAACGCAAAAATTAGAGCGCCATTGATCGCTAAGTCTCCCGTTTGTATCGATCCACGCATCATGCGATTCTCCACCTTAGCCTTGCTGGGTGTCGTTTCGGCTGGCTGCTCTTCAGTAGAGTCGGCGGAAGATATCGGAGCAATGCGGCAGCTGAGGAAGCATCCTGTTTTAACGAGCGTCATCAACGTCGTCTCCAATAACGGAGGCAAGGCGATGCCTCCCTCGAATAATAAGAAAGCTGGCGATGGAGAAGGCAAGGGTAGCGGTAAGGATGGAAAGAGTAGCGGCAAGGATGGAAAGGGAGGAGCCAAAAGCACGAAGAGCAAGAAGTCGGACGTACCGTCGTCCGTTCCCACCATGCTTCTGCTTGCTCCTACCCCTTCTCCATCCTTGGCAAACCCTTCGGGGGCACCTTCGACGCTGCCTACGATTATTCCCATTGAGATGCCTACCCAGGCTCCTCCCGTGTTGCCTTCGGGGGGTCCTAGCCTGGTTCTACCCACACGTGTCCCTACCGTACCGAATCCGAAAAGTACAAAGGGTATGATGGATAATTCGAAGCAAAGCAAGAAGAGTGCCAAAAGCAAAAAGTCCGAGGCGCCATCGCGGTCTCCATCGACATCACCCTCGCAAAATGCTTCTGACAGCCCCTCGCAGACACCGACCGGGGTCTTTTCGGATTTTCCTTCGGGGGTTCCTTCTGAAACCCCAACACTGACACCATCAGCAGTCCCTTCGGATGTGCCTTCGGAAGTTCCTTCTGTAGCTCCGTCTGACTTCCCTTCCGCGTTTCCATCGGACTCTCCATCACAGTCCCCCACTATCAGCGCTCCACCATCCAGCGCTCCGTCTGAAGTTCCTTCGCAGGCTCCTTCGCAATTCCCTTCGGATGTACCCTCTGCCGTCCCCTCAGCCGTTCCGAGTGAGCTCCCCTCTGCATCTCCGTCCGAGGTTCCGACCTCGCTCCCATCTGCAGAGCCATCGGAGCTTCCTTCCGCCCTACCGTCGGCGGTTCCGAGTGCGCTCCCTTCGGCATCTCCGTCCGAAGCTCCATCGGCGGTCCCGTCGGTTGTGCCGTCCGCGATGCCTTCAGCGATTCCCAGCGCGGCTCCGTCAGCATTACCTTCAACAGGTCCCTCCGCGATGCCTTCGGCAGTTCCTTCCGTCGTTCCCTCAGCTATGCCTTCGGCAGTTCCAAGCGAGGCTCCATCGGCGGTCCCGTCGGTTGTGCCGTCCGCGATGCCTTCAGCGATTCCCAGCGCGGCTCCGTCAGCACAACCTTCAGCGGTTCCTTCCGAGATGCCTTCGGCACAACCTTCAGCTGTTCCCTCAGCTATGCCTTCGGCAGTTCCGAGTGAGGCTCCATCGGCGGTCCCGTCAGCTGTGCCGTCTGCGATGCCTTCAGCAGTTCCCAGCGCGGCTCCATCGGCACTACCTTCAGCGGTTCCCTCCGCGATGCCGTCGGCTGTTCCTTCCGTCGTTCCCTCCGCTATGCCTTCGGCAGTTCCGAGTGAAGCTCCATCGGCGGTCCCGTCGGTTGTGCCGTCCGCTATGCCTTCGGCAGTTCCAAGCGAGGCTCCATCGGCGGTCCCGTCGGTTGTGCCGTCCGCGATGCCTTCAGCGATTCCCAGCGCGGCTCCGTCAGCACAACCTTCAGCGGTTCCTTCCGAGATGCCTTCGGCACAACCTTCAGCTGTTCCCTCAGCTATGCCTTCGGCAGTTCCGAGTGAGGCTCCATCGGCGGTCCCGTCAGCTGTGCCGTCTGCGATGCCTTCAGCAGTTCCCAGCGCGGCTCCATCGGCACTACCTTCAGCGGTTCCCTCCGCGATGCCGTCGGCTGTTCCTTCCGTCGTTCCCTCCGCTATGCCTTCGGCAGTTCCGAGTGAGGCTCCATCGGCGGTCCCGTCGGTTGTGCCGTCCGCTATGCCTTCGGCAGTTCCAAGCCAAGCTCCATCGGCGGTCCCGTCGGTTGTGCCGTCCGCGATGCCATCAGCGGTTCCCAGCGCTGCTCCATCCGCACAACCTTCAGCGGTTCCTTCCGAGATGCCTTCGGCACAACCTTCAGCTGTTCCCTCAGCTATGCCTTCGGCAGTTCCAAGCCAAGCTCCATCGGCGGTCCCATCGGTTGTGCCGTCCGCGATGCCTTCAGCGGTTCCTAGCGCGGCTCCATCGGCACAACCTTCAGCGGTTCCCAGCGCGGCTCCATCGGCACAACCTTCAGCTGTTCCCAGCGCTATGCCTTCGGCAGTTCCCAGCCAAGCTCCATCGGCGGTCCCGTCCGGTGTTCCGTCCGCGATGCCTTCAGCGGTTCCTAGCACGGCTCCATCGGCACAACCTTCAGCTGTTCCCAGCGCTATGCCTTCGGCAGTTCCAAGTCAAGCTCCATCGGCGGTCCCCTCTGGTGTTCCGTCCGCGATGCCTTCAGCGGTCCCTAGCGCGGCTCCATCGGCACAACCTTCAGCTGTTCCCAGCGCGGCTCCATCGGCACAACCTTCAGCGGTTCCCAGCGCGGCTCCATCGGCACAACCTTCAGCTGTTCCCAGCGCTATGCCTTCGGCAGTTCCCAGCCAAGCTCCATCGGCGGTCCCGTCCGGTGTTCCGTCCGCGATGCCTTCAGCGGTTCCTAGCACGGCTCCATCGGCACAACCTTCAGCTGTTCCCAGCGCTATGCCTTCGGCAGTTCCAAGTCAAGCTCCATCGGCGGTCCCCTCTGGTGTTCCGTCCGCGATGCCTTCAGCGGTCCCTAGCGCGGCTCCATCGGCACAACCTTCAGCTGTTCCCAGCGCGGCTCCATCGGCACAACCTTCAGCGGTTCCCAGCGCGGCTCCATCGGCACAACCTTCAGCTGTTCCCAGCGCTATGCCTTCGGCAGTTCCAAGTCAAGCTCCATCGGCGGTCCCCTCTGGTGTTCCGTCCGCGATGCCATCAGCGGTTCCCAGCGCGGCTCCATCGGCACAACCTTCAGCTGTTCCCAGCGCTATGCCTTCGGCAGTTCCAAGCCAAGCTCCATCGGCGGTCCCCTCTGGTGTTCCGTCCGCGATGCCTTCAGCGATCCCTAGCGCGGCTCCATCGGCACAACCTTCAGCTGTTCCCAGCGCTATGCCTTCGGCAGTTCCAAGCCAAGCTCCATCGGCGGTCCCCTCTGGTGTTCCGTCCGCGATGCCATCAGCGGTTCCCAGCGCGGCTCCATCGGCTGATCCGAGTGCGGTCCCTTCTGCTATACCAAGTGCAATGCCTTCAGCTGTTCCATCGGCCGGTCCGAGTGCGGCGCCTTCCGCAATACCTTCGGCTGATCCGAGTGCAGTGCCATCCTTGGAACCGAGTACAGAACCTTCGGCAATGCCGAGCCTGAATCCTTCCGAGTCTCCGAGCGAAATGCCGGTTTGAGGGGCTCCGCCGTAGCGAGCTTACCCCTCGAAATCCTTGGTGATCTACTTTCGAGGCGAAATCGCTGCTACCATAAAGGCACGAGAAGGTCTACCTTTTTTCGTCTTTCCGGCGACTGCACTATACGTAGTAAATGACAAAAGTTAAGTTTATGTACTGTTGAACCACCAGGTTCAATTTACTCTGACTGTGAAGTAATACTTGTACATATCATACAATACAGTGTTTAGGGATGAGGTCAGTGGGAAAGAAGCTTAGACTTCGAAACAAATCCTTAGCAGCGAATTCCTTGGAAGATTATTGTGTGAGCGCGATGCTCTTCCTGGCTTCCACCTCTCGTTCAAAGGGAAGGAACTTCAAAAGCAGGCACCAACAATATTCCTCAACCACCCTAGCGACACAAGCGTCACAAAAGGTTCTGCTTCACGATGGGTTCTGAAATTTGTGTTCACTGTTTTTGTTAACTCCTCCTGAGTATTAGTGCTTTCAAGCCATCCCCCAAGAGCAAAATCAACCAGATGTCGTACCATCTCTCCAACTATAATATGTGACATCGAATTCGAACGCCGAATAAGTCGGGGCGACTCGTATTTGGCGAATCGAAAACACTTTCCTCGACTTGTTGACAGTGAGTTCTGTCGTTGTTTGCGGTAGACTAACTGTAAGTCGGCTTTGTTGATTTGGTATTTGACGATGACACAACATCAAAAGGAACGGGGACCGCTCCATTCTACTCGCTTAGGACGCGTCCAACCACCGGCTAGAGTACCTCCACGAGACTTTTCCCTTGTTGTCATCGACACGTGGTTACTTTGTAGAGCGAACGGAGCGTCAACGGACGCAACGACTAAGCGCAACAACACCACGTCGTCGCTGTCATCCCGGGCCTCCGCGGTTGACCCTAACGCTACTACTGCCGACCCATACAAAGTCTATCTTTGTGTCGCGTCCTGTTGGAGTGCCATAACGTGTACGGGAAGTGGTCTCGATCAAGTGTGTGTCACCAACAGTCATCCCTACACATCTCCGCCTCCACCGTGCACCGACAGGATGAGCGGTGACATTCCTGGGCCAATTTCCCACGGCAGTTCCGCTGACGGTACCAGCAGTACGTCACACTTTTCATCCCCGCACAAGGCGCAACAAATGGCACAAAATTTCGCCCAATCCGCCTCCAAAACACTGCAATCGTGGACGACACGAAAGTACACTCTACCGGATAAGAATGTTGCCTCGCAAGTGCTCATGTACCGGCAATTGCTCCACACTCAATGCCGCGTCGGCCTTAAGCTTTCCCGTCCCTACCAAGGCACCCCCGCACAAGTCGCCGTTAAGGATATGCCCTGGTGGAATCCGGGGATGTTGGAAAGCCTGCAAATGATCATTAGCTACGACAATCTCGTTCAACGACTGTGGCTCGGTGGTGCCATTGAACCCTTTGCTGTACGCGACGGCCGTGGGATAGACAGCGACGTCGAAACATACTTAGACGAGGCCGGTATGCCCCCAATTCCTCATGACTTTTGGGTTCACCGCGTAGGCTTTCAACAGCCGGATCCCGTGACGGACTTTCGATCTGGCGGAATTCTCTCCTTGGCTCTCATGGTGCACATTGTGGAGTCGTGTCCGCACATTCACCAGCGCTTTACCCATGGCGACGCTTCGGTCCTACCTTTTGGTATCACCAGCATCAACGTCACGGATATGATGGCGGGATTTCTCATGTTGGCCAAAAAGGTAGACCGCATGGATGCTTTGCTGTCGCAAAAACCGTTTTGGCGCATGTTTGCCGATCCACACTCCTTGCTCGCCTGTCAAGAATTGGCGCTCGACATTCTGGCCGACGTTGTGGTGGAACTGCAGAAAACCCGAGAAGCGACGGAAACGTCGGAACGAGTCAAAGTTACCGTCTTTGATTTTGCCTGGATTCTGGAACAAACTACGCACCGTGTGGAACACGATCTGCTGGGTGCCGGTCCCAAAAGCGTACCCGAATTGCGGGCCATCTATGGCCGACTCAAGGCATCCTACCAGGTCGCGTTGCAAGCCAAGATTGATCCGGATGCAGCCACGAGAAGTCCAGTGAATGCAACGGCGACCAATGCGCGTCGCGCCTTTTCACCCCAGGTCACATCCTCCTTGGCCGGTGCGGCCCAGTTGGCTGGTGGTGTCTGGAACCGGTTCAAAAGCAACCCCGCAGAGGTATCATCAACGAATACCACTCCCGTGACCCAGCCTACCGCTGTGGCCATTCCGCCGACGGCTTCCGGAACGCCACGGAATCAAGTTTCCAGCAGTCTTTCTACAGGGCCGACTGACGGATCCGCTCCGGAAGTCGATTCGACCGAACCGGATGACTCGGATTGGGTTGGAACCGACATTCGGTCCGTCACGGATGGAGTGGAAAATTTTAGTATAACCGATGATGACGAAGAAGATAACGACATGCTATAGTATATTTGAGTGTAATACTCATTGTCCAGGACACATGCCTATCTTTTTATTTTTGTGGCGAATCAAAAGCCAAATACTGATCAGCTTTTGCAGTTGAGGTTCGACTGTGTACACGTAATGCATTCTTCAACGGATGCTGTCTGGAGTTGTGCCGTAATGTGCTGAAGCTTGTGTTTTTGGCACACTCGGTTCACATCCCGGAGTGCTTGGTCGACGTGTCCGTCAACGGCCGACGCGTGTAGACTCACAACCGTGACGCCGTCCGAAATGCACCAAATGTGCAAATCGTGTACTTTCGTGAGCGATTCCAACTCAGAGAGATCGTCGTAGACGTCCTGCCACGATACGTGCGGGGGTACTTCCTCCAACAAGACGGCAATCGACGAACGTAAAACGCCGAGCGTGGAATAGAAGACCAGTCCACAAAACCCGAGCGTGCAGATGGGATCCACAATCGCCCACGACGGCTTGAGCCAAATAACGATTCCGGCAATGAGCACGGCGACCGATTGGGCCAGATCGCCCAGAACGTGCAAATACGCCGCGTGTAAGTTCACGTTCCGGGCCTTGTCGGGCACAGCTTCGTCGTTGTGAATGACACAGTGTTCCACATCACCGTTGGTGCTTTTCGGCAACAAAGCGGACGATTCCGTGGCTGGGTGTACGTGATCGTGATGATGATCGTGACCGTGCGAATCCCCGTAGCTCGGCAAATGTACGTGATGCTCTCCCAACACCAAGGCCAAGACAATGTTGACGCATACTCCAATTGTGGCGATACCACTCATGAGCCGACCATCGACATTCAAGAGCTCCTCCGCGGCATCATCCTGCATCACAATGTGATACAATCGTCGCGACGCCTCACTCGCGAGTCCGACACAGACGATTGCAAGCGAAACCATGGAGAAGAGCGCTGCCAGTGATTCGGTCCGCTGGAGTCCGTACGTATGGGTTACAGTAGACGGCATACGCGCCAGATAGTTGGCGACAATGGCAATCGCGAAACTTGCCGTGTCGGCCAACAAGTGGGCAGCGTCGGACAAGACCGCCAACGAACCAGCCCAGAAGCCCCCGATGACTTCAATGGTCATGAAACACAAACACAAAACGGTGGCTGTTTGGAGACGACGCAGCACTTGTAGGCGTTGTTGCTGTGCCGCATTATGTGAACCCGAGTCCGAGACCCCGTCCAGAGTCGGTGATGGCGTTGGGAGGCCTTTCTCGTGGTGGCTGCTACAATTGTGCTCGTGGTCGTGATCGTGCATGATTGGTTTTTAAAAACAGAATAACACGGCTAGAAAAGAGCAACACAATTACGATGACCTAATGGAAAGGCAGGTAGCCGGATCCAATCCACAACGACGGTCACTGAAGTTGTTGGGAGCGAAGGTTGGATGTACAGCAAACTGAATATCCGTAATTGCAAGGCGGAAAAGTACTGGTTAACGCGGTAGTGGGGTCGAGCATTGTCTTGGGAAAAAGATTTGGAAATCGGGATCGTTCTTCTTCTAATTCCAATTTAAACTCGTATGTTTAAATGCTTTTCCAAACTTTATAGTCAAAGCAAGGTAGACTACCACTTTGCACTAGTCTACAACCGAAAGCTGCTTTATGTACACAGTATTTAGGTTTATTACCAAATCTAGGGTGCGGCTACTACTGGAATCATGCAGCCGCTGCAGTATCTTTGTTTTCGGCATCCCTACATGTGTCTGTAACTTCTTTGACGGCGACTTGCAAAAGGCGCAGTCTCTCGTGGGATTCTCCTGCTTCCAGAAGTTTCCCACTTTCCATTTGGGCCCTGATCATAGTATTCAGTATGCAGACCGAGAGCAAGGCCACATTTTCAGCTTTACCGAGATGTCCTTCGGATCCCCACCAACGCTGGTTGTTCGCTGCCGTGATCGTTTCCGCGAGTGCAGCATACGCCAGCTCGGCCGATCGGCACGATGCCGTTCGGCAGCGTTGTGCACGAGAAGACTGAGACGTGATCCTCGACAAACACAGCTGTGCGGTGGCAAAATTGTGCAGGACCATTGCGGCATCGAGGTCCAAGTCTCGTTCGCACTCGTCAAAATCTTCCACTCGGATCGGAAAACACGGTAAGGAGACAACCGCAGGACTGGTTCCGGGGTGCTGGTGCCACAGGAACGGTACCCTCACGGAGACCACTCGATCTCTACCAATAGTTTCCACGAAGGACCCGCCACGCTCAGGATTCGCTCGCGCCATTCGCCGATTGGCCTTGCCCATTACAGCGTTGTTACGCTGATGATACCAGATTGCACGGGTATCCATTTGAAAATCCGGCGAGGAACACTGATAGGAAAAGTCTCTCATAACGGTGACGGCGTCTCTTAAAGTCTCGACCGCTTGCGAGTAGGCGTGGCGCTCCAGGAGTGAAACACCGATGTTGCTCAAAGCAAGAACGCATCTGTAGGCTTGCCAGTATTCAGGAGGTCGTCGAGTCTGAGTTTTCTCCATTTTGGTGGGGGCTGTGCACAATTGGTCTGGACGAAAAATAAGAATGCCGAAAATGGGTATTAGACGCATTTTGAGAGGTATGCGTACGCTCCGAATGCTCAAAATCGGTTCCGGATCTACTGGTTATCGCGTGGAAGCAGAAGAGTGGTCTCGTATTTGTTTCTGAGCCTCTCAATACTGTCTCTATATTTAAGAACTGGAAGCTGAGAATCTCGATGGTGCGAAGTATGTCGGGGTCTATAACTTGAAGGTCAGTCTTGAGACTGACGATTGATTCGACTGCTGACAAAGATTTAACAATGAAATGGATCTTATCATTCTCATCTTATCAGTTTGTTCCTGACGTCTGAATCTATTATTCATGGCATCAATTTTTGCGACCAGCGCTGACATCGTATCCTTAAGAAACTGGTTGTACATTTCAATCTCACCAAATTTAGGATGACCTCCTCATATTTAGAGAGATTATGTATACTGGTAGTCGTATTTGTACAGGCCTTCCAGTACCTCAATGAGAGAGCACGACCAACAATTTCTCGTTCACAGTCATAGATACTAGGAGCGCAGCGGAATAGCTTTCGAAACCGAAACGATACATTATAGACATGGTACTTTATCAAAGGAAATGAGTGGTTATTTATTGACATTCTATTTGACAAATAAAATGGCCTTACAGTTAGCTCAGAAACATTCCCCCAGAAGCACGTTGCTTAATTCGGAGAACCACTGCTGGTACCGTTCGAGCTTCTCGCTTCAAATTCGCTCATGCTCATTTTGTTATTTGGAGTTGCCTTGCTGTTAGTTTACCAGCGGATAATAAAGGACGATAGGATGGCTGGGTTGTCTTCGTTGCATTTTGACTTCCAAACGCGTTTTTGAAAGAACAGGCAGACAGACTATTGGCCAGTGACGGTTAGTGGACTGCCCGAGGTAGACCTACGGTGTAGTAGTTTGTCCAATCCAGTTTTCTTTCAAGTCCATGATGGCTCTCCGCTTACAGTCAACAGTAAGGACAATTCCTTTTTAACTACAAAAGCAAATTTTACCGCCCTTCAATCATTTAGCACCGCGAACCTGATGCAACATATTGTAAGGTTCAATAACATTTCCTGATTTATCTTGGCTACTCATTGCTTGACACCGACTACCAGTCGCAAAAAGTAAGTTTACGCATATTCTAGGAAGCAGCTAAGGTGGGCGAGGCTAATATTTAAGATTCTGTTGTAAACTTGTAAACCTGGATTATTCATTTGCTGTAGCAGGATGTCTTTTATGCATTGTAAAGATGAGCTGGATTGGCTTACAACTGTCCGTTTTGCGAGTAGTGGTCATCCTTGTCGTTCGACTTGCTCCAGGGATTCTTGAGCTCTTCGTGGTGATCGACATCTGGGTTGCTGTACTTGTCCATGCGTTCCTCCTTACTACCGCTGTGTTCACGCCGGCTCTGTAACAACTCTTGCTGTGCTTCCCACATCTCGTCGTGTTTGTCCTGACCTCCGCGTTGGCCCTTCCAGCCTTCCTGATTCTGACCGGCTTCACCAGTCATGGAAAGGCCGAGAGTTGGACGCGAAAGAGAAAAGCTTGGGGTGAAACCTTGCGTTAGAGAAACGCAGGCAATAAGAGCAAGGATGGTTGCGATGATCGTCTTCATGGTTGGCTGCCTGTGATGTTAGGTGGAAATTTGTCGGGCCGCAATAATTCTGATATTGTGAATAGGAGACGTCTTCCGACTAACTTGCCATTAAAAGCCCACGACCTACACCGACACACAACGAGATTCCAAGAGCTGTCATCAAATTGGAGTTCCAATTCTCGATCGTCTTAGGAATGGCGGATCGCTTCGCATTGAACGTATCTTTGTCTCCTTTTCTTTCGACAGCGATCGTAAGAAATCTAATGGTATCGGGAAATTAATGTTAACTGTAAGCCGATTTGCTATCGAGTTTGGCAATAGGCTCTGAACCAGAGCAAGAAACAGATATTGTCAAACTGTAAGCGAAACCCGTTCTCCATGCAGGAACACTACCCGACACTATCTAACTGTAAAATATGCTTTGATCGATCGTCGTTTGTCGTGGCACTTGGATTTTCGTAGTCCTCGGATTGTCACAGGTTCTGCCCGAAATGTCGATTCCAATATCGCGGCTACTCGTTGCACAAGCAGGACAGCTTGGAACAATGAACAGACTAACGTAAAAAAACATTGCTTTTGATGGCAAAGCAATTACCGATGCATTTCTATCGGAGTCCGGCCCCTTTCAGCCGCTTACAGTTAGCCACAGGACAAACAGAGATTGCAGGTGTACATCCTGGCCCTTCAAAAACATTCTCTCTGCTATTGATCGGATTAGTGGTTGCCGCTATTTTACGACAAGAATCGGGAAACGTCACTTGTATTGCAATCGCATTCCGACAAAGTGCATATTTTGAAATCCGGTTTCGTAAGCCACTCCGCACGGTAAAAGCGTGGCGGGCTACCAGACGAAATTCCCAATCTACCTATGCTGTTGATTGAGACTGTCAATTGACTGGTAGCTTTCATCTTAGTACAATGCTCACTATGGATCTTATCATCCATCAACTTCCTGCTAATAGCAAACAAATTGGCAGACATATGGTAATCTAGTAGGTTTAGGTGTACAAAAATACAGGGTGATATTATATAGATCGCTGGGAAAAGTTTGTAAGGTATGCGCTTTCTCGCAAGTGAGAGCCCTTTTCAAATTTGAGTCTTGCTTACAGGTAGGGTCGTAGCCTTTCACGGGAAGAGTCGCAGCAAGATCGAAAGCATTTTCGAACGCTGGAATACATTCGTATCGAATGATCTGAAAAGAAGGCGACGCTTTGTCTGCTGTTCACTGTATAAAAACACTCTCTATTAGCATGGCAACATTGTTTCAACTAAACATTTAAAACAGACCTTGCCTCTGTAAACTTCGCAGCGCGGAAGAGAGTATAAACTCTGGTGGACGGGGGTCGGGTGAGGATTCCTTGCCCCCACTCATTTGTTTCCCCCCATTGCACAATGGTTCGTTCCGACGATGAAAGTGATTTCGATCAGAACGGCGAGCCTCCAATCAATCCTTTCAGTGCTTCTAACTGCGAACCCCATTCCTCTGCTGCGTCTGCACTGAAAGAAGATTCGTTTCAACTTTCTGAGCGAAGTGCTGCCATTGTTCGAGCCGCTAAAGCTGCGGGACACAAGCGATCGGATTCGATGCTCTCCGGGGACGATGACAGCGATTTCGGGGAAGCTTCGTCTACAGATCGAACCGGACGAAACGCTTCGTTTGCGTACATGGAAGAGGCTTCTATGGAAGCATCGCTGCTAAATCATCTGTCGGAAGACGCTTCGGCTATGGAGAGCACTCGTGGGGGGACGCTACGGCCAATGGTGACGAAATTATCTCCAAGTGGAAGACTAGGTCGAAGGCGAACAGAAATTCTATCATCTGATGAGGTATTGGTGGGAGGAGATCTGGAAGGAATAAGAAAAGCTCCCAGCAACGACCTTGACGCAAGCTATGTAGAAATGGACTTTGCTCTTGGAGACGCGTTGCCGTCGCCTTATGACACAAGTGAAACATTTCCGATAAGAGAAACTTCGTTGATGACCTCCACTGAAATAGACGATAATGGACCAAAGAACGTACAAGCCAAAGCCCCTGTAGTGGTTGATATCGGCCAGATCGGAGTTCCGAATTCTTTGTCCCCTTCGTCGTTGGAACCTACATACGAGATCCTTAAGGCGTATCGGATAATTGATGACCGTACTGTCAGTGATGATATTTTGCCCGGAGCGGAGGCAAAAGTACTCTGCAGCCTTTTTGATGGTTTTTGCTGTCCACCTCTGGAGCTCGACTCGGCTCGAGCAATTCTGAAGATGGAAATGAGTCGAATCTATTCCAAAGACGTCTCAATTCCAATTCCCGAACAACCCGTCATACAAATGTTGGAAAAAGATAATCGTGTTGTTTCTTTACTGTTATCGGGAGTTGAGCCAAGTCCCGCGATACTGCAACTTCCACTGCATTTTGCTGCTTCCTTTTTGCGAATTCTGGTTCGATTGCTTACACATGAAACAGACCCAGAATACAATCAAACTTGCTTTTTGATTGAAAAAGACGTTTTTATTGACCGTGGCAGCCTAGAGTCACCACCAGTACACCCAGACCACTTTACTTCTCGACCACATATGCTCTATAGCTCAGCTCGATTTCAATGTGTGAACGCGTGGAAGGCTCAGAAGAGAGAGCTTGTTTCAGACTCACAAATTGCTGTAGAGAAGGTTTTAGATATATGGGAACAAGCAGCGGCAACGCCATCGTGTGCATTGTTGCTGGGACCATTGGGACGACTACTAGGTGTCCTAGGGGCTGCTGGGGTCAACGCAAAGACGATTCGGCGTGTTCTGGATCTGGGACAGGCTCTAGAGCTGCCCATTCTTGCACGAGTCTCAATCGTTCGGGCGCTGACGACAGCTGCTACGGGCTCATCGCGTTCATTGATACTCCCTAAACTTCCACCCGAGAATTTCTTTCTGTTTGGTCAGCGTGGGTTGAAACGAAAAATTTCAGGGTTATCAACTTGGCCGTTTCGAAATGATTTCGGAGTGGCGGTCTGGTTCCGTGCCGAGCACTTTGGCTCCTCTTCAAATGTAACTTTGATAAGCGCCAGGTCGGATGATGGAGGTGGCATTGAAGTAAGCCTCGTCCCACTTGACGAGAAGACGAATGATGTTTGCACCGTCTCAGTTTCGGTATTCGACTCTGGAAATGGAAACCTAGTCGCCCACAGTGTGAAAGTTAGTGCTTGTGTCCTCCTGCCAAGAGTTTGGTACCACCTGGCAGTTAGACATACTCGATCGCGACTCAAGGGTGTCTTTTCGCTTTCAACTCGACAACAAGTGTCGATAATGGTTGACGGGAAGGTGATGCTTACCGCACCACTTCCATTTCCAAGGATTTCTGACTCCGATTTCGAGAAGGAGTCGATTTTGCAGTCAAGTCTTCGGAGGGTAACTTTGCGATCGAGCTTGAACTTAACTCTTGAATTTGGATCTCAGTTTGACGGACAAGCTGGAACAGTATATATATTTAATGACACCATCTCCGATGCCTCTTTTCGTACTCTTTTCGAGCTCTCCGGTGGAAGTTCAGGCGCTCTCAAGCGATCTTCGAGTCGAAAAAACCGCTGGGATTCACGGCGCAGTGAAATCGTTCGAAAGTCAAAAGCGCTCGATATGAAGACATTAAATGATGAAGCCGACGAACTTGTTGTTAGTCAACGAAAGAAATCAGGTTCTCGGCAAAAGGAGATGAAAGCTCGAGTAGTCGATCTTCTTGAAGCCGACGAAATAGACGACAATGAGCTAGCCCTCGAGTTGCAAAACCCTTCATTCGGCTCCAAAATCTTCGTTGTCTGGGACCCAGAAAGAGTAACTGATTCTTGTTTAGCAATAGAGCTACACGTAGGTGCACATGTTCAGCTGGAACAGGCATATCGGTGGTTCTCTAATTCTGCGCAAGACGTCATATCTTATCTTGGTGGCATGCAGCTAAGTGTTCCTCTCTTCCGGTCTCTTTTGTCAGATAGGGCTACGGTTACTCACGAGTCGCAGCGCTTAGAACTGGCGTTCGGATACTCGCTTCAGAGCCTTGTGGATTTGATATCGTCTTGCGTGAAAGATCACGATGAAAACGCAAGAGAACTACTTCGGTGTGGAGCCCTGGACGTGTACGAGCATGTCTTAACTACCTGCCGAAATTCGTTTTTAAGCAAACCAGACGAAGGATCTGTGTTTCAAGCACTGAATTCGAACGAAACAATTGCCAATTCATTCGTTTTGTCGCTTCTTCGACTGCGATCTGCTTGTGAGCACTATGTTGGCCTCGAGGCGAAAATCTTTTCTAGATTTTTGTTCAACTTCGGACTTTGGATCGGGACATCGACAACCGCATCCGCTCTCGACCTTGCGTTACTTCCGATTCTTGCCATATTAACAAGATCTAACGGTGAAAAAGTCAGGGATTGCCTAGGCTCGAAATATATCGTGCAAGGACTCTGCGAGTTGGAGGCGAAGGGCAGTACAAGCATTGAAGTAAACGAAATAGCTGCCAGCAAAATTGACAAGAAAAATCTGTTTCTTGCAATGCTGTTTGACATTCTCGTGATCGGAACGTCCCCTCGTGAACTTGCCCCATTTCTAAATTTTCTTTCGTCTATCCTAGACGCTCAGCGATGGGAGACGATTCCAAGCGATGGTGGTACCAACGATCCACATTCTTCACTTCAAGCATATACAAAACGCTTGGCAATCGATTGTTCCATTGTTCTCTTTATGCTTCTTCAAGTCCGACCACCAGTCAATGGCCTTTACATGAGTCTTGCTCATTGCTGTGGAAGCGTTCAAGGTGGTGCTGCGTGGATTTTGAGCAGTCTAGTGAACTCAACTGATGACAACATTCTCAGTTTGGGCGTGCGCTCAATATGCTCGTACTTGGAACTCGCTTCGAAAGGTCCGGATTCAGGCCTAGCGTTTGGTCCTATTCTACCCTCCGAGCCGGAGGCGGCCTCCGGGACAGACGTTTCTTCGTCCGTTAGGCGAGGGGCAAATAGGATGGCTCAAATTGCCAAGGGCATCGCTGCAATGGGCCCAACCGGGTCTAAGGGAACTTCTCTGTATCCAAAATTGACCGCTAGAGTTATTTTCAAGCTGTTATGGCACCTGCTAAGAAGCCATCGCTCTCATCTGGGGCCAAAAACAAGGGTAGCTCTTCTGTTTTGGATCATGAATGGCAACAATTTGACGGTTTCGGCAATTGGATCTATTGGGATTCTTAGAAGATATTTTGTAACTGAGGATGCCATATCTGGATACCAAATTTCGTTCATTTGGGCAGAAAAGAAACTCTTGGAAGTGGAGAATATTGGCGGGCATGCCATTCAAGATGCTTTGGCCGTTGGGACTGTGCTCCGGCTGCTTCGTTATCTGGATAGTCGGGTGAAAGACCAATGGCTCTCCGATCTGTTAGATCTTGCCCGCGGCAATAGAAAGAGTTTAACAGTGTTGGCATCGGTCAGTGATTGGGAAGCAAGCTTATTTCACCTCGCGTCGGAAACTCTCGAAAGTTTTGTAGCTGCCCAAAATCAGGTTGATTTTGAATCTAAAACAAAATCGGAGGAATTCAACGCAACGACCACGGAGCGATCTGACAATATGTCTACAGAGCTGTCATTTGTTTTCCATGAGCAAAACAGCGACTCGCTTGATGCTCTGAGAAGCCGATTGGACACATGCATTGATTTATATGCGACTCTGTTAGGTCATATACTTCGAGAAGGAGGAAACAAAGTACGTCCTGTACCGTGTTGCTTTGCTAGTAAAATGTTCCCCACCTCACCGTTCCAAATCTAGGCTCTTTCTGCTCTAGAAAACGTGTCCGCTTTGGAAAGGGTGTGTGTCAACGGACACACTGTCCTTCTCCTTCTTCTAAGTAGCTTATGTGCAAATGTGTTTGAAAACGGAACTCTGCTCGAAATCGGGTCAATTAGCGCCGAAGATTGGCACGATGTCGATCTCGAAGCAGAGAGCCTTCCATTGAAACAGAGCGCTCGCCTGGTAACTGACGCTATCTTGTCAAACGGGATGAAGGGGTTGGACATGACAACAGCTGTCCGCAGCTGGCGATCTTTAAGACATTTGACCGAGGTGGTAGTTGCTCTAGCCACGAAGAGCGGGTGCGTAGATTGCGAATGGTGATGTTCTGAGATGCTTCATCAAACGTCTCATTGTCCTTTTTCGACATCAATTGTAGCCTCGGCGTCGCTAGCCTCTTTGACTATAGCAGTCAAAAAGCATCTGCAGTGGACATCGTTTCCAATGGACTTCACGGAATACATTTGCCTGAGTCGAAGGTGAAGGGTATCTCGGCTTACGAATATGGTGACATGGTGAAAGCAATAAGAGAAAGTGCGCTAGATGGGGCTGAGAAAGGACAAGATATAGACCGGAGATTATGTGTCAATATCGCTGCTCAAGTTTTAACTCTGTTAGACGCTTTCATTTTTCCTGATTCGCTTGATTCGTCGCTTCCTGCGTCCCATATACACGGTCTCGCTTTGGTTCGCAGCTCCGAACCCAGACTAGGTCCGTCGCAAGGGACACTGCTCGCATCGGCGATTCGATTGTCTTTGATACTTCTCGCTCTATTGGAACCGAGCAGCGTTAAGCTTTTGCAGTGCGCGAGCCGATTAAAGTGTCTCTTGTTTTGGGCTCTGGAACTTGTGCGAGAAGAACCAAGTTTGTCTGAGGTTGTGGTCCAGGGAAATATGGCGATGGTTGACAGGCTTCTTTTGGCTACAGTCCTGCATTGCCACAGAGCGCTTGGGCGCTGCTCCGCGTTGCTCATAGAAGTCGAATCCAGTCCTTTCGAAACGTATTTTGCATCCCGAGAGGACCAGAAAAGACACCACCGTCGCCTCTTACGTGTTTCTTTGGAGTTAAGGGACATTGCATCCACAGTTTTTCGAGGTCGCAACCATATTCTGAAGAGTTCCCTGTCACCTGCAGCGTACGGCGATCTTCAAGCCAGCCTCGAAGGAGACCACAGAATTCATTCAAAGGAAGGTGTTGTTAGGGAGTTTCTCTGCAGTCGATGGGTGACGAAGTATCAGGATATAGAAACAAGAGCAGATATTGCTGTACCTGAGCAAGCTACGATGGGTACAATAGCACTAAATAGCGAAGGACCTACGGTGCAGGGATTCATCGTAATCGAAAAGTTAGCGCAAGAGGCTGAAGCAATTGTCGTGGACTATGAGAAAGCCCTGCACAGTTGCTTTGAAAGCTATCTTGAAAGTCAAAGGAAATGGGCGGAAACGGACGCTGTGCGTGACTTGGAATACGATGGCGATACAATCACCTCGCGATTGTCCGATCGACATGATAGTGCTATTGCAGAGCTGACAAAGGCCAAGTCTCGCCGTCGCAACCGCGCCGAGCTTAGATGGCATCGTCTCGAGCGGAAAGTTGTTGAACCATGGAAGCTAGCAGCTCATTGGAAGCTAGCGCAATATAGCGATCCAATCGGTCGACGGCTTCTTATGGTTCAAAACAGATACTTCGACTCACACGAGGATGCGAGCTACGAAGTATCTTTGGGAAAGGAACGTGACAGGGAAGAAGAGTATCGCTCATCCGTCCGTCTTGAGAGAGAGAAGAAAGATCTGGCTGAAGTGATGCGTCGCAATGCTGATGCATTTATCGTTGAAAACCCTGTAATGGATTGCGAACCTGTCGAAGATGATACGATGCACGCTGTGAGTGACAGCGAAGGTTCCACCGATCTGGAATTGGTTTCAGACACTGAATCGAACGATGTGTTTGGCAGGAAAGACGCTGATGACACTTCGGCGAATTCAGATGGGAATCCCGATGAAGTCCAACGTGATGAGGAATGGGACAAGATCGGAGCCAGCGATATTGATAATATTGGTGCGGACGGTGATATCGATGGCTGGGCGAAGATATTTATGTGGTCAGAAAGCGAAAGCGTTGTCGCTCGATTTGAAAATGTCATGCTTATTGAGCTCCGTAGTTACACAGAAGGAAAGGTTCTGTTGACAAATCACGGTATATACTTTCGTCAGATCAGCGACGAAATGAATGTAATGACCAAGGAACCGCTGGGAATGGACGATACTGGACCCTCAGAGACAAAAGATCGACGCTGGAGACTGTGTCGCCTGTCGGAAATTCAGGGTCGAAGATACATGCTTCGACAGCAAGCTCTGGAAATGTTTTTTGCAGATGGACAAGAGCTTTTCATCAATTTTCCTGCGGGTGGAAAAGACAGAGATCGATTTTATGCCAAGATACGAAATAGCTGCAAGGTAAGCGGTTGATGCAAAATACAGTTCTATCGAAACGCCAACTTACAGGCCAGCATATTCTTGTAGATTCCCATGCTTTGCTCTCCCAAGTCATTGAACCCCCGTGTAATTTTTCGAAGATCGAAGCTCATGGATCAATGGAGGAAGCGAAAGCTATCGAATTTCGATTATTTAATTGCACTAAATAGGCTGGCTGGAAGAAGTTTCAACGACATTACGCAGTATCCAGTCATGCCGTGGATACTTGCCGACTTTACCAGCGACAACATTGATTTATCAGACTCCAGAGTTTATCGCGACCTTTCCAAACCGATTGGAGCTTTAAATCCCGATCGCCTCGCTCAACTACTGGAGCGCTACAAGGATTTAGAGTTGTTTGGGTTTACGGAAGCAGAAAAGTTTCTTTACGGAAGCCACTACTCGTCTCCAGGAATAATCCTTCATTTCTTGATACGACAGGAGCCCTTCACTTCTATGGCTATTGATCTACAGTCGGGAAGATTCGATTGTCCAGACCGTCTATTTTTCGACATTGCCGCTTCGTGGAATAGCTGCATGACGTCTACCTCGGATATGAAGGAGCTCATTCCAGAGTTTTTCTGTCTCCCAGAGATGTACCTCAACACAAACGAATTCCCCTTGGGACGGACGCAGAACAATAGACTTGTCGACAAAGTTGGCCTCCCGCCATGGGCTAAAGGGTCGCCTCACGAATTTATTCGAATTCAACGACTTGCTTTGGAATCCGAGAACGTGTCGCGGAATCTTCACCAATGGATAGATTTAATTTTTGGCTACAAACAAAGGGGGCCCGAGGCCGAAGCCGCGCACAACATTTTTCATCATCTCTCTTACGAAGGATCCGTCGACCTGGACAAAATTACGGATGAAATTGACCGACAGGCTGCCGAAAGTCATATACAGAACTTTGGGCAGACTCCTTGCCAGTTACTTACAGATTATCCTCATCCAGCCCGGTATACTGCCGAAGAGTCCTGGACACCGCTTCTACCCTCCGCCAAAGTCCGCAAGCTACGATTTTATACCCCGTCCAAACAGTTTGCCAATAAAAGGAGCGAATACGCGAAAGGCACTTTGACAAAAGTGCACGTCTTCTCCGATACAATCCTTGCCGTATACAGCGACATGAGTGTTGGCACATACCGATGGTTCCCGTCCGCGGGTCCTAACAATCGACTACGTATGGACAAACTACGCGCGCCGGTGGGTCGTTCATCAAGCACATCCCGGACGGCCACGAAGCGCGGTTCCGTAATTCCACCAACTTCCGCTGACACCACCAGCATCTTGTCCCCATCGAGCACCTCGTTTGCGGTATCGCTCGGCGGTCGGGCCAAGGAAGAACTCCGCCGAAATTCGATAGCCTACACTTCGCGTCTCATGTCGGGGTCCGATCTTACTTTGGCAGGAGCGGAAGCCTCGGCTCTTCTGGTAAGCTGTGGATACTGGGACCATGGCGTTCGCGTTCACGGTTTGGACAACAATCTTAGAGTGTTGGCCACCGAGGCCGGTGGTCACCGTGGTCCCATACTATGCTTGGCCGTTGCTCAGGATGATGCACTCATGGTGACGGGAGGTGAGGATTGTACGTGTCGCGTATGGGTGGTTGACCATTCCGACCTGGCCGTGGCACTGTCTGACGGATACGTACAAACCGCACTGGGATCTGCCAATACTGGCGAAAGTGTTTTAAGTTGCTGTCACGTCCTGTGGGGCCACGAAACGCCCATCACTTGTGTGGCTTTAGATTCTTCCCTAGACGTGGTGATTTCGGGTAGTAGAGAAGGCAAGATTTGCGTGCATACGTTGCGTCGGGGTGAATTCGTCCGTTTCTTCACGCCCCCCGTATCCGGCGGCACCCCGCCGGCCATCGCACGCGTGGCGCTGCACCCCACAGGAACCGTCGTGGTACACGCGCGGGACCAGAGTTTGCACGCCTTTAGCGTCAACGGCGTGCGATTGGCGAGCGTCAACGCTGGCGAAGAACTGTACGACCTGCAATTCTGTAACGAATTTGTCGTGACGGGCGGGACGCGGGGTCAAGTGTGTGTGCGATCTTTGAGCGACCTCCAAATCCAATCCGTGGTGGACTTGTCTCGGCACGGACCCGTACACTGTTTGGCTTTGACGAATCCCGAACTCAACCCGATTCCTCAATTCCTTTTCGTTGGCAGTGCCGACGGAATGTTAACCATCGTGGACGTGGATCCAACTCAAGAGCAACAACACGTATCCGACGCAGTGGTGACTTTATAATACAATGATAAGCTCCGATAGTGTTTCGTCGACCATTCGGGACCAGCCGTCCACGTTTTTGTCTTTGAACTAAATGGAATGCAATTGGACTACTGACGTGAGACGACGCAGCATCGCTCCTAGCTGCATAGGTGTAGACGGTTGGCAACTCGACACCCATTGTGAGTCTAACAGTAAATCGTCGGATTGTGGTATGGTAATTCCTAGCTCGTAACGAGGGAACCCAGTTTTCAATCTGGCCTCCAGAATCTGGAATGAGAAAAGTTGCAACATTTTCGTGTATTCGCACAATTAAATCTGAAAAAAATGTAAGTCTGTCAGATTCCTACGTTCACTCTGACGTTCCAAGCAAGTCTGTACAACCCGGACGTACTGACAGAAGCCGCATCCGATGATGCGCTTCTCGTTGTCACAGTCAGGTCCGGTCGGTCCTGGCAGTCCAACACGACCACAACAACAACGGATCGAGTGACTCCGTATAGGTAAATTGGCGACGGTCTACTTTTTCCTGACTCGTCCACTCACCGTCGCACGCACCCGCATTGAAACCGAATCCAAATCACCGTCATGCCGAAGCTTTTCCTGGTCGCGTTCGCGACCCTGACGGCCGTCCGTTCCACCGCGGCCTTTACCGTCGTCCGGTCGCGCCGCACGGCGACGACGACGTTATCGGCTTCGCGTCGCGACACTCTCACGTTCACCGGTACAGCGGTCGCTACCGCGCTGTGGGGTGGTGAACGTCCGGCGCACGCCGACATTGACTACGCCCGGGTACAAGATTTGCTCGGCAACGTGGAAGCCACGTCGCCGCAATCGTACGCTGCGCCCGGAGCCCGCCCCAAATGGCTCGAAGAGCCGACGGAAGACTTTAAACGGAACGAACAAAAGGCGACGGAGTTTAAACGCGCCGCTCTGCAGCGGAAACAAGAATTCCAGGCTATTCTGGATCGCTTTCAGGAGGAACCCAACGACGAGACCATCCTGGCGTCCGATTTGGACGATCTCCGACGACGCGTGAAACAGAACGGCGGCTTGCCGCAGGGGATTAGTAAAGAAGATACGGTGAAACAAATTCGCCGGCGCAAAGCCCGGAAACCACGGTACTGGCCCACGCAGGTGGAAATTGCCTATCAAGACTTGGTGAGCGAAATTCTGTACCAGCAATCGCCCAACACCGACCGGGATATGGACAATCCGATGTAACGGTTCAGAACGACAGTGCGTGTACCGGAGCATGGTTGGCAGACGTCACGCTTGCTTGGGCTCCGAACATCGCTACAACGTCACGATACGAACGTAGCCTTTCCGTTGTTGAAGGTTCGGCTACCACGATCTACAGTTACCGATAGGCAACGCACGGAACCAAAACAAGCTAATACCAACAGAACGAAACGTAGAAAACAACTAGTACTGGTGAATTAAAAACAGAGCCCGGTGTAGGAGTGTGTCGTGGTTGACTCGCTTAGGCCGTCTTTTTGGACGCGACTGGGGATTGGGTGCCAACGTAGCGTCCCACAAAGAACTGCAGAAAGAGAAATAGATAGGATCCGTACATGACAAAGGCGGCGGTGTTGTTTTCCCGTTTAATTCGACAGGATTGGTGGTCGGCGGCACGTGCCGAGTAGTAAAAGCCAAGGAGGGTGACGGCGACGCCCACGACCATTTGCGATATTTGCATAGTCGTGACAATCATGGGATTGAGCCAACGGGGTCGGGCTCGGATGGCCATGAGAAAGTAGTATCCGTACATGGAGGCGTGGACGGTGTAGTTCATGACGACAAAGAAAATTCCCGGCGGGGATTTGGTGACGTAACTGTGCCAGCAGTAGAGGAGGACCGTAATGTGATGGTACCAGTGTAAGAAGATGAGTTTCTTCTTGTTGACAATGATGAATACTGTATCAATGAGTTCACTGGAAAGGGGTATAAAGGCCAGCAAGTGTCAGTATCTGTGTGTGTGTGTATGTATATATGTGAGTCCACCACCGCCCCACACATGTCTGGCAAAAAGAAACGTACGGGAATTTGGACAGAATAAAGAGTTGTACCCACAATCCGGTGGATCCGGATCCGTAGGTGGCTTGCGGATTGGCGCAGAGATTTTCCCGGAGCGTGAGCGTCGCGAGGTTGTGTACAAGCTGGGGAAAGGTCCGGAGCATGCCGACGAGGGAAAAGAGGGCCAGAAAGAGATTCCAGGCCGCGAGGGAGGTCCGCGCCCGGAGTGGTTCGCGTGTGCGAAAGTAGGCCTGTCCCGCCACCATCAAGAGTCCGTAGAGTAGGCAGGCGCCAATGGGAACCAACGGATGCGCTTCCATCCATTGCGACACCGGAATCGGGTCGTAGTACTTTTCCACACTGCCAGGGAGGAACGAGACATCCAGACCAAACGTGTCAAGTGTGAGACCAAGGAATCGTGAGTATGCGACGGTATATATATGTGTGTGTGTGTGTGTGGATGTACGTATATAGCTCAGTGTGTAGGGGGGTCGATAGCGTGACTTACGACAAGTAGAATCGATCCAGTTCGGGATGAACACAAGTGAATTCTTGGTAGGCTATACCCTCGCCATTGTAGGCTAGGCAGGAATCTTCTTCGGCGAACATCGTGCGGCAGGCAATGGGAGAAAAAGACAAAGCTGGTACGAAAGTCAAGGAAAACGAATTCCGAGTTAGGCAGTTGGTGATGTGTTGTTGGGTGATGTGGGGGACCAGAAAGAGCGTTCGTAGTTTCCAATTACTGGTCAATGGACTCGTTGTGTCTTGGCCACACTTTCCAACTAAAATTGTGCCGAGAGGACCGTCGAGACGGAGACGAGACGGGTGGGTGGATGCGCCTGGGTAACGACCCCGAATTAGAGAGAAACGAGAGTGCTTCCGTTTCCAGTGGAAGCCATTCCGTTTCCTTGTGTCCCGTACCAACGACTTCGACGGCGTTCCCGTTCGTCGCGCTGGCGCGCATCGCGGCGGGCGTTCCGCGTTCGAATCGTTCGAACCTGGGACCGTCGGAACGACGTCCCAACACGACTGGATCGACCAGAAACCCTAAACCCTCGATGAGATGGGGGGCGATCCAACCGGCCACCGCGAACGGCCGATCCAAACTTCAACACACATCGAACAGAGAGAGACACGCCTTGGATTTTCCCGTTTCGTTCCGTCGGCCACTTGGTCCAACCAACATACTACGGTTCGTTCGTTCCACGGATATCGAGACGTACCGTTCCGTACCATATCATACGGTCTACGTAGACGTTGACCGAACTCTTTATTTCGAACGTTACAGACACACACACATCAATCCTCGTCACACAGATTCTTCCAATCACACCCTCCCGTGTCCAGCGCTTGTCGAAATCGTCGTGCCCTCGCGCAAGAGTTGGTGTCGCAGACTCCATTGTTGTAACTTGCTGTAAGTTCCACTGTATCTACACGTTATATATAGATACAGAATGAGTGTGCGTCGGTTCCGTGGACTCCTCGGAGTGTGTCTCGTGGCGTCCGTCGCGGCCTGGGCCCCCCGTCCGCGTCCCCGTCCCGTCTCGTCGGTTCTCACCGCCCACACCGACGCCAGTCCGCTGGGCACGGCCATCATCGCCGGCGCCACGGGCTACATTGGCAAATCCACCGTCCGGGAATCCCTCCGCCAAGGCTACGACACCTTTGCACTCGTCCGGGACGCCACCAAAATCGACGCCAAGACCAAGGCGGAGTACATGGACGGCGCCCACATTATCGAATGCGACGTCTGCGACGAAGCGCAGCTGCAGACCGTCTTTCGGGAGATTGCCGACCGCACCCCCGACCGGAAGGTCCAAGCCGTCGTCTCGTGCTTGGCCTCGCGCTCGGGAGTCAAGAAGGACGCCTACCGCATCGACTACCAAGCCACGTTGAATTGTTTGAATGCGGGTAGAGCCGTCGGCGCCCGACACTTTGTCCTGCTCTCGGCATTTTGCGTCAAGAATCCGTGGTTGCAGTTCCAGCAGGCCAAACTCAAATTCGAAGCCGCCCTGCAGGAACAGTCCGATATGACCTGGACCATTGTCCGTCCCACGGCGTTTTTCAAATCCGTCTCGGGACAACTAGAAGTCGTTCAGGGCGGCGCGCCCTTTGTCATGTTCGGCGACGGACAAGTCACGCGCTGCAATCCCATTGCCGAAGCCGAACTCGCACAGTACCTCATGGACTCGGTCACCGACCCGACCCGCCGGAATCTCGTACGCAACCTCGGCGGACCGGACGAACCGTTGACCATGCGCAAACAGGGAGAAATGATGTTCCGGGCCGTCGACAAGGAACCCAACTACTTCTACGCACCCCTCTGGATTTTTGACGTCATCATCAACGGACTACAGTTCCTGGCCGACGTGACGCGCAGCGAACAGTTGGAAGACGCCGCCGAAACCGGCCGCATCGGTAAATACTACGCCGTCGAAGACATGCTCACCACCGATCCGGAAGAAAAGTACGGAACCGTGACGCTGCAGGAACACTACAACCGCATCGCCGTCGAAGGACAAGAGTACGACCCCTACACTACCATGTTCGCCCGCGCCCGTGTCGGGAAATTCGGCCCGGAAGAAACCGCCGCCGAAATCACCACTACCGAACCCGTGACCGGCAAGTAAACGGCGTGTGGGAACGGTCAATCGGTCGCTCACGGATGGTGGGCAAGGGAGATTGTGGAGCGGGCGTGCACTCACACGCTTTCTGGTCTACTTTAAACCCTTACCACGACCTCCCAGGCCGTCGACCGTAAATACTATACATACAACACACTAACATCCACACTTACAAAAACACTACTCTTACACAATGTATCATATCATATCATACGTATGTATCACTGTCAATGCCATTCATTATACATATATGCATACCATCCCCTCCGGCGGACAGCAGTGGAATGGGGTACACATGCCCTCCGAAATCTTTTTTCTTTGTAGTTCACAGTCTATCCCATTCCAATGCGGGATCTACCATGAACTCGCTCCCTGGACAGGTGGTGGTTGTCTTTTAGCTAGTTACGATAGTTACGATTCGTGATTTTGTTACTGTCCGGTACATGTTAGTATATGTTGTCAACGTTTGTCTGCTTTGGGTTCCCTGTGCCAGAGGTCTCGGCTCATGACTGACTATTCGTGACTACCTAATTCCGGGTTCTTTATGAAAGGGAGGATTTGGGTCTGACGTCGCACTCCGGGACCGATCCCGAACCCCCTTCACGCAGACGACAACGAGGGCTTGGATAGCCAGTGTATATGACGTGTCCGAATGATACCGTTGGGACCTACCTACTTCTAGCTAGAGTGTCGGTAGTCCAGCAGTACTAGAGTGATAGTAGAAGTAATAGTAGTACGTTCGTGGAAGTAGATAGATCGCATCGAGATACGATAGGACGGGGGCGGCGGGGCGGGCCTTGCCTTGGCAGCAAGTTTTGGGATGCGCACGCCAGCAACTCACGTACTCTTAGACACAGCGCGGGAACAAAAAACGGTACGCTCGAAACATCTAACTGTACGATAAGTTCGGGCCCACAATCCCTCCCGAGAAAGACCCATACGGTACCGAGGAAACGTTTGATTTCTTCTCTCCCTACCCACCGTATCGTTCTCGGCATTCCCGTGTCTATTTAAAGAGTAGGGAAAGAGGTCGTGTCGTAGTCGTAGTGTAAGGTATCGTACGAAAGTCGCGAGTACGTTGGGGAGTTGTTGTCACCCTGGAAAATTCGGTGTTCTCTCCCCCACTCCGCAAGGTATCTTTGGAGGGAGGGGGAGGTCCACACCTTTTTTCTGTCTCGTGTTGTCGACGACTGGTGACGGGAAACTACATCTACCGCCGTTCCGACGCGGGAGATAGAAAAAGGAAGACTACCCCCCGAGTCATTGTGCGTTTTTCCCCCATGCGTGCACCTCGGCAACGACAGCGTCGTACGGTACGATGCCCAAACGAACCCGACACGGCAAACCTTCCCACCGTGCCGACACCGATCCCACGTATCACCAGCACTCGTCCGTGTCGAGACGAGGACGATCCGAGTCGGCAACAGCCCTCCGGTGGCGATCGGAACGTCCGATTGTCTCTGGAAGATCAAGAAATGAGAGCTTGGCACGTTTCCGGTGCTCTTCAACAGATTGTGGGCAGTCAAAGTGTCCTTTCGCAAGAACTGGTGCTGCTCCAGGCTGACGTCGATAACGTTAACGACGATGACGACAACAACAGCAACTGCCACGACGATAACGATAACGACGACACTCCGGCGGAATCGGCACTCGTACCGTCCTCCGAGCCATCGACTTACACCCCGCCGTGTCCGACTCGATCCCGGACGGTCACCGCCAGTATCAAGACCAAGACCAGGCATCGAAAGCCACCACCACCCGCCATTGGCGTTGGCTCAACCGCAACGGCAACTGCCCATACAACAACAACAAGAACAAAAGTCACCGACTCAGCCCTCGACGCGACGTCTCCCATCAAGGCGGCTCGACGAATCGGTCTCGTCCTGACGCAAGAAGAGGAGGAACTCTCCGATTCTGGTGACCCGATGGATGACAATCATCCACCGCACGGTACCACCCGTGTCTCCGACCCGACACGATCCGCCCGGCTCGGATCGCAACAGCCCTTTTCTTCTTCCAGGGCAACCCGCCCGGTACCAATGCCCTTTCCCGGGTCTCCCGCATCGCCCCCGGCAGCGTCCATTCTACCGACGACGTACCTCGAACTAGGACAAGGAAGCTCCGCGTCGCCACACACCAGTGGAAAGCTACCAGTCTTGGCGACTTCTCCGGAAGCGTTGTCGTCCCCACTCAAGCCGTGTCGTCTCTCGCAAGAGTCCCGCTCAACGAAAGTTGAGCGTAGATCGACCGACCGGGAAAATTTCGAATTCTCATTCTCGCAAGAATCGGCCGCATCCACCAACACCACGGATCCCAATCTGGGACCGCTCCTACACGCCATTGCCATTCAGCAAACCGGTCTTTCCCAGGAACCTTTGTTCTTCACATCCTCTCAAGATTACGTCTATCCGACCGTGGTCCTACCGTCCCAGCTCTCCGAAGAAGCCGAAGAAGAAGAAGACTCCCCTTCCGACTTTTTGCTCCGTCCCCGCAAGTCGCGTCGGCAGCGAAAACGGAAACACGAACCGATCGCCAGTGAAAGCGACAACGAACCGTTACCACCAACATCCAAAAATCCAGCCAAACGAGCTTCCACGAGCTCCACCAAGAAGCCACCAGAAACCAAACGGGCAATCAGCGAATCCGCCAAAGTTCTCAAGCCTACCTCCAAGCCTTCCACGACAGCGCTCCCATCTACATCTCGAACATCCACTAACCCCGCCGCTACCACACTGCCGCCATCCCCCACACGATCGAACCCACCATCAGGAAATCACTCTTCCGACCTTTCTCGGCTCCAAAGCCAGCCATCCGCTCAAACGCAACAATCGCCATGCCCCACGACATGGTCCGTAAGCTATTCCATTCCCAGTCCGAACTCGGCTGGGCAGAAGAGCAAAAACAATATCAAGAACAATATCAAGAACGACGCCCAACTCAGGCAAAGCAGCACTGCGTCCGCGGGCGCTACCGGACCGACTCCGGAAGTACAAAAGGCGGCACAATTGGCCGCACGGGTCCTACATGATCCCGACTTGGCCAAGGCTCTCTTGTTGCGCATGGCGTTGGTCCGGGAATCACCCCGCCCCGCATCTCAGCGCGTCGATCCGCCTCCCGGAACCATCCTTGCGGAGCACTTTGTCTGGGCCAAGTTTCCTTCTCTCGAGAACGTTTTGAAACTCCACATGCTGGACTACTACCAACTCTCCATGAGCAGTTGTCAATCCAACGCGCAACAAGAGTACAATAACCGCCTCGTGACGATTATTCGCGGTCACGTGTATCGCAAGGGCTGGACGTTTTGTGATCGATACCGGAACTCGACGGAGGTGAAACCACTCCGGGACCGTATTCGGTGTTACTACAAGACGCACATTCAGAACGCCAAGAAGCGGTTGCGAACAATGTTGCGCAATCCGACAAAAAAAGCGAGTGCGAAGCACTTGGTCGCGCACTACGATTTGATTCAGGAAACGGTGGAGACGAGCGGCAAGGTCCAAGCCGTGGCGGAAACGTACGGCTCGGCTGCGAGCCACTCGCCACCACGGGGGAAAAAGTCCCCGAAGCGACGAATCGAGGCGTCGTCGCGACGGAATAAGGAAGCGAGTGAGGACTCTCTTAGTGACGAGGAAGAAAGGGCAACGCTTCTTGTTTGAAGTATCGTCACTCTTCGATAGGTTATTGTTGTAGGGGTAACTATTTTGAATTAGTAGCATGGCATAGTATTACGAATCCAAGTTTGCTGGTTTCGCAGTCGGGACCGTACGAGGGATCCCAACACGCGTGTAGGAGCGTTTATCCATCAAATCCAATCACGCCCGCAATCCGAAGCAATTCTTCCACTTGTCCCGGTATCGTCACCCCCGTCCAGTACTCGGTCAACAATCCGGTAACGAGGAAGAACATGGCGAATCGTCCGTTGGCGAGTTCGGCCTTGGAAACGAATCCGGTCTTGAGGGAATCTTGGTATTCCTCCCACTCCCGTTCCTTCCGCCAGGTTTCTTCCAATTTATTGAGCGCCGTAACTTGCGTCGCGAGTTCAATTTCGTTGAGCACGATTTTTCCCGGCACGTTTTCGACGATCCAATTGTCGTCGCCACCGAAGCGTTCGTCCCAGTCAAAGTCACCCTTGAGTTCGGGGAGTTCCGGGCGGTCCGGATTCATCCGGGGTTCCTCCAATTCCCGATCCCCGAGTGCCTCCCACCGACGCGTCCCGATTCGGGACGCGGGATTCGTAGTCGACGGAACCCAGGCGTGCAGCGTAGGCACCACGACGCACCAGAGAAACGCACACGTCCACCGCATGTCAACGGAATGAATGTAGATATGTATATATATATATATGAGTATATGAGTGTATGAGACTCACGGAGACTGTCAGGAATGTGACGGAATGTGGGGAACAAGAGCTCGAGACGCAACGGAATACGCCAAAACTGCAATCAAGATCCGGACGCAACAATCGATGAGGGGGTCGTTGGATCGGTATACAGCAGGATGATATCGAAACCGATGCGGATGGATGAATCTATCTAACAGAGGGACACCGTGACTGTGGTGGTGGGTGTAGATTTCTGACTGTGCGTACAGTAGTTAATGAAAAGGGAGACGGCGTCAACCGTTCGTAGGATGTGAATGTTGCGATGTGTTGCGCGTTAGTTACCGTGCCATGTTTAGCCCGATCCGGAGGACTGCGGGGAATGGGCGGACAGCTTGCGGACGGTGTCGTCCACTGACGTTGGTTTTCGGGCGGATATTCATTCCTTGCGTCGTAGTGACTCGTATATTCCTATAACATAACCATCTCCCGAGACACAACCCAGCTGTGTAGGTATCCTCCCTTCCTGCATCGATCACTCGCAG
This sequence comes from Phaeodactylum tricornutum CCAP 1055/1, assembly GCF_000150955.2. Taxonomy (NCBI): domain Eukaryota; phylum Bacillariophyta; class Bacillariophyceae; order Surirellales; family Neidiaceae; genus Phaeodactylum; species Phaeodactylum tricornutum. Next base: position 141,000 of record NC_011693.1, read on the forward strand.
TCCGCGAACGTCAACACTGAAATCGCCACCTTTTACTGGAGCAACGACAGGAAGAACGAACAGAATTTCCAGTATGGACTACCTAGCTAATAGAGCTATGAATAATGAATAATGAGGGCAGTATTGGTAGTGTACGGCTACTTGGACCGATAGACGGTCTGGTCAACGCCCGTGTGGCCGAAGCCTACCTACTCTACGACTTGTGTGATGTCACGCAACGTGAGGTTGTCCTCCGGAAAAACGACAGACGTCGGTGCCACCACGTCAGTCTTTCTCGAATTGGACGAGTACAGGTAGTCTATTAGTAGGAGTAGTAGAAGAGAGAGACTACGGACGCTTCGTACACGACACCACGTGCGGTTTGGTGCTCGCTCCCGAACCGTCGTCCTCCAACCCTTTGTTGGGGTAAACCACCGGGCATGCCCCTTTTTTGGGGTTTGGGAGGACTCTTCGTACGGGTACGCGAGTCACGTCACACTCCCCACGACCGCCGTCGCGGTCGTCCCGCACGTACACCCATCGTCTCAAGTGGCACCGTTCCAACCCGAAGAGTTCCATAAAACAAAACAAAAGCCTTTCCCACTCACCACCACACTTCATCGCACCAAGAAACACAGCTTCACGTTACGGTCTCTTCATTATGTTTTCCCGTATAGCTCTTCTTACTCTTTGGGTTGCTGCCGCTCTGGCACCGACGAATGCCTTTACCACCGGTACGTGACGACGAAATGCGTTCGCCATGTTCGAATCGTGGCCACACGCGTACGGACGGCCGGCACACACTCGCACCGTGACCAATCACCACACACTAACACACACTCACCTCTTGTTTTGGAATACTTACTTTTGGTCACGTCCAGTTCCTCCGCTGACGCGTGTGGGTGCCACGGCGTTACGGGAGAAGCGTGCGGAAGATACCGACCAGATCCAGTTTGGCGGCGAGCGCGGGGTCAGTGTCGACCAGGACGGCAAGTCCAACGTGTGGGCGATTGAACCCAAGGTCGAACTCGAAACCAAGTCCAGTGAAGAAAAAACGCAGGGGTTGCTCGTGGCCGGAGGCGGCGTCCTCGCCGCCGCCGTGGCGGCCGGAATCATTCTGACCAATCTGCCCGATCCGAATCAATTCTAAAATACTTCTATACACACTCGACGGTGTGTCACTGGAAACGTTACCGTTGGGAAGCGTGAACGAAGGGCTTTTTGGTGGTGGATGCAATTGCGCGGGAGTGGTGGAACGACACGAGACCCACCAAGAAAAAGGAATGAAGGAAGGAATTGAAACAAGACTGAATCTGTAAAAGCTAATGAACCCATCTACGTACCTTGACCATGCATAGCACTATACTGTAATCTACCGTAGACTGGAGAGGAACGAAAGGAAGTATGGTGGACGGGAAATACGACTATAGTACAAGTCCCATTGCTCGCTATAGTGAACTTACTGTTCGAGGTACCGTCAGCACTTCCGTATTTTGGTAGGAACCGACGTACGATACCGATCCCAACCCCAAGGAGGGGTTGGATGGCGCCCATACACGGGATTGGATGAGAGCGGGATCGAAACGGGGAATCCCCAAGTCCCCTCCCGCCCGGCACACCGCGCCAAATCTCCGACAAACCCCGTGTTCGATGCCACGTCGATGCCGCTTTTTGGGATGGTTCGAAAGCGGGAACGGGGGTACCTTATTACCTATACCAGTCGATACCCGTACGTGTGTCCCAAGGATTGGGATGACAGCGTGTGCACGCGAAGCCGCTGTCCCCCAAATGACAAAAGCACAGCAACCCACCAACCAAAAGCAACCACACCCTTCCAGTTACGGGTGTTAGGTCTAACCTACCGTACCGTTACCCACCACACTGGCCATTTCTCGTTTCTCGGATACCTTCCCTACATTTCTCGGCTTTACTCACCCCTCCCGTACACACCCATCAACAGTGGTAGGCAGTGTCGAACGACGAAGTCTTTCTTCCACACATACACTCACACACCGTGCTCGCATTGGAATTCGACTTCGCTCCAAGGATTCCCGAGCCATCTATCATCCGGTCGCTCCTACCCATCTAGTCTATTCGTTCCATCCATCCAACTTTTCAAGGGCACACAGCAAGCATGAAGTGGCATCCGTCCGATAGCTCACAAGCCTGCGTCAAGATCAATAGTGCCGGCTTGCCTTACGAAGAATTCAGTTGTCTCTATCCAACCTACGGACAAACCTACTTTGCGTACGTCGAACCCCAGTGTTGTCGTTGTCGTTGTTGGTTATTGAGAAGGGTATTCGTGCAAACAAGCAAGCATTGGGCAAAGCCAAGCCATCGTCCCCGTTCGCCATCGGATGGAAAACACGAAAGATGCCTCTGGGATCTTTTTCCGTTTCGACAAACAACCCCATTCATCATCTCGAGTATGCAATACTCGTACGCCTCCGGAGCACCAAGTGAACAACGTACCAAAAAAATTTATAAGCCAGAGACGTGACCTTGGGATAGTGTTTCCGTAACCCTACCACGAAGCCAACACGCTGTCATTGTCACTCACCAACTGCCGCCTTGTCGGTTTTCTCGTTTCCTTTCCAGTTTCGAAATCAATGCGGACAACTCCGGCTTTCGCAATTGGATGGAGGAACGCCCGTGGATTCCGCTCGTCGCTCTCTTTTTCTACGCCACCGGCATTGTACTCGGCCAGGCCTACTTTGCCACCCGCGACGCTTGGAATTGGCGGCGGACCATGGCGCTCTGGAACCTTTCCCTCAGCGTCTTTTCCTTCGTAGGCCTCCTCCGCGTCGCACCCGCACTCGCACACAACGTCTGGCACTACACGTGGGCCGAAAATCTGTGTCTCGATCCCGAATCGCACTTTGGGTCCGGATCCACCGGATTCTGGGTCAACCTCTTTGTACTCAGCAAGATACCGTACGTCCACGACTCGAACCCCGCCTCCGTGTATAATTCCTGACGGAACAGTCTCCCACACGACGAATCCAGTGCGCACTCTCACTCCCGTTCCTTCCCAACCTCTGTAGGGAACTGATTGACACCTTTTTCATTGTCATTCACAAGAAAAAACTCATTTTACTGCACTGGTACCATCACATTTCCGTACTGCTGTACTGCTGGCACAGCTACGTGGGCAAGTCCCCACCGGGCATTGTCTTTTGCGCCATGAACTACGCCGTCCACGCCCTCATGTACTTTTATTACTTCCTCATGGCCGTGCACCGCAAACCGGCCTGGTTCCAACCCGTCTGGATCACCGTGGCGCAGATTTCACAAATGGTCGTGGGGGTCGCCGTCACCGTAGCTGGCTGGTACCTCATGCTCGTTGCACCGCCGGCGGAGGGTTGCTGGCTGTCTCGGGAAAACAACCTCGCCGCCCTCGTCATGTACGGATCCTACCTGTTCCTCTTTCTCCAATTCTTCGTCGGCCGGTACTTTGGCAAGCGCAGCAAGAAAGTAACGAACAAGACCATCAAGAAAGAATAGAGAACGGCGTCGTTATTTGAACATAAGAAGGCGTTCGTTTCGGAGATTTGGTTTTTTCTCTAACGCTATACTAAAAGTCACAACTTACAGTTAAACTACAATACTCTCCGCCCTTTAGGTCTTTGACTACAAATGAGACAGAATTGTATGACAAATACGTGCGCGGCAACGAAGAAGGCCATGGCCAGGCAATACTCCGTTCCCTCCACGACCGGGAACGGTCGGTGGCGAAGATTCCTGGGAGGGTAGGGCCTAGAGAGTTGCGGTTCCCGACGCAAGGCTTCTCCAGTCATCCGTCGCGAAAAACGACGTCTGCCCTCGCGGGATTTCCCTTCTCCCGGGTGAACGCCTTCTTCTTTCCGATGCCCCGCGTTGTGTCGTGCCACCTGTGCTTGAATGTCGGAGGCGTCCCGGCGGGCGGCCGCGTCAATGGCTCTTTGCGGATCCACCGGTGTACCACGGGGCAACTTGGGCGATCGGTGTGTGTTCCGTGACGAATTCCGGCGATTGCGTGATTTCTCCCCGGCTTCTTTACGCGCTCGGTAGTCAGTCGACGGCGGACTCCATTCCAGAGTCAGTGTGTCCATACGGTAGAGTTTGTCCACGTGGTCGGGTCCGGTGAGTGCATACACCCCGTACACCGAAACGGTTCGCTCGGTGTGTATCGTCAGTTGCGGCCAGGCTGCGGTGTTGGACAGCATTTCCTTGGTGATGACGGTCCGTTTCCCTCCACACGCTCCGTCCGTAAACGTGGCTCCCGGACTGGTCTCCAGCACCAACGTGTCGATGGTCGACTCGTTGACCGAGGCGTCCCCACCGGGCCGCGGTGACCAGTACAGAGACAGTTCCGCCGGTACAGCGTCCACCTCCGTTTTCACCCCGAGTTTCCCGTACCGATCGTCCGTGTCCTCCACGACGAGTCGCGATCCCATCCCCACGGCGTCGACGAGTGTACCACCATCCGTACAACCTTGTTCCGTCCCAACCTCGAACCACGTCGGTTCCGCCACGTGCGCATCCCCCGGATGGTTGTGTTCGTTCGCATGTAGTCGTATCACGACGGCTGGAGTCAATCGTACCGCGTGGTGTCCGGCCGCCCAGCCACCCCACACGGTACACACGTCTGCTCCCCGCACCGATTCCGTCGTCGGCGGAGGAATCGCGAGCTGTACCGTCTCGGATCCCCGTCCCGCGATGCGACGTTCGTCGTCACAACCGCCGTGGACGAAACGACAGCCTTCGGTTGTTTGGACGACGAACTGGTAGTCCTTGACGTGTGTGGATTGTGGTGACAACGGTGGTGTCGGTACAATTTGTAGGGACAGCAGGATTGGATGGTGCGACGAGGACACTGGGGTGGCTATGGTGAGGCTCCCGTCGGCGGCTACCGTGTGGTCCGCAACGACGACGTGGAAGGAAGGAATCGGTTCCTCCCCATCGACGACCTCATTATTGGCGGTTTCTTCCTCACCCGCCGCGACTACCAGCTGATTCATAATGACTTCGGTAGTATCCAAATCCGTCCTACATCCAGTCGTGGACAAGAGATACGAGGCAAAGGCGTCGACCGTGCAGCACCCGTGCGGGTGCTGGAACGCCGGGAGAATCACGATCCCCACCAGAGTCAGTACAACCGCCACGGGAATGGTGCTACTGCCGAACCAAAGGACTCCACGCGGTGAGGACGACGACTGCCGGGAATTGTACCGTCGAGTCGAGCGCATTCCGGACATTGATCTTCGTATTCGTTCCGAACTTTGGCTTTGCCTCGAATCACCAATTCGAAATGAATCGAATCCGTAAATACGTCGTCGTCGTTGCAGTACGCACACCCAATGGACTGGGGCCAAACACAGCAGACAGTGATTTCCACTTGGCCACGAAACGATCGGTCAGAGTGGGGAAAATCGTACGCCTTTTTGTCGCACACTGTCGTTCACCAACAACAACGTCTCCAGTATCTGTGACCAAAAGTCCACACGTTCGGGTGCCGTTGTGGCACGCCTCGAAGATTCAAGATTCGTACACGCCACCCAAGCAACAAATATATACAATTTGGGAAGCGTAGGTGTCGTCTGTTGGGTTTGCAATGGGGGGTTTGGGATGTCGGGTTTTTTCCCCTAGTCGAGTGGGCTGTGCACTGGACAGAGGCGCGCGATGGTGGAATGCCTGTTTCCGGTACTTACCTACACTGCTACCTACTTACACTGCCATCATCCATATTCGTCTATTGCCCTACCCTCCCATTCCAGTCATTTTCACTCGAGACCGAAACAAATCGTGACTGTAACATAAATTGATATTCGTGGTTCGTAGGGAACCGGTACAAGCATAAGTGGAATATGCAAAAAATGTCAATTGAATCCAGCCCCTGGCTACTTTCCTTTTTATCAATGTCCAACGGCACGGGAGAAAGCGATTCCAACGACGCATCGTTGGACTTGTGAGCAGCATTCTACTTTACGGAATTGCATTCATACTACAGTAGCTGGTACGGAAACCGTAGGCAACAGGGCGCTCCATCGATTTCTTCTTCCCCACGGGAACGTTGTTCGTTGGTACATTTGTATCTGTGGCACATCGATTGTTGGACCGAGACGCACACTTCGTGATCCACGAACGGATCATCCGTCCAATTCTCGAGGGTGACGGCGCGTCCACAATAATCGTATTTTGTTTCCTCTCCTCCAAACTTCCCCTAATCACAACAAGGGAACTCATTGATCAATGCTCGACCAGAACATCGTTCCATAATTTTGGTCTCGTTTCCAGTGGAACATACGTAGTAGGCTTCGCCCTGGAGTTAGTTCGGGAAGCGCCTGTACGGTACAATCAGCATCTCACTGTCAGCAATCCCTTGGCGTTCACAAAGAAGGTGGCAAACAGCTCTCCATCGCAATCATTACGTTTTCTCGACTACTACCACAATCACTCTTACCATTCCCTTTCCGGCTCGGCACCGGTATAGTCGCTGCCAACGAAACACACCCTCCAAGCACCACACCATGGCTCTCCGGTACGACCCCCTCTTCAAGGCACGCACTTTTTCCAGTCCGCCCTCTGTTGTAGACCATCCCAAAATAGCAATGACTGCGTCACTGGCGGCCTTATCGCCGGCCCGGCTCCGCCGACCAACCCATACAGGAGACCGTGAGGTTTTCGCTCGCGCTCACGTTCGCCTGGTCCCGGCTGCTCGACGTGACAGATCCTGTCGCAGCATTTCCAAGTCGGCCAAGGCTTCCCACACGGTGCCCGGGACGTGCGCTTGACTCCGTTCCATGGTCATGCAATAGTTCTGCAACACGTGTACGTCGGATTGCACACGGCTAGCCCACTGCGATTCCAAAGTAGGTGGGGAAGCTTGTGATTGCCGTTGCGGCGTCGACTGACCGTTGTACACATTGGCGGGAACCGCCGTGTCGTCGTTGCGGTAGGGAACTTGAGTCAGTGGGTCATTGATCGCTGTTGGAGTGTCGTGCTCACTGTCCGGAAAGGCGTCGGAGTAAGGGCGTTCGAAAGCATCCGTGGCGCGGTGATGTTGTTGCTGCTCCCATTCGTCGTACAAGCGTTTGCTCAACGACTGCGTCGTGTGTTTCGCCTGTTCAAACTTTTCCTTCACCGCTGATAAAGAAAAGCGACCCACGGAAAAGACTCCCGATTCGTTGCCAGCCTCTGACGGAAACGTTCGTTGGGGGGTCGACATCAGAGAAGCATTGGGCTGGCTCCAATTACTATTGACGCTCCCGGTTGGCGCGGAGTGCGGCACGGCGTACGCGGGTATTGATGTAGCTGGCGCGACCGGTGTCGTGGCCTTGATGGGTGGCAACGGTATGCCTTGTTTATGAATAACCTTTCGAGATAAATCCAGCCACCGTTGCACGTTTGTCTCGATGGGCAAATTCATGAGAAAGTGTAACGCATCTGGATCGGTGCAAATACGATCACGCCATGACAACAAACGACCCACAGCCACGGCTTCCAAAACGGTCACCAGCGTGCTGCCTTCGCCTACGTAAGCAAAAAGTTCATCCCACAGAGACAAAACATCCGTGACTTCGCGACTGTACATCAATCGCATCCATTTGGTCAGATACAACTGAGGAGGTACGCCTAATTGAGACAGACGTAACGCCAGGGCAGCATCGTACGTTTGCACGCCTTGCAGTACACGTCGGGCGCTGGCTTCGAGTGGTTTTTCGTGTTGACCCGGTAGAGGCGTTGCGTCGTAGACGCACTCAATCGATGTTAAAATAGTTTCGAGTAGTTCGTACGCATCGGAAGCAATTTGCTCTTGGCTGGTGGCGACGGCAACGAGACTCTCCTCTGCTTGCTGGTCCAACTCCAAAGCGAACAAAATGTAGGAAGCAATTTCGTGCATGCCTTGTCGATAGCCAATTGCCTCGGCATGAGCACAGGCGTAAATGTACAAGACACGGCGCAACGTTTTTATGCGCTCATCGCTAGTACCGCTACTGGTGGGTATGCCTGCCGTATCCTCGTCCTTCGAAACAACAACACCAGCAAGATTTTGGGATCCATTTTGTCCGGAGCCTTTTGGGGGCGGCAATCTCGCCAGGTCCTTGTCAATCATTTGCAAGGTGACAGCATTTTCATCATAGTCTTCCGATTCGACTAAAGTCCGTCCTTGATCGCTAGCCCCACCTTTTCCGGCTCGATTGCGCAACGCCTTTTCCTTGCGATACTTTAATTCCAACGACTCCAGACGTTGTTGTTGTTCCGATGTTTCCCGGACCAACGCCGTGAGCGGATCCAGATCTGGTACTACGCCACCGTGTGCCAACTCTGAAACCTTCGATGCGGTCGCGTTGGGCGAAGCTTTGTTGGCGGTGGGGTCGCCGTCGTTGTCGTCGTAGGAGGGGTAGGGGAATTGGGCAACGAGTTGTGCGAATGATGACCTAACTACGTTGGTATGCGGCTGGGGCCGGATTCTCAACTGCTGTCGCCAACGAGCCGCGCGGGATTCGACAGGAGCAATGCTGCTACTGCTGCTGGCGTGCATCATAATGAAGCTGATTGCTGGCGGTATCTTCCACGAGAGGACTTTTCCTGGTCCGCTCTTGCACTAATGGAAGCTTGAAAAAAAATCTGTTGCTCGGAGGAAAGAGGAAATGGCAGCTCCGGCAAAATAGCCTGGATTGAAATTTCAGGATCGTTCAAGAGAGATCTGAGGCAAGATACCGTAAAGGCTATCTATATCATACGTCTTCTACTCTACAGAACTGACCAATGCAAGTACAAGGCGAATACAAAAACTGGGTGGTACAAATTCAGATGCCTGCGCCCATTGCACAGAAACAACGTTCATCACATGAAAAACTTGTTATACTTGTTTCCTGTGCTTTTTCAATCGGAGCACAGCGCCTGTTATGCGCCCGACTATAACGAATATGTAAGAAAAATTCGTATCATTTCGATCTCGCTACCATAATACCAAAACAGTTTAGCCTTTATTCCCATTTGCAGTTATCCAATGTTAGTCAGATGATTGTGAGCTTACTATAGATAACAAACCACCTAGCAATCGTTTTCCATACCAGAGAACCTTTTTTCTGTGTCATCCTGGGCATGGCGAGATGGACGCACCGAAATGCCTCGCTCATATAAAGAGATCATGGCAAGTCCTCCGTGAAACTGTTCTTGCCATTCGGAGTATCTAAGTTTTGCCGAAGTCTAATAAAAACGAGAAGACATAATCTAAATATTAAATATAATCGTTTGTCAACGGCGAGAGTTTTGGAAGATCCTGATCCCGGAAAAAATAAAATAAAATAATACAGCCGTGCACTTGACAGAGGCATAAATAGGGAAGAGACATGGATGGCGTCCGCCGATAATGACCACGATTGGCTCCTCAAATTAGAATTTGTGTATCCAGCGTTCTTTGGGTCCGTACCTGCCATCCACATTCTTGAACGAGAGCATACAATTGCAGTTTTCCCGATGCAACTTGATTGCCGCACTATAAACATGCCAAGAATCCTCAAAAAGATTGTCGATAAATATGTCGTGTTTGAAATCATTCACACATCACCAATTTTTTAATGACCTGCTCAGACGACTTATGTTGTGTTTCCCTATCTATTTCCCAACAGCGGTTTCACCAGTATAAATCGAAAAAGCTGAAGCGTTCTAACTGAAGGCGAGAAAGAAAATCAGCCGAATCGACTGAGAGCACGCAAACAAACCCGCAGAGAGGCGAAAAGACCCCACGAATACAAGACTTCGCTTTCCCATAGAGTGAGAAAAGCTCCCGACTTGGTGCTTCTCCCGTACCTTTCGTGATTACATTCTCTAAAACAGGGGATCAGCGTCGTCGAGACAACTACTTCTTGGTTCAGCCCTTCCGTGTTCCTTGTGGGAAATAACAAGTTGGGGAAAAAATGAGGTTGAAAGAAAAGTCCACGAAGGCCCTGCCAAGCCAGCGCCCAAAACTCGAAGTGTCAAATGCAATGGACGACGACGAGAGAAACGACAGTGTCTCGTTATCGGACAAGTCCTCGTGCAGTTCAGACGGTGGCGTGGAAGTTAGCGCCGCCACCAAAGAGCAAGACGAAACCAAAGAAATTCAGAACCTTTCCAGAAACGAGGTAAGCAAACACAGACTGTGTTAACAAAGCATAATAAATTATCGCAGAACAAGCCTTATCAAGACTAACCTTGGCGATTTTACCATTTCGCTTGTCTGTTACCACAGACCCGCAATATTCGCTTTTGGAGATTGATCGTAGTCGCCCTTTTACTTGTTTCCGGAGGAGTGCTTTCGGCTTTTACATATAAATTCCTTCGGCATGAGGAAGAAAACGACTACGTAGACGCAGTAAGTCAATCAAGTTCTCTGCAAATGCTTTTCAAGGCGTGTGATTAATCGAATTTGCTGATTCCTCTTGCTCTTGTGTTTCAGTACTATCTATTTGCGAATACCGTGCGCGACATAACCAAGTTTCGGGTCGAAAACATGGTGGAAGCATTGGACTCTTTAGGTGAAAGCATCACCGCCCACGCAATCGATCAGAATCTGACATTTCCCTTCGTGACGCTTCCTATGTTTGAGGTAGCCGGTCGCCACGCAAGACGCCATTCTAGAATGGAACTTCTTTTCTACGCACCTTTCGTATCGGGAAACGACAAGACAGCTTGGGAAGAGTATTCCGTCGCAAATCAGGGGTGGATCGACGAAAGTCGCACAATTACGCTTGGGAACGACGAAACATTACAAGGGACTTCGTATTTCGACATGGACATTCCCCCGTTGATCTTCGAGTTTTCGGCAGCAGGAACATACGGTATATCAGAGCCGGGGCGTGAGCTTTACCAGCCGGTCTGGACAGCCTCTCCTCCGCCGTTCACAACATCTCTGCAGAATTGGAATATGCTTCAGGTTCCCAATACGATTGAGACCCTAGAAGCAATTGAAATTATGAGAGGTAAGTTCATTCACTCACAAGCACAAACGCTAGACGTTGATCGACTTGTTACAGGAAAACTCACTTTTTGCCTTCCAATAGACTCCGCTTTTCTGCCTGTTGAAACTGATGCCTATGCTGCTCCGATCAGTGGATTGTTCTGGAGCGATGAGGACCACGACGCTTTTCATGCGCAATTCGTTACCTCCGTTGGCAAAGAAACCACCGGCGAGAGACCTCATGCCAGCTTTGCCACACCAGTATATGAAAACCTTGGATCGAGAAATTCTGCTATTGTTGGAACAATATTTGGTATTCTTGCGTTTGACGCTTTCCTTGCCGATTTGCTTCCCGACAAAATCGACGGAATCTATTGCGTCTTACAGAATTCCTGCGACAAGCCATATACATATGAGCTTACCGGAAATCGCGCACTTTATCTGGGAGAAGGAGATTTGCACGACAGCGTTTACCAGGACTTGGAAGTCCGCATCGATTTCGAAGCCTACCGCAATATGACACTGGCTGTTGAAACTGAAGGACACTGCATGATGTCGCTTCATCTCTACCCTGGAATAAAATTCATCAATCAGTACAAGAAAAGTTTGCCCATTGTCTTCACATTGATTGTGGCATGTACTTTCTTGCTCATGTCGGCGACTTTTTTCATTTACGATCGCTTCGTATACCGAAGAAACGTGAAAGTTGTCGATGCGGCCGTGCGCTCGCGTACAATCGTTTCGTCTCTATTTCCTTCGAATGTGCGGAAACGCATCTACGAAGACGCCAAGGTCAAAAAAGATGCGATTGACAATCAAGCCTCTCACACCCGATTGAAAAACTTTCTCAATTACGGGGAAACAAAGGTTGAAACAGAACCAGGCAATCCAAATCGCACAAATGCGTTCGAAAGCAAACCGATAGCTGAGCTGTTTCCAAATACCACGGTAATGTTTGGAGACATTTCGGGTTTTACGGCCTGGAGCTCTTCCAGGGAGCCAACTCAGGTTTTCACACTTTTAGAGACTCTGTATCATTCCTTCGATAGTATCGCAAAAAAGCGCCGGGTCTTCAAGGTTGAGACGGTGGGTGATTGCTACGTTGCGGTAACAGGGCTACCCGACCCGCAAAAGGATCATGCTGTTGCGATGGCCCGCTTCGCTGTGAATTGTCTCCACGAGATGCAAAACTTGACGAAATCGTTGGAATTATCGCTGGGACCGGATACAGCTGATCTGTCTCTCAGGATCGGGTTGCATAGTGGGCCCGTGACAGCTGGTGTTCTACGGGGCGACCGATCGCGGTTTCAGTTGTTCGGTGACACTATGAATGTTGCAGCTCGTATGGAATCCAACGGATGTCCCGATCGCATTCATTTATCACAAGAAACCGCCAACTTGTTGATCCAAGCAGGGAAACAGCGATGGCTGACTCCGCGAGAGCATGTGATCGTAGCGAAAGGAAAGGGTGAGATGCGAACGTTTTGGTTGTCGACCGCCGCACGATCACAGGGGACTTCCGCTGCTGATTCAACGCACAATATTGAGGAGGGCAGGGGGCTCCACTCATCCAGCTCCATCATTGAGAGTTGTGACACCAGTGAAGAATCAAAGCAGCAAATGATGAGACTCACCTCTAGCAAAGCTGCAAGATTGATCGATTGGAACGTCGACGTGCTTGCTCGACTATTGCAACAGCTCGTGAACACGAGAAATACCTCCGGTGCAAGTCCCTTGACTAATGAAGTGCTGAACTTTTCCGTTCCGAGACAACCGGGAGCGACCATTTTGGACGAAGTCGCCGAGACTGTGCAGTTGCCTCCTTTCGATGAAAGCACTGCTACTCACCCGCTCGACGCCGAGACCAAAAGCCTAGACAAAGATGTGCTCAAACAGTTGCATGAATTTGTCTCCAATATTGCCGCAATGTATCGAAACAATAGTTTCCACAACTTTGAGCACGCATCCCACGTCTTGATGTCGGTCGCGAAGCTTCTATCCCGTATAGTGGCACCTACCCAAAACCCGGCGCGTCTCGACGAAACCGAGTCTGCCATTGCTTCGAGGCTGCAACATGACCACACCTTTGGGATCACTTCGGATCCATTGACACAATTCGCCTGCGTTTTCTCGGCGCTCATTCACGATGTGGACCATCCGGGGATTCCCAATACAGAACTTGTGACGGAGAACACGAAACTGGCTGCTCTGTACGGAGGAAAGAGCGTCGCCGAGCAAAATTCGGTGGATCTCGCCTGGGGCTTGCTCTCCGACGACGCCTTTACGGGTCTCCGCCAGACAATATGCCCTACCAACAACGAACGCGACAGATTTCGGCAATTGGTGGTAAATGCGGTCATGGCCACGGACGTTATGGATCCGGACTTGCGTTCGCTCCGGAATGCTCGATGGGAGCGTGCGTTTACGCATTCCATACGCGAAGGCGACGGTGTCAATCGGAAAGCTACGATTGTAATTGAGCATTTGCTACAGGCTTCCGACGTTGCTCACACCATGCAGCACTGGCATGTCTACCGCAAGTGGAACGAGAGGCTGTTTACGGAGATGTACCGAGCCTACGAGGCTGGTCGTTCCGGAAGCAACCCGGTCACGTTCTGGTACACGGGGGAGCTGGCCTTTTTGGACCAATACGTCCTACCGCTGGCGCGCAAATTGAAAGAATGCGGTGTTTTTGGTGTATCCAGTGATGAATGTCTCAACTATGCCGTGCGAAATAGAGCAGAGTGGGAACGACGTGGAGCGGAGATCGTTTCGGGGATCCAAAAAAAGCTTGCGGAAGAAACGTTGGGAAAATGAATTTGTGTAGTGCGGACCGAGAATGATTCGCGTACCATCTCTAGAGAATACATGTACAGCACTGCACTCTAGAGTAGCCTAGACGTCGATGATATAAAGTCAGCATTTCACCGCCAATACTCGTCACGGACGGCGTGTAGGTCTGGAAGGAGGACGATGCATCCATGAATACCCGTAGACTTTTAGATTCGTCTTGCGTGTTTGTTACTTTACAGTTACGTTCTGTTTTTTCTCGTGTCGAGTTCTCCGTGTTACACCAATTTTTGGTAACGCCGATCTCCCCTGCCGAGCAATTCGGCTCGCGACCAAGTGTACATTCCGTACGGAATGAAAACAACAAAGACGAAGAAAGTGGACAGGCCCGCTGCGTCCAACTCGAAATCGAGATTGGTAATTTCACGCTTGCCGTTCCATTCCTCAATAAACTTGTTCTTCTTGACGGCCATGCGGGCGGGAAAGGCTCCCGCCATGCCGCGTTGTGTCGATCGCGTCACCGCCGTACGACTCGTGCGTGCGAACGTCGACGATACCCACATATCTGAGATCAATGTTGTCGGAACTGGTGGTGGTGGTGGTGATTGATAGGATTATAGTAGTTTTGTTTCGTGTGTGTAGGTGTGTGTGTGTAGGTGTGTGTAGGTGTGTGTAGGTGTGTGTAGGTGTGTGTAGGTGTGTGTGTGTGTGTGTGTGTGTGTGTGTGTGTGTAGGTGTGTTGGTAGTGTGTTACAGTTCGTTCTTGTGTGGAATCGCGAGAGATTGCCTCCGGCTCCCGCTGCCGCTGGTACCGTACGGCTGCTACGGTGGATACGGTAGTGTCGTGGCGACGCGAGGAATTATAGTTCCAGTCCAGTTGCTGTGGACAGGTCCACTTCCAGTAGAAGATACCCGGATGTCAAAATGTCATGCGGGTCACGTCTGGGGTCGCACTTGCCGTTCCCCTCGGCCCAGTTCTGCCTTTTTACCCCAATGGTATGAGATATTTTTCTGCCAACGAACACCCGTTCCGAATTTCTGCCTTTTTTGGTACCAACAAACCCTTAGTCTTCTACCAAACGCCTTGTTCCGACTCTATCGAATACTGGTACAACAGGCCTACTTACCGTGACTTCCCGCCCCTCGTGAACAATTCCTGGGAACGCGTGCGTCGTGGCCTCTCCCCAACCTCACAGTCCGTATCGTAGCCTCCCTATACGTGCACCATACCGGGGTTTGTTGCGTGCACACCATGATGCAATGGTACGCCCCGACCGTCCCGAGGATCCCCCGGTGGTGTCGTGGTCGCTATACGACCTACCGTGGCTATACGCCAGTAACAGCGTGGCGGCGGACGACCGTCCCGGTTCGAATTTCGACCGACGTGGGCTACCGTCGCCGTCCGCACCGCCTGGGTACGCACCCCTTCTCCACCACGTCCCGTCCGACACCGCAACGCACCCATTGGCAACGGTTGGCGATCTTGATTCGCTACACACGTATACCAATCCTCGTCACGTCGGTGTACGCGTTGGGGTACCAACAGGGCGTCATGGACTGTACCAAGTCTCCGGAAGCCATGCAGGAACAAATACTCCAATCGATTCTCTTATCCGTCGGAGTGAAAGACTCGGGACAGGTACAGATTCTAGCCGAGCGGGATGTTTCCGTCTACAGTGTCTCCCGCGTGCATCAGGTCGCCGCGGTGGGGCACAAAATTATTTGTGCCGCCCGCGAGTACGTCGCGGAACAATTACAGAACGCCATGGACGAGGTCCGGGCCAAGTTACCCCCCGACGTATCCAAAGACGACGCCGCCACGCCGTACGAGAAAGACGCCACTGTACAGTTCTGGTTGGACGCTCGTGTGCGCTTGGAAGGGGAAAAAGTCCGCTCCCGGCCCTGGCAATACGTATTCATCCAAAGCAAACTGCCCAACGCGTTCGTGACAGAAATATTACCCCAACGCATCTTTATTACAACCGCCATGTTGGAACTCACCACCAATGCGGACGAACTCGCCCTCATTCTCGGACACGAAGTCTCCCACCTCATTTACGGACACGTCAGTCAAGCCAACCAGGTCGAAACCATGTTGCGCACGCTGGAAGTCTTGTTGCTCACCGTGGATCCCACCTCCGGTGTACTCGCTCTGGGAGTCATCGGCTTGCTAGCCGGATTGCGCAAGGCGGCCGCCGCCGCTTTTTCACGCGAACACGAGCAAGAAGCGGATGATCTGGGATTGATCATTGCCGCCCGGGCCTGTTTCGATACCGTCAAGGGCGCCGAAGTCATGCACGCCATGCATCAGCACAGTATCAGTGCGGGGACGGAACTCGTCCGGGACAGCAATCTCGTACGCTTGTACGATACCCACCCACCCTCGTTGGAACGGTACCGACTTTTGAAGGAAAAATCCGTCGACGAGAATTATACAAAATACTTGGATCGACAGTGTGCCACCGTCTCGAGTCGCCTGCGGGAAGCCTTGTGGGGAAGTCCTTCCCCCAAGCCACCAAAAAACGGTACCGTAGTGGAGAAAAAGTAAACGATTGTATTCGTTCGCCATTCTACAGCTAGAACAACGGCGACGACGAATTGCCGTGTCGAACTTTAGAGAACCGAACGGAAACACCGGGATGCATTGCGGTGATTTCTGACAATCCGACGGATCGAAACGAAGATCTTACTCATTTCAGACAGCCTCTAAAAGCGCCAAAATGTATCCTATTCACAGTCAAACCATACAGCACTTTACTTTAAAATTGCGGTTCATACTCTGGTCAAAAATGCAAAATCGGCGGTCAAAAATCTATAGCCAGGTCTACGCTCGTGGCGGAACTGGGGCCCTCGAGAATGTCAACGTCGGACGCGTGCGTATCGAGTATCACCATGTCGGGTAGCCCTGCCTTGGTGCGCGCTTCCACAATCTCCGAGGCGTCGTGACCTCGCAAAATAGATCGGTGGCCAGGGATTCGGATACCTAGACTGAGGATTGCACTGGCAATCACGGCGCACCCCATCCACAAAAAGGCACGGCGATAGTTCAACTCCCGGAAAAGGAGTGCAAACGCAACGCCTCCTAAATTCCCTCCCGCTCCGACGATCCCCGTGACGGATCCAGCCACGCTATGATCCACGTACGGGACAATCGCGTACGAGGCACCTTCCGCGGCCTGGACAAAGACGCTAAACATCATCATGGCAAAAATAGCGCCGGCCAAGGTGTGCGTGTAGGCAAATACAATCACCAGCAAGCCCTCGGCAACGAACATGATGACCTGGCACCATAATCTTCCACGCATTCCAGCGTAGGCGCTGGTCCTGTCACTGCAGTAACCGCCGATACCTCGTGCAAAAAGATTGATAAAGCCAAAGATACTGGCAATTGCGGCAGCACTTTCGGTAGATTGGCCAAATTCTTCTTTGAAGAAGAGAGCAGCAGCCTGAGTCATGGTAATTTCTACACCAAAGCACGTCCCGTATTGTACACTAAGCAACATTGTATTCAGATTGCAAGCTCCTCTAGCTAGTGACCGCGACGCTGACACTGGTTCGACAAGGCCTTGCTTCCTGCGTTTACTAATGTTGCCTTTTGGCGTATCGTCTCCAAACGCAACGACTGCAAATGCCATGGCAAGCGACATAACGGCAGGGAGCGCGACGGACCATCGCCATGCACATTCCGACGGAGATGATTTATCTTCGCTGATTCGTTTCAGGAGTGGGAAGACTATGCTTCCTATTACCAGCTGAGCCACTCCACCACCAACGTTCCCCCAGCCCGCTGCGAGTGCGTTTGCCGTTCCAGCAATTTCCTTACAGAAAAAGCTGGTCGTCCAATACTGACAAGTCACAAAGGCCGACCCAGCAACGCCGATAAAGAGACGACACAAATACAGACTTGTGGCATCTTGAACCAATACACCACTCAAGGCCGTCGGTATAGCTGCAGCCAACAGAGTTCCGCACATTGTAACCCGCGCCCCGTACTTATCATTGAGCGGTCCAACTACAACACGGGTCAGCGCGGACGAGGCGACGGCCAGGATCGACGGAGGTCCAAACTACTTCGCGGCTAAGATCCAGTGTTTCCGCAACCTCACTTAGTAGCGGAGTCAGGGCAAACCATGTGAAGAAGGCCACGAAAAAGGAAGCCCAGGCCAGATGAAAGGCTCGCATGTGAGGCCTGGCGGCGCTGAACAGAGGGATTTCGACCGCTCTGTCCTCCTGCGTGGGATCTACTTGCAGTCTGTACACGGAATATTTGGAATCCGGTGCACCACGATCGGTGCAACCCTGTTCCCTACTTTCTGACCCATGCAGAGATAATTCCTGTGATTCTTGCTGCCATGGCCAAGTTGCTACGCATGTTTCGAACGCGACTTCCTGGGCCAAGGATCGACATGTGGGTTCCTCGCCATCCTCTCTACCACAACATTCGGGAAATCGGTGTTTGTCCGGAGCATCGTCACATCCCATTCGTAATGATCCGGGATCGACGTTCAACCCCATGGAATCATCATTAGCGGTAGCGGCAGCACATTGCGTTTTTATATCGTGCAACGAGAAATCTGTAGGAGGACGAATGAGTGCGGCCACGGAAAGAGGAGAAATCGGTCCACTTTCTATGCAGCCGTGCGAGACGGTGCGATGCTTCGGTTTCCGCGAGAAATCCGTATCGTCGTCGTCAATGGCTCGCGGCTTCAGAGAAGCGGACGGCGGCCTGGAACCTTTCAGCATGGTGCTTTGTCACATCACATCAGGCTTGGAAGCCTGGTCGAACAAACGAACGGTAGAACTCCGTCTGGAAATTGCGAAATTGTATTGACTTCGGATGCGACACGTTTCCCCACAGGGTACCTCGATGCTCGCGCTCCTACGACAGACTGATTCCGTGGTGCATACGGTAACATAAATCCAAAGGTGTGTCTGTAGTTTCACTGTCAATCCCAGGTATCGGAAGAAAAGAGAATCGTGTCACTATCCTTTCTGTGCTGAACAGCCGACTGTGCGATCAATTAATGAAGACGGGAGTTTTGCAGACTGCTTTTCGCGCGTCGCAGCCAATCCAATTGTTCGAATTTTGTTTCGATTTTCTCTCTATAAGTGTTGTAGGTCAATTTATGAAATGAGTTTCTTCCGTGCTTCCGGAAGTAGAGCTAAAATATTGACATAATCTGAAGCATTCGTCACACTGACAATTTGAACCCATAAGTAGTCCGAAATAGAAGGACAGTCACAATAAGTTTCAGAACGGAAAGCCAGAGTAAGAATTAATGTTTAATTGTTAGCATATTTATATTTGGTCCATAAGTAACTTTAAGCCTTCCTGGCAATGTAGTGAAGATACCACCCGACTGCCTTTAATTAACCATAGGATCCATCAGAGGCGCCCCTCTCGACGTGCGTGCTCGATCGTCTACGCAAACCTTCAAAAAATCAGAAGTGACGACGTGTTTATGCATCGCAATGGCAACCGTCTAAAGCAATTGCTTTTGCATCGTTTCGATACGCTGTTTGATAGGTATGGCCAAAGTTCCCCAAAGGAACCATCAATGTTGGCGAGCTTATTTCTTTCTTGCTGAAATTTGTGTGGCCGCTTGTACCAAAACATTGGCGGCCACGAATCCGACAACTATCCGATTGGTCACAATTCGAAGGTGCACAGAAAGCTACAACCGGGGTAAACCGATGGCGATATAGTACGACATATGCCTAAAATGACAATAACGGTATATAAAAATATCGAAAAAAGGTTACGTGGCTAATAAGTGATGATCGTTAGATAAAAGCAATCGGGGCATAAGCGGAGCTTTCATTGGCATAAGCGGAGTTTCCATTAGCAAAAAACTATCTTTCGCCAACTTACTTACCGTTGATCATTCCAAATATTGCTTTTAACTTGTAACCACAACTCCAACTTTTAAACGATCGCCGAAATAGAACTCCTATTCATTTCTTTACTTTCTATGTAGTGAGAGATCCTTGTATATCAAAACATCTCGAAACATCGATGCATCCATCGCTCATTATCGCGCAAATACCGACTCCCACAATATAGAAACTGCCGCAACCGATAGAGAGCTACCGAAGCACATCCACACCATCGGCTAGAGAACAAACCGGAGCTAGTGCACAATCCGCTGTCAACCCCTTTGAGACTACCACCATGCGTTTTTCTATTTTTGCGTTGCTCGGCGCCATTTCGGCCTCGTCCCTTCTGCCTGAACTGACGGGGGCTCTTCCAAACGGCGATACCACTTACGAACAGCAAATCGGACGCCTGGACAATGCGGCTCGCTCATCCGGCCGTATGTTGATGAAGAACCTGAGGATGGATTTAAGCGACAGGCAGGTTAGTACAAAGTCGCCTGCCCCACTTGTGACTTCTCCTCCAACAGCCCAGCCGACATCATCTATTAAGCAAGCTTCCTCCAAAGTCCCGTCCGACGGTTCCAGTAGCCCTAGTTCGAAATCGTCTCCAACCTCACCGGAGACAGACATGCCAGCATCTAATGCTTCCAAGAAAAGCAGCAAATCCAGATCTCCGACATCGCCGAATCCGAAGAGCGCGAAAGCTACGGTATCTCCCGATCAAACTCCGTCTGACTTCCCCTCCGAAGTTCCTACTGGTCCCAGTGCGAAGTCCTCTGTGGCACCGGCAGCCACCAAGAAGAGCGGCAAGGGAGGGTCCCCGACATTGCCAAATCCGAAGAGCGCGAAAGCTACGGTATCTCCTGATCAGACGCCGTCCGACTTCCCCTCCGAGGTTCCTAGTAGTCCCAGCGCAAAGTCTTCCGATATATCAAAGGTGAGCGCTTCCAAGAAGAGCGGCAAAGGCGGGTCCACGACATCGCCGAATCCGAAGAGCGCAAAAGCTACGGTATCTCCGGATCAGGCTCCGTCCGATGTCCCCTCTCCGGTTCCGAGTAGTCCGAGTGTGGAACCTTCTTCTGACGCACCGGTGGCCGATACTTCCATCACTTCCAAGAACGGTAGCAAGACCGGGACTCCGACCGTATCGAAAAATCCAAATCAAGCTCCGACCGCAGTCCCTACGAGTCCCGCTACTATTCCGCCGTTTACCTTCTCGTTACCACCAGTGTTGACTTTGCCGCCAGTCAGCGAATTGCCAAAGATCCCTACGCAGAAAGCTGATCAATTACCACTTCCGAAACTACCCAGAACAAAAAAGGGAACCAAGAAAAGCTTGACTAAAAGCACCGCTGATTTGCCTCCAGTGATGGCTCTACCGCCAGTGATCGATTCGCCGAACATCCCCAGCAAGAATAGTAACGTGATAACCGTTCCGAAAGTACCCGAAACGAAAAAAGCCACGACCAAAGGCTTGACCAAGACCACCAACTCGTTGGAAATTCCCGCCTTCTAACGTGTCCGGGCAAGACAATGGATGTCATTGATGTTGTCGCTGTCCTACAGAAAATGTGTAACGTTACCAGAAGTCCACCAAAGTGTCTGTGGAAAGGGTATTTCATTCTGTCAGTCCTCGTTTACATCTAAAAGCAGAATCCATGCAAACAAAAAACTAAATGGAATTAGAGTTCAATCCTACGTATTGTTAACTATTGCGTTGTAGTCGATCAGTTGAGTCTAAATAATATGTAGTGTCCGAAAATTTGGCTTGTAGGGAGGCGATTTCGGAGCGAGCGATGGTACACAAAGTAGAAAGTAGCTGTCGTGCTCACTAATACAAGTCTTTCTCTTGCCTTTCCCAAAGGATGGGATGTGTCTGGTATCTGTCGCAAGGACGTTTCGTTGGCTAAATCGATTCACGAATACGATTGACTCAGTACGGGCACCTCGTCAGCCCCTTGCCTGCCCTGACTGTGTTGCGCCAACATCCCGCGTCCCTGAGATTTCGCCGAATCCGTCGATCACGAAATCTCCTCACGCCTCCCTGCAGCACTGTCTATCAACGACAACAGTCCCACAGCGTGTCTACGCAACCTCTCGTCGGCTCTCACTGACTTGGAGTTAGCAATTGCCAATACAATACTAGAGTGCTCCTTGTTGTTAGTATTGTCCCAATGAAGATTACTTTTGTTTCGTCCCTGTTGCTGGGAATTGTCCTGGTGGGAACCAGTCACGCCTTTGTCCCACCCGTTCCCGTGACGCTCTCCTCCACCCGCACGGCATACTCCACCACCACCGCCCCACCCCGACCGTACGCTCGATTCCCACTCTCCTCACGGCACATGATTGCCGAGTCCGTGTCGGTTGTCGTGGAATCCGCGGCGACGATCGTGGCCGACGCGGCGGCCACGCAAACGGCTCCTCCGGAACTGGGAGGCATTTCCTATTCCAAAGCAAGTTACTACACAATTCTGGGATTGTACGCCTTGAGTTTTCCTGGACTCTGGTCCACCGTGGCGCGATCGACCAAGGCTAAAATCAAGAGAAAGACCTACGTGTCGGCCGGGGAAAAAGCGGACGGAACGCAAGGATTGGGACTGCGACAACAAGCGGGAGAAATCATGGCCTGTACGTTCTGGGTGATGATGTGTATGTGTGTATATGTGTGTATATGTGGTACTACTGTAGTATGTGTGTATACTCGTGTCAGAGTGTGTGGAGACGAAACCTTTGGTGACTCCCGACTCACTCTTGCGTTTTGGTTGGTTTCGTGTACCCACACGTACAGACATGAAAGCCAACAATTACGAAGTCGTGGATGCCGGTGAGACGATTACCTTTCGTGGAGTCATTCCGCGCAGTCTTTCCCAGGCGCTCTTTTTGTCCTTCGTCACTATTTTTGGTATGCTGTCACTGGCGTTGGTGTTGAACATTCAGTTCAACGACCTGGAGCTACCCCTGATTGGCAAACCCAACTGGTACCTGTTAGCATTGTTGGGACCCTACGCGGGTATTTACTACTGGCAGTCCGGGGACCGTGTCGACGACTGTTCGGTAAAACTGGTCACCAACGAGGAAGAAACGGAAAACGAAATTACGGTACAGGGATCCGAAGAGGAACTCGAGCGAATGTGGCGCACACTGGGCTGGCAAGAAAAAGGTATGGTCCGAGTGGATGGTCTTTTGGACAAGAAGATGGGTACCGTGGAGACGAAATGAAATCCCACCGTTGGTTCGATTCGAGCGTAGACGACTGTGAGATAGTGAATCGTATCGTATTGTTTGTATCGTATCTGCTACTTTTAACATTTAGGGTATTACCTGCATCGGAAAACACCCACTACACCCACATACGTATTTTTCGTGGTCCACCAAATCACTCGTTCTCGCTTCCTCCGAGACCACCGGTCAACGCGACCGTATTGTGGACCACCGCAATACGGCGTTCTACGCGAGACACTCCCCACGCAAGTTTCGTTTCCCTCTTCCCGAAACTTGCCCGTTCCCGCCTGGTGTGGTGGGTTTTGCTTGCCATTAGGGTGACTGACATTCCTGGCCTGGGAACGTCCATGGTTCATGTTAGACGGACCACGTCACACAGACTTGGCGCGCTTGGCGTCCCGCAAGGTCGGTAGGGACCGGAGACGAGGGCGAGGTGCGAGAAGCCCCACCCGCCGATCGGGGCATCCGTCCACTCGTGGCGCACCAGGCCAGGAATCGTCTTCTTCGGAATAATCCTCAATAGGGATAAACGCAATCGTGTTCCTTTCTGGAAGAATCCTTGGCCGCCTCGTGTGTAGGTGTGCCGCGACCCGCTGAGAAGTAGGTCTCAACCGGAAGGGCAATGCTAGCTTGGGCAGATTTGGTGGTGAGTCCGGTAGCATTGGCATAAGCGGACTACGGCCTCGATTGGCGAAATACACCAGCTCGGAGGATTCGGCGTCGCTCGCAGAGCTACTTTGGTGCGAATGTGGACGAGAATTCCACAGTCCGGCGCTTAATTTCCTCTCGGGAGTAGCGCAGTTTTGGTCTTCGCACGACCCTGAAGGATGAATCGGTGTACTACCGGACCTTGGTGTACTCACCGCCATGTTGAGAATAGATTCTTCCGTTAACTTCATGGCACAAATTTGGGACGAAAAAAAGAGAAAACAACGGGCAAACAACGCTCTACGGGGCTCCGCCAATTTCATAGAACAGACACCAGCGGGAGACGGACCTCTATGGAAGCAAAAAAATAATCATTGCTCCTGACTCTTCAACCCGCCCATGTACGACGGACCTCGAATTCTCGAAAAAGCCGCCCGCGAAATAATTTTAGTTCAATCGTTGCAGTGACAAATATGAGGAGCCCCGCCAATCTCTTTTTCAGAAACGGCATGGTTGCTTACTAAAAAATGAGTGATGAACAAAGTGCGTGTTTGTTCGACAACAGTGACGTGTTGCTCTCTGTCCTTAAATAGGTCTAGAAAGAGACGGTGAACGATTTCTACAAAATGGATCCAGCATCGCTGACGTGTTCCAGCGTTGTTTACTACGGGTTCCGATGTGGAGTAATCTTCCAGTCCTCCGTTTCCACAATTCATGAAATAGTATGCAAACAGTCGGAATCGATTAGATCATCTAGCTGTGTCATTTTTTCAACGGCAATATGACAAAAGGAATGAATACAGAACGAGTTGGAAGGTTATTCAAAAGACATATCATCTGATATATTTCTGAATCAGGTTGATGTGGCAGTAGTGACTCATTTTGCTCGCGTTTTATGGAAAAGTCCGTCGCTCTTGGTCAGTCGACTCACTGGCCAACAAGGAGAAGAGCTGGCGTCGTTGACGACGACAACGACGACGGCAGCAAAATTTCGTTCTGGTGCCTACCTTACACACACACACACACACACACACACACACACACACACACACACACACAAACACCCAGCATCCATTGGAACGAAATGCGCCGAGAGAACTCTTGGCAGAAACGACACCGGAAGACCACTCATCATTTTCGAAAAATAACACAGCTTCGGCACAAACAACATTCTTTGGCACGAACGACCAACCATAAAGGCTCTACTTTGGAGATGAGGAAAGAATTCCGTGTCCGAAGCGGCATCATCCTGCTTCTCTGGCCAGGGTTTTTGATGTACGTTGCTGGTGCCTTTATTACAGTTTCTATAAATTCGAAACAATCGGTGTTGCACGCTGCTGTGGTTCCACCGCAGTCCAATAGAGAAAATTCCAATCAACAATCGGAAGAACCATGGTGGAAGATACCTGCGAATCTCTGGTCGCCTTCTACAGCTCATTTTACAGAAGAGAAAGGAGCGGTTACCCTCCATACGTACCAGCACAATGGATATACTCTAACGTATCAGTACAAGGCCGCTACGAGTGTAGAATACCGAGACCAACCGCCCATTTTACTGATTCACCCGGTAGGTATCGGCATGTCGAGTTGGTTCTGGAAGCGTTTCTTGAGTACTTGGCAAGGACCAGCCGTGTACGCTGTCGATCTGATTGGCTGCGGAGTCAGTCACGGAGCCGATGCTTGGAATCCGGAAGAGAAAGGCATGAGTTTTCCTCTTGGATGGGTCAAGGGATGTGAGGCGTTGATGGAGCAAGTCATTCTCCGGAGTCACACGAAACCCTTTTCGCTCGGCAAGCGGTACCCGACTTGTACCATCATGGTTCAAGGGGGCCTTGCTCCAGTGGGTGTATCCTTGGCGTTTCGGAATTCCCAAACTGTTGATCGGCTAATCTTGGCGTCTCCACCATCTTGGAAAGACATGACGACGGCCGTTCCCGAACGTGAATTGGCCCGCAATTACAACTTTTTGAAAAGTCCACGTTGGGGCAATTTGGCCTTTCGATTCTTGGAAACGCGTGAAGCGGTCGAATTCTTTTCCAACGCCTTCCTTTTTGAAAAAGGATGCGATGCTGAGTGGTTGAACGAATGCGTCACCGAAATGGGCGTGGCGGTGCGTCCACCGGTGCAGGTCTTCAACGCTGGTTTTTGCATGCACCGTTCCTACGCCGAGGAGCTGGAGTCTTTGTCTCAACCCGTCCTGATTTTACAAGGCCGAGACGACAAAGCACGACTGTCCGAACGAGCGTTATACGAAACCAGTATTCCCACCTGTAGAATTGAGACCTTGCCGGGAAAGAATGTTTTGCCGTGGGAGTCACCCGATGCGGTCGGTCTGGTCGTCCGAGAATTCTTGGGGTTGTAGAGGGAATCTACTTTATTAAAGTTACAAAATGGAGCGAGCTGAATAATGCTCGGTTTCATGGAGAGAAATAGAGCGTATACAAATTGGAAAATGCGAATGCGTTGCCAAATTGCAGCTCTCCTTCTTTACCGGAACAAAAAGAGGCACGGCAAGAATTATCACGATACGGCGCAAATCGAGGGGAAGCTCTTGTGCTGGTTGAATCGATGGTTCCGCATCTTTCAAGTACTGGACCATTCTTTGTTTTGCTTTGTGACAGAGTGGCATAAAGGCATATCGTAGCATGGTGGTTCAGCGCGCTATATTGATCTTGTTACGATACCAAGAGCCCGTTGAGATACCGTCGACATGTCCTGATGCCCGCCATAGTTAGGTCACTCCGGGAAATGGATTGTGAGCTTTCTTGATTTCTAGCACATTTAGAGAACACATTTGTTCACAATTGGCTCTGTTCTCGTTTGACCCTGTTTATTGTGCGAACATATCTATCTACTGTTGGTCTGCACAAGTTATGGAAATGAGCTGTGACATTTAAAAAGTGTAGAAGCAGGTCAAAGGTCACATGCTGAATGCGAAAACTCCCTTAAAATAGTTATTATCTCTGTGTGTTTGCGTGCATCCTTAGCAAATTTAGCTTTTAGCTGCAGAACCGATTGGTGCTACCTATGATTATGACGCTTTTGGGATCCTTTTCAGTTGGGTTGAACGCCTCATGCCAAATCGATTAAAACCCCGGAATCCGGAGCTGATCGCAGTATCTCCACAGTATGACGGGTGAGACTAGGGCGTCCACCTCGTGCACGATGCAGTTTCCAACGTTCCAAGATTGGACAATTTTTGCGTCGGGGCCGACCGTTACACCGCCATCTTCCTTGGCTCCCCATCCCAAAAGCCCTCCCGACTGTACGGAATTGAAGGATCACATTAGATTCAAGGAATGGCGGAGGTGGCGCAGAATAGAAAGTTACGTTCTTTGAATCCCAACACCTACCTTGGTGCGACCAACGGGGACATCACCACCCAGACTCTTGACACCACCAATCGCCAACACCGGCTTGCCATCCTGTTTGGGAACGGTCCAGTTCTCGCGAAATAGCCGGGTCGCCGTCAGGGGTTCGCTGGCGACGACGTGGTAGGCCCCCATCTTTTCGGCCGTTTCGAGATTTCTCGGATCTTGGAGCTGTGCACGTTTCTTGTCACCAAGATTCGCAAAGGCTTCGGTGTTAGGAGCAAACAGCGTGTATCCTTCCGTGTTCGATTCCCGTAACGTCTTCATGACCTGGGAATTTTTGCCTATCAAAGCCAAAAATTCTGGATACTTCGACTGCAAGAACTTCTCCACGTTCGAAATCTCGCTGGTTTGCTCTGGTGTCGTACTGTAAAAGATCGTTCGATAGCGAACTCCCGTATTCTGAAGTCCGATAGGAGTCACTTGAAAGGCGGCGCTCCGGCCGAGAAAGCTGAGCACGGCAAATAAATATGCTACTGAAGTTTTCATTTTGCGTCGGCTATGTGATTCCTGGGTGCGTGCTGAAAAGTTTTGTCTAAGTGCAAACTGACAGTGAACAAGAAATCCATTTACCTGATCTTTGATGGAGACTACCATCGGAAGAGCCTTTTTTAAGAGTTAGCCTCAGGAATGAAGCGTCGCGAGGTTTACAGTTAGATCACTGTTAATTGTAATCCAAAATTGTGCCAAAATATCTACGAGATGCCCTTCCGACATACATATTCAATAACATGAATGTCTTTTTGCCTGTCTGCTTTCCCCCACGAGAAAACTTCGACTTCCAATTGCGATCGGAGGTTCATTAGTTTTGTACGACACTTTTGGACCATGAGAATCATGCCTTCGAAAGGTCTTGGTTCACTGCTTCTTAGTGGCGCACTCATTATTCACTTCGCAGAAAGCTTATCGACCGATGTACCGTTTAAGCAGCTTAAGATATCGTTTGTCACTGGCAACGCTATGAAGGTAATTTGACGCCCGACGCAGACTCACAGGAATAGAATATGTCAACGATGTCCATCTAATTCACATCATCTCCTCTCTGATTGGTATCAGACATTGGAAGTCAAGCAGATTCTAGCAGATCATGGTGCTACAAAAGGACCCACACCAGAGACTTCCTTGGTTGATTTACGGACGGTGCAAGTCGACCTACCCGAAATCCAGGAAGTCGACACCATGGCGATTGCCAAAGACAAGGCGCTGTTGGCGGCACAACTCGCCAACGGTCCCTGTCTAGTAGAGGATACCTCTCTCAAGTTCACGGCTCTTGGGGGTATGCCCGGCCCTTATATAAAGTGAGTGTGGCCTTCTGTGGCATGTGAGTCGGCGTGTACTAAATCCCTCGGGATCTTATGTCCGCATCATGAATCTTGCCTTATTCTTTCACTTTAGATGGTTCCAGGAAAAGCTCAGATCCGAAGGACTGTACAACATTCTAGCTGCTTATGAAGACAAGACTGCCGTCGCGGTCTGTACCTTGGCGTTTTGTCCGGCGCCCCACGCGGATCCCGTTTTGTTTACCGGCGAATGTCACGGTCGCATCGTGGAACCTAATCCTGGCCGTGGCTTCGGTTGGGATTCCATATTTGTACCGGACGGCTGCGATGAGCCCTTTAGCCAAATGAGTTTGGCCGAAAAGAATCACTTAAGCCACCGGGGAAAAGCGGTCCGACGATGGGCCGATTGGTTGGGCCGCAACCAGGACGCATTGTGGGAGCGACAAGAAGGAAGGCAATCATTGCCGGGTCATAAAGGACTCGACTTTCGAGTGCAGTTTCCCGAGCAATAGTAGCGATGTGACTAAAAGAAAAATAGCTTTCCCCTGAAAGGCGGTTTGCGAGCAGTGACAAAACAGTCAGGTCTGTACGGTTCCGGATAACTTGAACTGTTTGTCCAGAAATATTGTAAGTACAACAGTTTCATTAACTTAAAGCAAGTAACTTGGCTTTATTATGAGCAAACGTCAAATGGAAAACCAAAAGATTACTTTCTACTTTTACACGCACACCGAGTCCAAGGGAAGATTCTGTGTATGTATTGCGTTCTTCGAAAACAACGTGCAGTCTACAAACCTAGATGTGCGGCGCCGATTAAATATCCCGCATACGCGGAAAACAAATGCCACAGTCCGTGAAGTATCATGTACGTCCGACCCTCCTCGTATACCCAGCATAGTCCCAAGCAAACCAGCGATACAGCGCCGTATTCGAGCCCTTCTAGGGGAAACGATGGACTCGAAAATAAATAGACTGACGCCGTCAAGATGGAAAGGGCAGCAAATGCATAGTCGACCAAAAGCGCCAGCCGAACCACTGGAGCTCCCATTTCACCCTGGACTTGCAACTGATTGTAATGGTAATTGAAGGACGCGATGGCCGTCACGTCGGTCAATAGACCGAACCACAGATCCCCTTGCAATGTCAGGACTAGACCCGCCAATGCGTAGGCCATATTGGTGGCCAAGAATCCCACCCCCGGTACGGATTTTTCGGTATCTGGGCTAAGGTTGGCGTACGACAAAGCCCATCCGGATGTAGCGCCATCCAAGATTTGTTGCGCTGGTTGAGTCAACGACGTCAACTGTGCCAATCCAAAATTTGTTTCGCCCAACCGCTGTTCCGTTGAGGCGTTTTCCTTCTCCAGCGAAAGAAGGGACTTCAGATCCCAGTCGTCGTCCGTTTTACCATACAGGGAAGAAGACGCTCGCTTAGGTACCTTTACGTTGTCTCGTCCCAATAGGGAGAAACGACCCGAAGCAATCGTATTCGAACGAGATGGAAGACTGCTCGTCCTCGTAGACGGTTCTAAATGAAAGGATCGGGCTGTTCCCCCCAGGGCTAGGATTATACAGCATATTGATGTCATCATTCGTAGAGCTACAAGACACGGCAACGATTGACTGTGTGTCGTCATGGTCAACGTTGTGACGAAAGGAATAGAATTTGGTAACTTGAAATGAAACAATCGTGTGGAAAGGTGTGACCACGGCTATGAAGACTCTTTAGCGGTCGAACTTCAAAATGAACTAGATCATGTAAACACTTCCTTTCGTCTCAGAAGAGGGGGGGGGGTATAGCGACGTCAGCGAACTTGGAATCCAGATGGCACGGCCAGACAAGCCAGAATCTCCTGATTTCGATGGCGCACTCTTTTTGCCTAATGTAAAAACTGGTTGGCGGGAAGATTCGGCGAGCGACTGGCTTTGTTACGGCTTGTGCCACGATTACGGCTCGTCAACGGATATTACAGTTATATGGACAAATTCGTTTGTACTTACTGTTCATACCAATTTGGTTCGATGCTTAACAGACGATAGCTCATCAATATCCTGAACCTTTCTTTCAGAAAAGTGTCCCCCAAAGATGAATGAGACACATACCAAATCAAATTTCGGCATGAGTACACCGTCTCATTACTGTATTGCTCGATCTTATCCCTTCTGCGAAAGACTTTCACGTTCGTACCAGCGAACACAGCACGGAGATTTCGTATTTGAAAAAAACGTATGGACCAGAAGGCAACAAACATAGTTTGACATTGTTCGTGTTGCTCACTTGGAGAGATCATACCGCACTGCAATGAAAGACAGAGCCATGCCTTCCTTCCGTTTGCCTCTACTTATGCTTTTGTCCCTTTACTTTCCTATGGATATACTCTCAAAGACTGATCTATCAAGCTGTATGGAAGCTATGCAACTAGCCGATCAAAACAGAGACGGTCTTATTTCCAGATCCGAGTACGTCAACCTCATGACGACCCTGAGTCCGTACGAGTCATGTCCAGATTCTCGCCTCGGCGGCGACCTTTTAGGAAACGGCTCCTTCCATTTGGCGTTTTCGTCTTTGGCTTGCCTCTGTCTGCGCTACACGAATGATCGGAATTGTTGTACAGAAGCGGGGGAAGAAAACGGCACCGGTCCCGTTCTCGTGTTGGGGAACGTGTACCCCAAAGCCTATACCGAGCGCGTTTGTGCGACGCTCGCCGGTACGCTCGACGATGAATGTGCCCCTCCACCAACTTTGTCGCCTGCAGTGTTACTTTTGGAAACACCCGTTACCGCAGCGGCGGCACCTACTGCGGGTCGACCAGAAGCCTCTCAACCACCGACTGTAAGTCCCAACTTTCGTCCGTCATCCAACCCGACTGCACCACCAAGGGAATCGATTTTACCTACACCAACGAGTCTATTCAATAGTGGAGGGGTTGAGGACGGAGGCAACAATGGCTCCCTGGTTGATGCGAACACAGACGACCCTAATCGAGGACTGACCATAGCCTTGCCCATTGTGCTCCTTTTGACACTCATCGGCACGCTTGCCTTTTGGGCAAACCGGCGGCGTTCACGTGCGCGCGATCGTGAGTTCAGCTCTCTGGCGTTGGGTTATTGGAACAAGGGACGCGGTACGGGTGGCGAACAACCATCGCCGTCCGACAATTTCGACAATCGTACGACCTGTACAAAATCAATCGAAACGCCAGGATGCGTGTGGGTCTCTGAGTTAAAACTCCCATTGTCCTTGGAAATGCATACGCCACAGCGTTCTGTTAACCTACAGAATAGTTTTGAAATGAATCACAGGGGCATCGATGCAAAAACCCAGGTTTCTTTAGGTTCCCTTGGCGTATACGAATCAGGAAGCGAAACCAGTACCGGTGTGGTTGTGGTCGGGGAGTTGGCGCATCCCAAAATCCGGCGAGATCGGGAATTTTCATCTCCCTTGGAAAGCGAGGGGTCGGAGATTGACGAGGAATTTTTATCGGAACAGGACGTTGACGAAATTTCCTCGCTGGCGACAACGTCAGACGATTACGATTGTGATTCAAATTACACTCTGTATCGAGCATGTGATGCCGTTCCCGAGAAGAACCAGAACGATTCGTATACGCCAGGGGATAAGGCTAAGCAGACGCCGCCCCCTCATGGTGTGAGTAGGCAGCGGCGTCCTTCCGCAATCCCAACCGTTGGTATTGCGACGAGCCCGATTGTACTAGTCAACACAACGCTGCATGCGGCAGCAACGGAATACCCAGACCAAGGTCCAACACCTGCGTTCCAATACGCGGAAGAGGGAAATGACAGTGACTCGCAAGCAGATTTTTCGTTCCTCGATTACAGTCTGAAGCAAGCCGCGTGGCTAGACTTTCAGCCCGGTGCGGCACCAGAAGAAGGTCTGCCGTAAAATATACGGTCCACGGAGTTAAGAACTCTACAGTTTGACAGTTGGAACAGTCCTGTCAGCAGAATTTCTTTTTGAACATTAGTCTGTTTACTCGGGGGGTTTAATACTTGTAAGCGTAGTCGGGGATAGTCAATTGAGAGTGCCGACAGTTGAAGAAAAAAACGAGGTGCATCCAGGATGGCATAGTGATTTGTCCGTCAAATGAGGACGGTGTGATGGTGTGTTCTTTATTCGGGCGTCGCGCTAGGGATACGCTTCCACAGTGCGAGGCCTCCGCCGCCACCCCGTGCCGTGGCGATATTTTCGTCGGCCGAAATCCAGTTGAAGAATGCCTTCTTGTCCCGTTTGGTGTTGACCACGTTGGACTCGCTGCCTAATCCGGACTTGGCCCCCAAATTGGCGGCTTCTCCTTTTTTTAGCGTCACGTCAAAGAAATTCAATAGCAAGACCTTATCAAAATCGAACTCGAGTTTGCGTTTTTGCAAATCAAACTCCATGGTTCCCGAAAAGCGCACGGCGGGAAAGTCTCCGAAATAGATTCCGTTTTCGATTTCCATTGGTTCCTTCGTCGTCCGAAAACTCTGCACGGCCTTGATGGGAAAGTAATTGATTTTCCCGTACTTTTGTTGCGTCTGCGCCGTCCCGGTGGTAAAGACGAGACGCCAGTCGCCGTCCAGCGCCCGGAGCGTAGCCTCGGCCGTTGCGGGATAATCCTCCCGCGCCCGACGTCGCATGAGTGTTTCCAACTCCGCCAACGCCGTGTACACCTGTTCCGAGTCTTCCGTTTTGGTATCGGCGGCGCGCGTCAACAAGGCCACGTGCGTCTCCAGCGACGCGGGGTCTGCCGACGTCCGGCTCGCGAGGAACGGGAAGGCGTGACGGAAGCCCGGGGGCTGCGTGAGAGTCGGTAGCCACGCGGTGGACCGCGACAGCAGTGTCGCCACGAGGAAGAGTACGCAACGCGTTGTGCGATTTGGTGTCGGAAGCATAGTTCGATGCGGATAGTGCCTGTAGAGTACTAGAAACCCGCATCACCAAACGTGGAGGTGCGCTCACAGTCAAGCAGGATTCAGGGGGATGAGCCGGCGCGGGTTTGTGGATCTCGAAGTACAGACGGGCGTGTGTCGTGCGGCAAACCTCATGTTTGTCTTTCCACGAATGAATCTCCAGGCGCCTCATCACGATTGAAATAGATATCAACAGGACTCGAAAAAATGAATGGATACAGAAAAGACACACTTTGCATAAATGTAGGTGTCTGATTGTATCCACAACAGAACGTTTAGGTGAGGAATGAAACCCTCAAATCGAAATGTCCGACCACGACCCAGCCAGGGAGCTTCCGAATAGGAGCCGCGGCGGACTCGTGAAAAAACGTAGCCACGGAGATCGTCTCATAAACTCGATGGTCTTTTTATGCTCAAGATACCCTGGATACTTCTGCAAATTTGTCGCACCATCAATTTCAGTCGGGTCGAAACAGTGATCGGTATCTTTTCCTAGCAACAATTATCTGTAAGGAACCCTGCACGAGACCCTCCAACGAACAGGATTTACAGTTACCTGCCCTCTCTCCCTCACAAAGTACGTAGGTCTCACCCATCATGAATCCACGGGCCCGTTCTCCCCACGCCGGTCACGACCATTCTCCCGCATCGGTGTTGCCGACCGTCGCATTCTACACCGAACGCGACATCGTGCAAAAGCGCGGGGGTATCATTAGTCAACGTGTCGCCAACAAGCAGTATCACGCCTTACTCCAGGCCAACGTGATGATCTACAAGACGCTCCCAAAAGACGATCGCAGCGACTTTGCCAAGAACATATACAATTTTCTCACGCGAGTTTGCCAGCGTCGCATCGTCCAGTACCGTACCGGCGGTGATGATTACGTCGTGCTCGACGAAAGTAAAGGCGCCATCGTCATTTCCGCGGCGATTCGAGACGATAAGACTGCACAGGCCTGTTGCGCCTCGAATCCTCTTTGGATTTTGGGACACCATGATCCTAGCCAGATGTATGGAGGAATGCCGTTCTTGTACCGGACCAACAATGACAACAAAAACATTAACAACAACAACAACAACAACAACAACAACAACAACACCGAAGCAGAGACTGTTTGGCACCATTGTCAATCCAGTACCGAGGCGCAAACGTTTCTAGTACAGGGACATTTGAAAAACTTGTTAGTTCTGCCTTCGGATATTGATATTCCGGATCGCTCTGTTCTTTCCTTTGCTCACCGACGCGACAACCTGCCGGCGCTGACGGTAACCAACTTGGCCGGACGAGACGGAGAGGATGTTGGTGATCATGACGAAGAAGAAGACCTTGACGAGGCGGATGATTTACTCCGAATACTGGAACAGCGTCACGCGGACGACAACGGAGACACTCATTTACCACCCCACTACCAGCACCAAGGGAAGGTTTCACCTTACTCGCACGGATCATGTGCATCCGATTTTACGTATCCCGTCCATCACCGCCATCGCGCTGTTTCACATGAAATGTTCGAGCAGCATTGGCACCCCTACGCAGAGCTTGGGGATATCTTTGCCATGGATTTGGAGCCCCGACCGATAGAAACAACGAATGATTCCTCGGGAATCACGGCCATAAAATTGAGGGACCTACCAACCTTTCCCGTCTCGTCCAGCTGCTCGACCATATCCATGTCGGACGGAGAAGACGACCACATCATTGAGATCGAAGGTGAACCGATATCTTCCCGGCGGAAACGACCCCGATGTTGGGAAACTAGCATTGCGGCAAACTCCTCGAGCAGCTTATGGTCTGGTTCGGGTGAGGACGCTTTTTGTCGTTACCAATGGGAGTGGTAGAGAACAAGTCCATTGCTACCACCACAATCCAAGGTAGCTTCCTGACGCACGCTGCTTTAGAGGCGGTTGTTGGATACGGATACGCCGCTGGTCGCACGTTTCCCGATTGTTGATTTCTATTTCTTTCATTTCCTTTCTACATTTGTGTACTTTTTTCTAGGTTCGTTTTTACCATACCTAATAGTATGAAATTTGCAATTTTTACACACAGATGTAATGGTTTACATACAGCTTTGAGGGTTATAGGTAAATGCCGGAGAATGATCCCTCCGACTTTGTGCTTGTCAATAGACTATTCCTAGAACGTCTAACCAGGCGTCCACGCCACCCAGCAGGTGGAGCTACTACTAGGTATGCCAAGGGAAGGCGGGATTTTCGAAAGCAAAACAACGAACCAAAACCGCCCACTTTCAGAGTCAATACGTCTCTTGTTGATGTAGTACTGAATGGTTTGTTATCTTTTCCGTGTCTTTCCATCTATATAACAACTGCTCTACATCCCGGTACTCAGTATCGACTGCGCTTTTGTCTATTGTAAAGTGGCGCAGAAGTATTGTGTCGTGTCTGATGTTGGTCATTCACTGTCACAATCAGTCGAAACGAAACTGCCGTAACTATCAATTCGATACCGTCGAGTCAGGAAACAGAGAGCTATAGCTCTAGAGGCATAGCCAATGAAACAGCCGGCCTCATGTCAATAAGAAATCTTTACATATGCTTTGTAGTCAATCATGGATGCTGTGTGACTTGCTGGTGACTTGTGGCCGACACGGC
Source organism: Phaeodactylum tricornutum CCAP 1055/1 (assembly GCF_000150955.2). Lineage (NCBI taxonomy): Eukaryota > Bacillariophyta > Bacillariophyceae > Surirellales > Neidiaceae > Phaeodactylum > Phaeodactylum tricornutum. Next base: position 176,617 of record NC_011693.1, read on the forward strand.
AAACTCACAGGCCGTTGCATCACCATCATACTACAGTTACCGAATTTTGTGCTCAATCATTCACCCACGGAAATGACGTATTTCTGCCGTTTGACAGTTGGGAAGCCCAAGAAGCCTTCTTACCAAACATTTTGCTGATGACTCTCCTACTGATCTTAGGCTTCCTAGGACGACAATTTGGCATGATTTCAGTTGGAGAGTGATTGAGCCAAAATGTTGGATTCTGCAAGTAGATTTGCCGTCTTAGGAAGCCTAAAGGCTTCTTAGGCCTGAGAAGGCATTTTAGGCCTAAGAAGGAAATGAATCAGCTAGGCCGGCTCGCTTTCGGATATGTTTCAGAATTTGCGGATTTGCTATAATTTCGACTTTACAGTTAGTTATGTTCAATGTTTGAACGCGAGGGACGTTCCAAAGGAGGAAGTCACAGTCAAACACTTATGCGTTTCATCATACATATAATATACTCTATGAAACCGCTGAGTGTTCGGAACTTCCAAATCGAAGTCACGTCGGACACTGGGAAACACGTAGACAACGTGAACGTCTCATCAACGCGATGGTTTGATAAATTATAGCCACACGACACTATAATTTCATACTACTGTGTAGATAAATTGGGGAAATTCGCTTTCGGGATTGCTTCGTTTACAGCATCGTTTGTAAGAACATCTATCTGCGACTTACTAGCTCTATATCTTCGCCTCGTTATGCTTCCTTTTTCCAGGCTCTGTCGTAGGACAGACGTAGTTGCCAGACGACTGCCCTCGTCATAAGTTCGAAAGAGAGTTCATTCGCTACAGGGTTATTAACAGGAAGTTGGTCCATTCTGTTTCCTATATTGATTAAAACAATCGGAATCTCTGTGAAGCTTTCCCCCGAAGCACTACTTTTTCGTCTTATTCTTACACTCGTGAGCAAGTAGATCAGATGGAGCCTGGTACTGCAGCGTTAAGTCGAATAATGACTTCCAAAACCAAAATACCTAATGAATAAAAACCTTTCGCCGATTGTACCTTGCTACGTAGCAATGGATTCTCTTTTCCGTGTCTTTCCATTTCTATAGTAATGGAAGTGCTCTAAGTAACGGTACTCGTTATTCACTATGTTTTCGTCAGCTGTTGCAACGACTCATGACCCGTATGACTGGGTCTGACGGATCGTCTCCGCAGAAACTTTTGAAAAGGCGGATCGAACACCACACAAAAATCCGTCACGTGCTTTGGAGAAAAGGTAACAGTTACCAACAAGCTGGCGCATCTTCTTTCGACGACAAAGCACATCGCCGGTGTCCAACTTGGCTCACAGTCAGCTCACAAAGTCTTGCAAAGCGTCCTTAAGTTACCAAGAAGAATTCATATAAAACCTACCATCGAACAGGCTCCTCACAATCATGAGACTTGCTGTTGTTAGTGCCACCGGTACGCTCGGTTTCTGCCGCTTGTTCCTCGGGATCCTGCAAGCCGCAATCTTGGCTTCGTTGACGTTCGCACACGCCGACGACATTGGCGACAATTCAATCTTTCAGTCCACAATGCTGGAGGCGCAATTGCCGAAACCCCTCTCGGACATGACGGCCACGTACTTGGGTAGCAGTGACGATGGGGTGTACATTGCCGGCGGCTGCGACGATCCGAACGGCAACGTCTTTGTGGATGATCCAGACTTTCCCGGATTCTCGTGCGGTTCCATTTCCGATACGCTCTACCGCTTCGACGTGTCGGAGAGCACCATTCGTGAAGTTGCAAAAATGCCACGACCGCGATACCGTCACGCCGCCTTTGGAATCCAAGGCCGACTGTGGTTGGTTGGTGGACGGGATTTGAATGATGACATCGTGGTGGAAGTCGATGTGAGTACAGCTACTGTGCGTGGTAGAACCTTGCTATTCATACCGTCATGGCTTCCCTCCGTGCTCGTGGCGCAGATTTGTGATTGCTGTCTTGCGTTGATTCTTTTTTTTACCTACGTCTCGCTTTCTCACCCGTATACTGGTTGCCGTTGTTACTTGCTGACTGTCCTTGGTGTTGCTCGATCCAGTCGTACGATACCGCTACTGATACTTGGACGACATTTACGGATCTTCCCGTCTCGCTCGCTACGAGTGATGTGGGAGGTTTCAGCCACGGCGACTATGGCTACATCGTCGGTGGATATAGTCAGGATTACAAGGCACAGGCCACGACCTGGCGGCTCTTGACCACCGCCGCACTCGTCAATAACTCCTTGGCGAACGACGATGCGGTCGAAATCGTCAATGGCCTGGCGGAAGCTCGTGGAGACGTGGCCGCGGCCTTTGACAACAACTTTGGCTACGTTTCGGGTGGCTTCACGGACGTGAACAAGTTTTGCGAGCCGCTCGCTTCCGTGTCGGCCTACAGCTTTGACTCCGGAGAATGGAGTAGCCTGCCCGATTTGGCCTTTGCCCGGGGCGACAAGGGACTGGCAGCGTTTGACGGACACATCTACGCCCTAGGTGGAGAACGACAAATTGAAAACATTTGTGCGGTGACCGCCGATACACCCGATCCGGGGGATTTGACCGTGGCGGTGGACGTAGCGGAACGTTTCGATCTGGGTGAAGGGAACACCGAATGGACCTTATTGGACGATTTGCCCATTCATCGATTCCGATTTGCTGCCGTAGCAGTTCCTGCTCGACACGAAGTTCTCACGTTCGGTGGTCAACAGGCGTACAATGCGGACTGTCAGTGTTTGGCTGCAACGACGGATATCGTTCAGTACAAGGAAGTTCCCCAGGAAAGCGGAACTTCGGATGCTGGACATGGTTACTGGCTGCTGCCGATGAAAATGATTGTGTTTGCGATTACGTATATGACATTGATTGCGTAGTAGAATTCTCGTTTGTTTGGAATGTTACTGGCCATACCGAGAAAGTTTCTTATATGTGAAACGACACAAACAGCGCTATCGGTATGTACTCGCAAACAAGACAATTTTTGTTAGTTGATTGGGGGCTAGCTCACTGTCAGTTTGAAGCCATTTTAAGAGTACAAAGCATTTGACTGTAGCATAATAAATTTGTGCAACAAATTCTCTTGCATGTAAGGTAATGCCCCGTTTGGATACACGCCTACGGATGCATTGCTATGCGTCATCGGAACAATGAAGGGCGATATAACACTCCCATTTCTCTCAAAACGCACACTATTTGAATTATAGCTAGCAAAACTGATGAGAAAACTGACAGTAACCAATCTTCTCGGGCAAATCGCTAAATGTCGTTCTCCGGAGTGTTTGCATTTCGTGCTGCTCCGAATGCTACTGCCGCAATCCACCGAGCCCAATCATACCGCTTGAAAGCGTCTACAAGTCCCATACATCCACTGCTGCGTTAACATCATCATCGCTGCGGAAATCGGCTGAAGATGTCGCACTCGCAAGCGTGGCTTTTGAAGGACTGTGTCGGAGAGGTTTCTGATCTTCGTCTTCCGAATCGTCCCAGTTTCCATCAGCGTTTGCCAGTTGTGCCAAATCTTCCTCCAGCGTCAAAGCTGGCGTTGAGTCGGCCATGTCTTCGTCTTCAGCGGCTTCTTCTCCGTTACCAACAATATGACCAGCGGCATTCTTCTCCGCGCGCTCTAATCGACGTTCGGCATCCTTAAGCTGGGCCTGTTGGCGTTCCAACACGTCTTTGAGCATTTCTGCGGCTGTCGTTCCACCGCGAACGCGGCGGAGCTGTTCCGGGTCGTACCGGCCTCGTGGCATGCCTGGTTTATCCATATTGATGCCGTGAGCATCGGCCCAGGCCAACCAGGGCATCCACGTATCAGGATCACCGCGGCGCAACGTATGCTCGTTTCCAATCACAATCAAAGCACGACGGGCACGGGTGAAGGAAACGTTTACACGCCTCCAATCAGATGTGAAACCAATACTGCCATAATCGTTACTACGAACCGCAGAGAAGACTACCGCTTCTTTTTCTCGACCTTGGAAACCGTCAACCGAAGCGACTTCAATAAAGGGGGGTCCGCTATCGGGTAAGATTCGCCGGATCATACGCCGAATTAACCGCGCCTGTGCCGCGTATGGAGTAACGACAGCAATATCCGATGCACTGCACTGACCACCCTGCAAAAGTAACGATACGGCGTTGCAAGCCGCAGCCGCTTCCGCATCGTTATATTTACTGACGCCGTCGTCCATTTCGACTCCCTGAATTGGCAAGAACGCGACGGGAAATTCTTCACGAGGCCAGGGGAAACCCGCCAGCGGCCGACGTTCCGGTGCTGAGACACCGTTCCGCAAAAGACCTCCGTAGAAGAGATCCGACGGGAACATGGCAATACACGGATGCATACGATATTGCGTATCCAACATATAAGGCGGAACACCACAGGCTACCATCCGGGAAAATAAAGGAACACCGTGACCTTCCTCCTCGGCCCGTGTACTGAGAACCGTCGGTGGTAATTGGCAGTGATCTCCCACCAGGACCAACTGACGGCAGCCACGCATAAGCGGCACCAGTACCGCAGGCTCGGTCGCTTGCGTGGCTTCGTCCAAAAGCACCCGATCAAACGTCATGGCGTCCAGAATATCGCCACCGGATCCAATACAAGTGCAACAAATAACTTGCGCTGTCTTGAGCTGCTTGATGCGTTCCTTGTGATTCGTGGCCGAATAAGCATTGTTACTGTTGCCGTTCGACGACGAATTGCCGTACGTCGAGGGCGGCCGATCGATGCAGAACCGCAACAACTCGGGACGAATCGCTTCGGGTCGTCCTAGACGCACCACTCGTAGTCCGACCGCTGCACACCCTTCCACCAGATTATCCACGGCAATGTTGGAATCGGACGTGGCGAGGATCGGGGTCGGGTTTTCTCCCTTTTCGGTGGCGGCCAAGGCCATGCGGGCCCAGTGTTGCAAAATGCGAATGGCAACAGCGGTTTTGCCCGTTCCGGGTGGACCCTGCACCAATGTTAACCGGTTGGTGGACGCGCCTTCGACGGCCAAACGCTGTGAGGCGTTGAGTCCTTCCAAAGCGCCGTACTTTTCCAAGGCCAAACGGGAGGCGGCCCGGATCGTATCCGGATCCAGGTCTTCGTGTTCGTCTTCGACACTCCACGGAATGGCTTGACCGCACAACTCCGCCGTCGACGTCATTTGTCCTTTGGGCAACCGCCCCTGTTGAGCCCGCATAATGTTTTCGTCCATCGCGGTAATTGCCTTGATGAGTTCCGGACAGGCGCGTTTTAAATCCCGCGTGGCGGCGTCCTCCAGCGGACTGGCCATGGCGACGGCTGCCGACAACTGACGATTGAACCCCATGCGATTGGCCAGTTTGTCCACACGGTACACGTTGTTCGGAATTTTCTCCGTGAGCGTCGCGTACAAACTAGTGTTGGTCTTGTCCTGCAGTCGGAGCACGGTGGGATTGGTGTTGATGACGGTCGCTTCCACCATGTTCCGGTCGAGTGATTCGGCCGACATGGGGTAGGGGCCGGCGTAGGGTAAAATCGAGACGGCGTCCCCGGCTTGAATGCCACGATTCTCCAGGGTGTCCGGAACAAAGACACCGAGTTGTTCGCCGGGCACGACGACCAGTTCGGTCGGTTTCTTCCCACGCTGTAGCGTGGCGTCAACGACGCAGACGCCCGAGCGGACGAGGCGTTCGCAGGGTGCCGAGCAGATACGATCGCGCGCCGACGTGGCTTCTTCCAAAAACTCGAGCGCAATGCCCCGGACGATACGGAGAAAGTAGGTCCGTCGGGTCGGTGTATCAAAGAGGGTGGCGATGCATAGAGCGTTGATCATGTCGGCGGCGTGGTAGGCACTGGAATTGCGTAAATTCTGTGGCAAGCATACGAGGATGCGTTCCGTTTGCAAGGAGGAGAGTGTGCCAGGCACGGTACAATTGCGGAGACAGTACAAGGCGTCTTCAAACATGGCGGCCATGACGTAAGCTTTGATGACGGTTTCGAGTACGTGGGGATCGAGGGCAAAGTGATGATTTTGTCGATTGTGTAGTAGTTCGCGGAGTCGGGCTGGATCGGACTGGTCGACGCAATCGCGGACTTCTTGATTGAATCGGCGGGCGGCTTTTTGGTTGACCTTGGCGTCTTGCGAAAGTCCCTTGGTTTTGCGATTTTTGGAAACACGGTTGGGAACAATTTTGCTCGACGTCGCCTCGGCTTTGTCGAAGGTGTCGGAGGAATCGTCCCGACGCATCTTGACCTGGGTCGCCGCGGTAATACTGACTTGCTGTGCCGGAAGTGACTTGAGTACGTCGGTAGTGGTGGCCACGAGTGCGGGTGGTTCTTCCGGGGCCTCGGGTTCCGGTTCGTGTTCCGGTTGTTTCTTCTTCTTTTTCTTTTTCTGGGTGGACGTTTTCGAATTCGTGGGTGGAAGGGGCGGAACCGAGTGAACTCCGTTGGTACCGTCGCCGTTGGTAGTTTGCGTCTCGTGTGCGTTGGCGTTCCCGTGGGCGGCAGCAGCGACAGCATTGTCGTGTGGATCGTTCACAATTGCGGATGGCGGATGCGAGTGCCGCGACAGAATGACCGGTACACCCTTGGAGGCAGTGCGATGCTTCGTTCGTGGAGGTGACGGAAGCAACAACGTGGGAAGGTGTTGTGTAGGTTCCACCAGAGCCGGAGGCTGCGTGGAATTCGTCTCCCGTGGTGTGTTGGAGGGCACGGCATCACTGGCCACGGGCACCCCGTCCCGTGACGGAGGCCCGCGGCGCGGACGATGACGTGCCGTGGATGGTGCTTTGGGTTTGGTCGATACTGGTGGTACCGATACCGATGGTCCTGGTTGGTGTGGTAGCACCTCGGGTTCGTGTACAACACAACCCTCACCGGACGATTCCGCGGAAGCTTGCGCCGGTGACTTCGCTCCGCGTCCGGATCTCCCCCGCCCGTGCGATCCCGAACGTCCTCCCCGTCGTCTCCGCGAGGGACTGTTGGTGTTGGTGGTGTTCGAAGGACGTTGTTCTCCCGGAACGCCTTCCGGAACGCCTTCGGTCCGCGGTGTCCCCCGTCCGCGGCCTCGACGATTGTTCCGTCCGCGTCCCCGACCTCCGCCGTGACGACCGCTCGGTCCGGCAACGGCACGGGGATCGGCGGCAGCGGCAGGAACCGACGTACGATCACTCTCACTCATGCGGGGGGAAGGAAGCACAACACCAATACCCAGCGGACACTCTCCAACCAACACACTGGTCGAGTAAGACTAGACTGAACAATGGACTGGACTGGACTGAACAATGGCAATCGAAAAGGTTGATGCGTCAAGGTATAGGAATGAATGAAAGTATAGGTATGGATATATATACACACGTACAGCTACAACACACAAGGTATCGTGTTCTGTTGCTTACAAGGGTATATGTGTATGACACTCACACACACACAAAGCGCGAAGTGTACGGCAATGCTTGAACGACAATGCGGAAGCAACAGGTCCTACCGTGTGGGTGGGTGGTGGGTGGGTGTGGTTGGTGTGGGACAGAGGGACGCGGAACGTCGTCGTCGTCTCTCCACCAGACTTGCTTGCTTACTTGACCCCGCCACCAAGGAGGGGTTTCGTCTATGACAGGCGGACGGACCGAAACCTCCAGATTGGCCCGTATAACCAGTAATCTTTTTACGAACCACGTTACAGGCAAACCCCATCGGTCCGGTCCGGTCCGGTCCCGTCCGTGTGGGACCAAAGCTAGAAAAACCAAACCTCCAGCGTCTGTGATTCGTTACGTTAGCCCTAACTGTAACAAACATCACAATTAGCTACCAAGTTAGGTAGTTGGTTTTGTTTTACAGTTATCTACAAAAGTATCGACCACTCCTCCATAAAGAGCCCGTGAGTGTAGACTGTAAAGTTTTCTACCACGTGGCGGACAGACGTAGTCTGCTTACGTTCATAGCGAAACGGGGGTGGGGTGTCTTTTTGAACTGTCAACACGAAGTGATTTATAATAATTGTAACTTTTACTGTTTTATTAATATTGGTTTTGCGAATCTCCGCCACACTACTGTTCCAATATATTTTCCAGGAATGCCAACCTGACTGGGACTTGGAGACATTTACAGTTTTTCACAGTCAGGTTCCAAACATTTTGCTGGCAAGAGAGCAAGCAAACATTAGTACTACTAGTAGTACAGGACAGCAGGACCAATTCTACGTAAAATCTACGATCGATACTGGCGTTCCTTTCAATCTGCACAACTGAGCTTGACAGTGACCCTCCCTTGTGCTTTTTTGTTCGTTCAATTCACTGTTACAAAGTTCAAGTCTTTCGAAGGCTTTCCGCTCATTGCGTGTTCTTATTGCCCTCATTCATTATGCTTGCCAATGTCGATTCTGGCACGGCCACGAAGGCGACATTCGGCAGGTTTCGTTCAAACCGGCACCCCACTAACAGAAAGCAACTTCAGCGTGCGGCTACGTCGCGATTCATCGCTCTTTGTGTGATGATGCTGGGTATGGGGTCCCTCTGGCAATCCCGATCTATACTTTCGTTGGTACTCTCAACATCTACCCAACAGGAGTCTGCAATTGATGCCATTCGCACCGACGTGGTCTCCAACAACATTGACACCGGCACCAGATATGAAAAAGACCCGATGCAATTTGCGGGGAGCTTGCAATCAGGAGGCAGCGCTGGAAAGACCAAAGATAATACAGAAACGCCAGTGACAGCCGCCGAGCGAGAGCGTTCAGTGCTGGCCTTAGAGCCACCCCCAACGAAGGTTACGGTCGAGGCGGATGATCCGTCAAATGCTGGCAACGAAAGTGAAACGACGTTTTCGTTGATGCAGCGTATCGAACATACGCCTCGAAACCTGACCAACATCCCAAAAATGCGAGTAGTACTTTGGCCTGACACGCAATCAGGCGTTCGAAACTCTGAGAGTTTTCACCTGACGGAAAACGGTATCAACGAGTCTGCCTATTTAACGCTGAGCAACGAGACATGGGACTTTCATTCCAATGTTGTGTGGGTGGGGGATATGGGAATGGGTGGCCCTCGAAGACAATGGTGTGGAGCTTTTGGGGCACTGGCGAAACAGGCCAAAGACAAACGGCGTGTATCAAGACTCCCATTGCAGTGGCCTATTTGTATTGTTGACTACGCTGACGGCCCCTCATTGCCACGGTGCGCGAATATCGAGGCGCAAGTAGGGGTTGAAAATGTTCGGTATTCCGTTCGATCCGTAGTGACTGGACGTAATTGGAATGAAACTATCGGATGGGTACAAGGCGGTGGTCGACTAAGTCTGAATAAAACATATGGTATCACATATCGGCAGGCATCGTATATGGTTCGGACAGACATGATCAAAGTCTTGGAAAACTCTCTTCGAGCGAGAAATATGAGCCTGGCCGATCCAATTGAGCGCATCGATCGGCCGGTTGATGTTGCCCACTTCTGGCCCCACTCAAATTCATCGACAAATCAACAAGACCGACGCAGTGTGTTACATTTCCGATCCAAGCTACGTTCCAAGATTAGCGATCTGGTCGTTGATCTTGGCAAGACCCAATCAAGTCTCAACGTCTTTGTTGGTCTCAAAGGGCACGCAAAGGAGAGTGGACGCACTGGAGTGCACACCGACTACATGAATGCTCTACTTGCTTCAAAGATTGTCGTGGTGACACAACGAGACGAGTGGGAGGAACACTATCGACTTATGGAGGCAATCATTGGCGGTGCCATGGTGATGACGGATCGCATGCTGACGTTACCAGCAGGCCTGCAGAACGGCACGTCCATAGTCGAGTTTGACAGTGCCGAGAGTCTCGTGTCACTGATCAGCTACTATCTGAGACATTCTGATGAGAGGCTGGAGATAGCCCGGGCAGCGCGGGACGTCGCTTTGCGAAAGCATCGTTCTTGGCATCGGATGGAAGAGATCATCTTTGGTGAGAGTCTGTCAAATTGCAGCTTCCAGCACCCAAATAGCCCGTGCCCGTACGTTGCTCACGGCATCGATTCAAAGCGTTAAAAAGACATGCGCGAAAAGTTTCCAAAAGGAACGGAGCTTGTAAAGGGTCTGTTTATGGTTGTTGGCAAAGAGCCTTAAGATATGGCTTTGAGATACTGTGTGCACGAAACTGATAGTGACGAAAACAGAAGCAGCAATTTGTCTCCAATGTACATTTTACAGCGGAACGGACTTAGCTTGCTTGAGGTGTCTATAGGCGACGATTGCAATCTATTGAAGTGTTGGAAGGAGCCATTTACTGTTAAGCACACTGATATATGTCACACAATGAAGATCACTTTTTTCAAGCAACGAGTTGTCAAAATAACGAAACAAAAACTAATGTTGTGTCTAAAGCTTGATATTTATTTTAAATCTTACCATTAATGTCCATTGTTCAACACCTTTCAATGAGACCAGCTTGGTCACGGACTTCCTCCGTGGAGTTTGCTCGGTCTCGGGTTGTCTCCATTACTGTCGATGGTTCACGACTTTCCTGTAAGGCGTAAATATTCTTGACCCACAGGCCTTCTTTCACAACCCATTTAAAATTTCCGGTTGAAGCCGCTCCCTTCCCCCATTCACTACGTGGAACAGGATTGTGGATTGCATTTCTAATGCCGGATTCAGTCCATTTATCCACCAGTGAGTGATTCTGCCACGGACCACCCTTCTGGGGAGGTAACGCATGGCGGTATGGGCTGGCAGACGACAAGGCATTGTAGGCCGTCTCCACTGTGCCGCTGATATCATCGTCCAGATCGATATGGTGATGGCGACGCTGGAGCTCTTGCCGGAAAGCATTCCGGTAGGGTACGTAGGCGATACGTGCCAGGTACATCCGAAAGGTAGCGTTCAGGCTTGTTGCAGCCTTGTATTGTTCACAGGTTCTGATACGCTCCAGCGCTTCAAAGGCCGAATGGCGGAGAAACACCTTGCTTTTCCCCATCTGAATACCTAAATTGGTGCATACATCCTCTTGCATTCCCCCGTATTTCCAAGCCGCTGACCTGCTGCTCCTTGACATGGTAATCTCCTTTTGCTTGCCAAACTCCTTCTTCTCCACCAATTTTTGACGAGTCATGTGACCGCGAACTGGAGCCAAGCAAGGCTTACTGCTATGACTACTCTTTATTGACTGGGAACAGGAAGAAGGTATTGATTTACGGGTGCTGTGTATTTGAACGGAGGTTTTAGGATCCGTCGGCTTGGCAATTTCGATACCATCTTCAATTTGCTGGTGTTGTATCTTTACCTGCAAAATTTGGAGTAATTCTTTGCATCGTCGCGAGGCCTCGTCTTTGTTCTTTGTTATCGCTGTACCATCTGTGTTTGATACTTTAAAAAGCCGTCCTGGCCTTATGGCAGAAGGCGCAGAGAGAGGGTTGCCACTGCTAGAGTGTCTCAATCGCCCCCCTACTTTGTTCATTTCTCGCCATGCCAAAACCCTATACCGACGATAAAAGTCCGAATGAGGGTAGTGTTGGGTAAAGCCGGCCCTGGCGACCCGAACGGCTTCAAGAATTCCACCGCAACGCAATTGTTCCGCAACGACTGCAACGTCAAATTTATCCGGTAGCAAACAATCATTTGGTTTCAGACATCGAATGTAATGTGGAGATGTTTGATCAATTTTGGATCGCAATTTTTTCAGTTGTCGCTGAAACTGTCCCGCTACAGTCGGACGTCCCACGGTGGAATCTGACCGTTGAAAAGAGCGCACCGAAAAAGCAGATGCGGAAGCGTTAGAATTCGGTGCCCATTCCAGTATGTGTGCCAACTGCTGCACGAAAGTGCTTTCGGAGGATAGGAACAATGTCCTTGTCGATGTTGGTAGCTCATCTCGATTCTTTTCAGTGAAGCCTTTCGCAGTATACGTGACCGGACCAGCATAATGGTGAACGGCGAATTGCAAATGGGCCTTTTGAGCTCTAGTAGCTGAAAATCGGGACGAATTCGCACACATTTGGTACACCTGTAGACCGAAAGAGGTATCAGATGGCCCAGGAGCTCGGCATTGATCATCCAATATATGCAGAATACCAATCCCACGCTTGTCAATTAGATCAAGCACATCCTGATTCTCTGGGAATTCTATAAACTTCCACAAAATACCTTCTTTTTCGTATTCAGCTTGCTCATTCCGCAACACGAATGCGTTGAATTGTTGCTGAAGCGCTTCATTGCAGTAGTTGATGCACAACTGCTCGAACGAGTTAACTTGAAAACTTTCGAAACCAAAAATATCGAGGACACCGATGGTGGCGGCCGATCCCGCATTTGACTCATTGCTGTTCTCACCTTGGATGGCATCGTTAATTCTGGAGACAAGATATTCAAAGAGCGCTCCGTACGTTGCTTTGATTAGGGCCTCTAATCCTCGTTGAGCTTGGGCGGCAGTCATACGCTTTCGCGCTTCTTCCTTCCCAGCTCTCAGTACAACCTCGCAAAGAGCTTGATTCAACTCCTTTTCCGTCACACCTAGCAAGGCGCACACGGAGCTCAAGTGAACGTTGGTGCTGTCCAAGATGCAGGCGTCGTCAGGATCCGTCTCACCGGTGGTGAGATCCCGCACGGGGACAAAATTCAAATTTGACGCGTGCAGTAACGACGAGGTGACACGCCAAATTTCTCGAATTTCCTGCTCACTAAAGCGCAAGGTCTGCATTGCCTGTAGCAGCGCGGCAAAGTTTTGACCGTCGGCCACACCATCCCTTCGAGATCGTTCTCCGTCACAGGTGAGTTTAAAATCACGGCTCGTCGCCGTTGGCGCCAAATGCAACTGAGACATATCATAATTTTTGCTGTAGCTACCAAGGGTGTTCCCGGTGCGTCTGTTATCAATGTGAGCCTGCAGTAATTCATAGAAAATATGGTAGTTGCGTTCGCCGGTACCAACGTGCACAACACGGACCTTTTCCAAAAGGTACGTTTCTAATTGGGCGCCGACGAGATTGCCTCGGGCTGAAAATTGAAGTTCAACAAATTTGCCAAAACGAGAGGAATTGTCATTTCGAGTTGTGCGGGCGTTGCCAAAGGATTCCAAAATAGGATTCGATTGAAGGACTTGGGCTTCGATCGTATCGAGACCGAGGTTTGTTTCCGCGTCAAGAGTGGTCGACTCCTCGCAAGCCATTGAGGGCAGTGCTCTAGTGGAAGATTTATCAATTGTAGAGAGGAGGACGTTGTCACGTTCAGGGAATTCCGAAGACACCGAATTAGAGTGGTTTCGTTGATGTCGTTGCGTGGCCTCCCGAGCCCTTTTGTATACTCTCGGGACCGACATGCTGCGCGTACTTCCCATGGATCTATAATGGGAAAGGGCCGCCAGGTATTTCATAACTAACTTGGTACTGACGGTCTTCCCGGCACCGGATTCTCCCGACACAAGAATAGATTGATGCGGGTTTGTCCCGTCTTCCAAACAGCGCATCAAATTGCGAAAGCTTTGGTTGGCAATGTTGTAGACGTGTGGAGGCAGCGAGGTCGACGTGTCGCGTGTCGTGGGTGCGCCACTATCATCGCTCTGCCAATAGGACTTCATGACGGCTTCTCCGTAAAGACCTCGTAGGTTGCGGAAGGGATTAAGGGCGAGTAAAACTGGTCCAGTTGCGGTGTAAATGCGGTTCTGCGCGTAGCGGACTTGGAGTGATTCGACCACCGCAGGTTCGTGTAAGTGTGTGAGCGCAATCAAATCATCCGGGGGCAATGGCACTATATCAGTATAGCTGTGGTCATTTCGTTTGTCCACGCCGGTGTACTCATTGTGCAAGACAACCTGTCCTGTCTGAAATACATCCGGAGCAAGAGCAATTGTATTGTCGGTGCTGTGTGCAAGGAGAGTCTGTTTTTCCGGTAGGTTGTTGCCATCATCTTCGGCGGACAACAATCGAACAGTGACATGATTCGCGGTCGTTTCCACGAGAGTGGCCAGCTTCCAGCTCCAAACTTGACGCGTTGCTGTGCCGTTGTGTTGCGAAGCTGTGGTAACGTTTTCGGATTCGTTTAAGACCGCACTAGTGGTAGAGGTTTGCGAACAGACGGATTTATTCGAGCTCGCGACTCCGGAAATTCGCCGACGTTGTCTGAATTTGGGCGTTGCTTTGGGCCGCGTCGCATCGATGGCAGCTTGATGGACCCACACCCGATTCTTGGCGTCGAACGTCGTTTCCTGAATCATATGGTTGTCGGAAAATCTGGATGCCACTCTGCACAACGTCGATCGATCCGACGCTATACGACGATAGCAGTTCCGTCTGTCAAGTAACCTTTCTTTAGGATCGTCGGCTTTCGGAAAAATAGAACCGCTACTTGGAATCTTCTTATGCAGAGTGGAGTCTCCGCCGTAATGCGTCCAACGAGATACTGGGCCCCAACCGGCCGAACGTTTCCAGGCTACACGAATACCTCTGATACGCTTGTTGGTGGATTGCGTTTCTCCGCCTCTATTTTCTCTAAGTACTTCAATAGGTAGATGTATCTGAGGTTTTGGTAACTTAGCAATCCAATGTATGTATTTTATGGGAGAGGCTTCCCACGGTCGTTCGTCGATACGAATAATTTCTGCTTTGTGGGCGTGTTGTGTGCACCAAAATGTGCCGGCCCCATCCTTTACTAGCGCTGGCGAAATTATCACGAAATAGACAGCGCACAGCTTGCGCGCGCCTGGAGGGCCAATTTCGTCGCCAGAAAAAAGAAGATTAACAGTTCTAGTTTGTATTGTCCAAAGGTACGTAGGGACTTGCATGTTCGCCGATCATAGTGCGACATTTGGGACGTGCGCGGACCGAGTTCACGAGCGGGTTGGCACACGCGAGATCCCGGAAATTGAAAGTAAAGAGTTATCGGAGCGCTTCATATTTTGCCGTAGAAGAACATCTCGCTTCCGAGAGAGTATAACCGTAGAAAACCATCGGCATCGAAGCACTTATTGACCACAAAGTTGGATGGTCGCCAAATACGAACAATCCCTTTCTACGGTACTCCGATTCGCACATGGTCAACGGACTGTTTTGGGAAGAGACAGACGGTACGACATACCCTGCCTTTCCGCTAGAGACAGGAATCTAGGGTTTACAAGCGGACGGAATTTCGGTACAAAACATCCTCATGGCAGAAAGTGGCGTTCCATCTATCTTGGCGTGTCCTCTCGAACGAGAAGGATCGACATCGACTCGGATACGACAATGTAGTCAGCATCGGCGCGAGGAAGCAGGAACCAATTCGTCACGATTAATTGTTACCGTCGTAAGCTTCTATTCCGACGTAGAGCGACGATCGTTCCAGTGACCCTCGCCTCGTTTGTCGACGGCAGTTTTCGTCTACGGACTGCTCGTGTGCAGGCTTCTTCGCCTGGCTCCATTCATACCGTCACACCCAAGCACCACGAGCACCTAAGAAATACAACAAACGGAGAAGAAGATAATGTTGTTCACTTCCTGGCGATCCGCAGCTTCATGCCGTCGTTCTCTTCATATCCGCACGTGCCTTGGAACCATGCGGCAACACAGAAGTAACGGCATGAACACCAACTGTACAGTCCGAACACGTCCTCAGTACTCCGTTCCTATACGGTACAGGAGTATTACTACCTTTCAAGCGAGAGTCAATAAAAGCAAGAACAACAAAAACAGCCCACACGTTGACTGTGTATACATCCGAAACCGCCGAAACTCGTGCGCTTACCGTACTTTGGCAACGAGAGCGACTTCCAGCGAATCCACAACTCCAAACGTTCCAGCAACCGACCCAGAGACGGCAACATGCGAGACCCTCGAAACGGATATCTTGATTGTCGGGGGAGGTATTGTGGGCTGCGCGTTGGCACGCACGCTCCGCCGACAGTCCCCGTCATTGGACGTGACGGTCCTGGAAGCATCATCTTCCGGAATGCGGATCGCCCCCGACAAACCCTATCCCCATCCGCGATCCTACGCCCTCTCCCCCGCATCGCTGGAAATTCTAGGTCTCGCATCTTCCAATCCCGAGCCGGGCGAGCGAGAGCAACAGTCTGAAAAGAATCGCATGGGCTTCTACGATTCCATGCAAGTGTGGGAGTCCTCCCAACCATCCTTTTTGCTCTTTACCAACCAGGATTTGACACGGGAATTAAATCCAAAGCAGCTGCCGTACTTGGGAGCCGTAATGGAAGACGCAACTTTGCAAGGTATTTTGTGGGATCAGCTGTTGACCGACTGCGCCAAAAGTGACACTATGGATTCCAACGCAAATATCTTTAGCACTGGCTCTTGCCGTTTATTGACCAATTCCAAAATTCGAAGCATTCAAGCACCATCGCATGGGTCGCAAGGCCTTGTTTCCGTTGACTTGCAAGACTCAAAATCCAGGAACGAGGACCCTTCCAATCGTTTCTCCTCGCAACCATCGCGCATTCAGGCGCAATTACTTGTCGCCGCGGACGGCTCCAACTCGTTCGTTCGGAATGCCCTACAGTTTCCTACGGAGGGCTTCGATTACGGACAGTCGGCCCTGACTTTTACCGTCCAACTCGCTTCGCCGCACCATGGTCGCGCATTTCAGCGCTTCCTACCATCCGGCCCGTTGGCTTTATTGCCGTCCTTTTCTCCAAACCACGCCGTTGTGGTGTGGAGCACATCACCCGAGCAAGCTGGGTCTTGGAAAAATCAGTCCGACAAGAACCCAAAGGAAAATTTGACCAAGCAATTAAACGAACTACTCCAGCAAGGCCCAGGTACTTTGGAACCGCTTTTTCACCCTTCCACTGCCGGCAACATTCCTACCCCGCTAATTAACATACTCTATGGGTTGGACAAGGTAGTGGAACTGTTTCAGTACGGTCCAGCCGTGGCCGCCTTGCAGGAAAGCAGCCGGAACGGCGGATTCAGAGCACCGCCCAAGGTGGAGGCCATCGTTTCACCGCGCTTCGTATTTCCCCTATCTTGCCGCCAAGTGACTTCGTACGTGCAGCCCCGCGTAGCGCTCGTCGGGGATGCTGCCCACTCGGTCCATCCTATGGCCGGACAAGGTTTGAATCTCGGACTGCAGGACGTTGCCAATTTGGCCGATACAATAGGGCAGGCGAACAGTGCTGGTATGGACATTGCGACCTTTCTCGAGGATTACAATCGCTCGCGGCTATCCCAAGTCTCGGCAACTCTAGCCGGAATTCACGGTCTACAGCAGTTGTTCGGAGCACAGCAGGTCTGGGCTAAACACGCCAAAAGCGTGGGCATGAATATGATTCAGAACGTCCCGCCCTTGAGACAACGACTCGTTCAAGCCGCCTGTCAGGGAGTGTTGAAGGATTGATGTCTTGATAAAAAAATGCTTACAGCTGGGAAAGGCGTACGAGTAATAGGCCCACAAAAGGTTTTCCGATGACATTTTTTCATTTTTTATGTGTTGTTTTATTGGAGGGTTTGCTGTGCTTGTATCAATTTCGCCTTGATTTCGTCGCTCACGTCACTCTCCGCTTGACAGGCAGCGTGGACAATACGTCGTACTTCGGAAATACCGGTCGCCGTCATCAAATCCGGTTGCTTCATACTCAGCAATCCCAGTAAGCATGTGTAGACAGTCTCGTTTTCCGTCATGTCTGTTTTCAACGGCAACGCTCGCCAGAAGACCGGCAATACTTGACCTAAGGGAACGTGGTGGGGGGACGCCATGATCATTCGGGCCACGGCGGCCGCTGCATTGTCGATACACGCCGCCGAAGAATCCGTCGCGTTGGGGTCTAGGTTAAAAATAGGTGCCAGCTGTTGCAGAATGTTCTGGTAATCGCTCGTTATGGCTTCCTTCAAATGTTCACAACACACTCCCGCACAAAAAGCAGCGTTGCGCTTGACGTTGTCGTCCTCATCGGCCAAGCCGGATAAAATGGCCGGTAGAAAGACCGTGGGCCAATAGTCTAGAACTGAGCTTTCCAATTCCTGCGCGATTTCACTCAAACAACCGACCGCCATTGACCGATCGCTTGCGGGGCGAGATGATTTGCCGTATTCGCAAATGGCCGGTAAGAACTGGCCCAGATACTGCGCAAACTGCGATCCCAGGACGCGACCAAATCCGCCTACCAAATCGCAGACAGCCTGCATGATACCGTCGTGGTCATCGTCATCGTCCGGCAATTCGCCGTACAAAGCATCTACCGTCTGACATGGGGCGGACTTGGTCAAGAGTAGATGAGCATTGCCGAGACACTCGTTTAAGTGCGGCACCAAGGCGTGGGGTCCACAAATTTCAATCACCGATTGAACCGCTTCGCATGCTTTGCCCACCGTGCCCTTATCATCGTCCTGCATCAATACTATTTCTTGTTTCAAGACACAATGAACCAACGCTGCCGTGTGGGGCGACATAGGACTACTTCCCGTCACATCACCCTTCGTCCATGAGATTTCGCCGTTGTGGTACGCGGCAATGGATGGGACAATCATTGACGGCATCGCATCGGCCGCTTCGCTCTTGATCAGGGGATGCCAGTTGCTGGCAGCTTCTTCCAGGGACTTCATACAGACTTCCAAATAGGGGCAAAAGTCGGTACCGCAGTGGGCACCCATCTCACCCAAGGCCGTGATGGCGCCCTTTTTGACTTCCATCAAGCCAGTACGAACGTGCAACACGTACTGCTCGTTGTCGCCTTCATCGTCCGATTCGTCCAAACCGGTAAACGCCTCGTTGCTATCTTGACCCGCTGATTCTACTTGACCTTCGTCCATGTCCACTACTTGAATCAAATGCGGGACCAAATCCGAAAGGGCGGGGGCAAATTCTTCCTTCATGACTTTGGCCAAGTTCGCAAAAACTGCGTAGGCGAATTCTTGCAAATCGGTGCTTTCCAAGGTCAAACCTTGCATGGCACATTCCATGGTCACCGTAAAATAGGGGCGGAAGTTTTCCTTGCCTACCGCAATAGCCATGTGCCCCATACATTCCAAAGCCCGACCACGCAAGGAGAACAGAGTCGGATCCTGCAAACTCATGAGTGTCGTCATGAGTTTGGCTACGCCTTCGACGTAGGGGGAAAATTCCTGTTCGGCGGCGACGGCCGTAGCGGCCAAGGCAGCCACAGCCATTTCTTGCACCGATCGCTTGTTGGTTTGCTCAAGCATGTGCGCGAGTTTGCGCACCAAGGGATCCAGCAACGGGCGCACCGCGTCCGGTTCCAGGCGTTCACAAAACATTTCCAGCACGTAACAGGATGTGGCCTGGACGGTCACGGCTTGGTCGTCCAACAAGGCAAAGACAATGGGCAAAATTTGGTTGCTGTATTGCAGAATCTCCGGTTGACAGTGTTCACTGATTTGCCCGAGGCAAAAGCAGGCGCATTCGCGGACTTGCGGCGAGCTGTCTTGCGCGGCCGCAAATACCATGGGCATGACGGTGGGCAGGGCGGCCGTGAGGGGCTCGCAACAGCCCTCGGCAATGACGCCAAGTCCAGCCACCCCGGCTTTGCGCGCGTTGGCGTCGTTGTGTGCATTCATGCGATCAATACAACGAGACAGTGCGGCCGGCCAGACGTACTTTTTGGGTAATTCGCAGGCAATCATGTCGAGCGTACCCTGCGCCATACTTGTTTCCGTGGGACTGTCCAAGCCGTCATCGTCATCGTTAGCGTCCATGTCTTGTTCCAGATCTTGACGCCAGGCGGGATTGGAATCGAACAAGGCGCCAGCGGCGGACTCGGGGCTCTCCTGCATGAGCTGAAACAGTGTATCGAGGACAGCTCCGAGCAATGCATCGGCGCGTCCGAGTGTTTTGGGTTTGGCTTCAGCCGTGGTGGCAATAACGAGAGCAGCGGCGTCCCGGACGCGCAACTCGAGTTCCCGATTGCGCAAACAAGTGAGTGCGAATTCGACCGTGAGCGGCATGTGTGGGGCAAGCGATGACGCTGGTGAGTAAGCCAGGTCGTACAAGACGTCCAAAACGACCGTCAAGAAGTCCTCGTCGGACCAACTCTGACTCGCGACTTGGAGGAGGACGGGCAAGAGCGGAGCGAGGGCTTCAATTTCTTCTTCATCCGCCCAGAAACTCATGAGTTGCCCCAAGGCTTGCACGGCTGCCTTTTGCACAATGGCTTGTTCCGTGGCATTGTGCAGCACCGATCCAAAGAGCTGTTGCAGGGCGGCGAGATGCGGTTTCCAGTGCGTCCCTACAGTTTCGGTCATTTCCTGTAGGAGCAAAAAGCAGAGTTCCCGGGCTGCCGGATTGGCGTCGTTGACGGCGGCAGCCAAAAAAGCCAACATGGGTGCGGAAGCGGTTTGCTCAATTTGCGCGAGCGCGGCGGCGACACCGACCAAACCGGCGCGCACGGGGCGGGACTGCTCCGTCGCGAGGCCATTGAGGATCTGTTGCTGCCAGGCGTTCTTGGTTTGGTCGTCCCAGGTACCGTAGTGTGAAGGCAAACGCTTGCGCAGAACAATGGCTCCAACGTGGCGGACACCAATGTTGTCGTGCGAGGCCTGTGGGTCGGCAATGAGCGTCCACAAACTCAGCATCGACGCCGGATTCTTGAGAATGGGCTTGAGGGCTTGCTCCGCTTGCCGGATTGTGTTGGTATCGGGTTGCGTCAACGCCGCCAACAGGTTGCCAATCGCTTGCGGTGACGTGTCTACCGCAGTAGCACTAGTTGAGGAAGAGTTACCGCTCATACTGGACACAAGGGAAGTCCCGGAAGAGACGGATCGCGTCGTGACACACCAGAACTACACTTGAGTGTGATCCACTCGGATCGAGAGAGACTTCCGTACAAGGACGTCAAGCAATCCAATACGTCTCGTTTCTACCACACAGCACTGTGGGAGCAGTAGTTGTAGTAGTAATAGTAGCTGTAACCGCCGTTAGCACCTCGTTTGTTACCTTTGCAAGTGAGCATCAGTGGATGTTTGAGGGTTTTGGCCATTCCTGGTCTGTTGGTACTGACAGAGACAATGTTTGGGCTGGACTGGTCTTTTTTTGGTGGTCCCTGGCCGTCGTCGCTCGGGGACGACCATTTATGGTGGGGAGAGAAGGGAACCGTCCGTCTATCAACACTAGTTCGACTCGTGGCAAATCTCATATAGTCTTCTCGACATCCTAGCGACATTAAAAAATCATACACCATTTGCGCATCGAACGCCAGACAAGTTTCTTCGGATAAAAAGCAAGTCGCCACACATCTCGGCCTTTACAAGGCGAGTAAGTCCACAAGTTTTCCTTTACAACGTTAGCCACTATTGTTTGGATCCAGCATGTATGGCTTATTCCCACGCGTGGACAAATACCTTGTTTTCTTTTCCAACGAAAAACAATTCCATGCTCTACGTCCAAATCTTTGCCTCCGCACTTTTTGCGGCAAACAGTGCACGTCCAATCACTAGCTCGAGTGGCAAGCATCCTACTGGCATTTGGGCAATGAGCAGCTACTGATTGACAGTGATCAACGCTACCTCTCTCATGAGCTGATCATTGGACATTCACTCACGGGTTGGCCGTATGTCGGGGGGCTTGCCCTGTGCTTTCTTTCACGGCGTCCTACCGTAGTCCGTCGAGGAAACGGGTTTGACGGAACGTCGTACGGGCGTGAACTCTGGCGACCGAGTCACCAACATTCGTTTTTGCAATTGCGTCTTTGAGGAAACGAAGGGAACAGCTTTCTTCCTTGCATTTAAACGCAGCTATGGAGAGACGTAACTTGACTGCTCCGAAACCAGCCATTCCACGAACGTGTGCATTTTCATTTATATATATATTTCGTTGGATCATTTCTGTATGCAATTCCGTTGTGTCCCGTATTTGTCATCGAAGAATGTGGGACAAGAGGGAACAAGGCGCTGACACACCGAAATAGAGAAAGGTCATTTGAAACCCTTAAATAATATAGTGACAGAGTCACGTAGGACTAACGTTGTGATGCCGATGAGTGTATGCAGGAATTCATTTTCGATGTTGTATTTTTTCTATATAGAATTTTCTCGGGTTTGTTAATTGATTTTGAGTATTCCAGTGTAATTAACTCTTTTCTGTAAACAGCGAAGGATCGTCGGATGGCTTGTTTCTTTAAATAAACGGAGACGGCACGTTGCCATTTCCGTTCGAGGGTACACAACCGTTCGTCCGATTATAGACTTGTTGTTCCTGAAACGGTACAGCACAATCCCGGAGATGCCGAAAAGTATCAAACATCGGACGCTTCACCTGCGTAATACCGTTTCACTGTAAGCTCTGGATCGTCATTTTAACAGTAAAAGCTCACCCTCGAACGATCTATCTGCGAATTACCACAAAGATTGATTGAACAATTACTATTTGACAAGCACTTCTCCTGCGTACCGTGTAGGACAAAGCAAGACCCCGACGGTCTGGATCATCCAAAGCCTCAATCCTACATTCCTTCGTTGGGACACTAAGTCCGGCAGTAATTGGGCTCCAACTGTCGTCGCACAAACTGATCGACCTCTTTCAGCCATCTCTGACTATCGTTGCTGAATGTTGGTGTTGTGCAAAGGATCCCCAAATTCGTTTTGTCCTGGTATGACTAGCTTCAATCACCGAAAGGAAGCTTCCCAACAATCCAATATCGTTGAAGGATCCAGCATCCATCGGCTGTCACCGACGTCCAGCAGGGAACTGAAGGATACCTTGGCCGTCAGCGATCGAGAGATGCTCTCCTTTTCTAGCGGAGGAGGAGACGACGGAGAGCCGCTCGAAAGCTCCGAAGAGGCGAAGCTCGACGGTGAAGCCTTGCTTGTTTTGAAACGAAAGCGGAATGCCTTTCACTCGCGGAAGAAGCGCCAACGAAAAAAGGACTTCGTGAAGAGGCTCCAGGCTTGCTACGGTCGTATTTTTTCTGAGAATAATCGACTGAAAGAGGAACAAAAGTTTCTGGAGGTCAGACTTAGCGAATCTTTAAGGATTATCGGCAACTACGAAATGGCGAAAGCATGTTCATCGTTGGATAACTCAAGGCTTGCTGCCCAACTTCAGCATTCGTCCTCGAAGCGATCACTTGTCACGGGGCCAACAGACTATCTGGAAAGATCACTTCTTGCCCAAAGAGAAGCGGAAAGAACTCGTTCGGCTTTGTCAAGCATCGCGCTTCGGGGGAACGGCGCATACGTTGGCGGGCATACCAACGGGAATTTGGCACGGCCGACCATACCCGATCATGTCACATTTCACAGACAGCCTGTAGAATCTTCGCACCGCGCCAGCTTGATTGACCTGGCCCTTTCAAACCGCGCTGTTCAGCAAAATTTGGTCCGCAAAGCACTGTATGGAACCCAGGATTTAAACCAGCTCTCGCTTTCTCGTGTCCCTGTACATCTTAGCCTACCCATTTACTCCACAACCAATGAGTATAGTTCTCCTCAACGGCTCACCTTACTGGAGCAGGAGCTCAACCGACAAGAACGCATGAATTCGGCTGTCTTTCAACAACAAAATCTCTTACATCAGCAAGCTTACTCGACTGCGAGGGCAGGCCTGGGTAGTCTTCCCTCTTTGGCGTCATTTGACTATTCACGCCTTCCAATGGCATCGCTTCTTGATGGTCAGACTCTGGGATCGAGGAGAGAGCTATCAAATATGTCAGCCCCTGCAGGTCCCAATAACCCTGCAGACGCGTTGGTTTTTCGGGAGCAGATGCTACAAGGCCAGATACAGGCGCCAGTTCCGTCACCACTGACAAAGAAACCACGACTTAGTTAATGCTAACAGAAAGTATTTACATTCGACGACCAGTGCTATATGAAAAAACTGTATCTGACCAAATTATTCATATAATATGACTCAAAGCAGGGCAGCACAGCCCAGGGCAAAGGAATGCTCTACGTTTCTGTAAAAATCAAGTTTTTTAAATCATCTTACGGCTTGGTCTATGCGATGGCTCGATGACAGCACGCTGCAACTGCAACAGTCGATTACTATGCTTGGCAACGAAAATGCACCGAAGCTTCGCAAATGGCCCCTTGGAACATCAGGTCAAGACGGAAACTACCAGTCGCTGATATTAGCCTCGGCACCGTAGATGCTTCTCATTAAGTAAATTATTGTTGAGGTTTCAATTATTGTATATGAAGTCTAAAGTGTTGTCACGCCAAGTCGGATCTTACGTAACCCGCTTTTCCATACAGGAGCAGTCAATGAAACATAATAGCCACTTCGACCCGGAAAATAACTAAAAAAATCTCTATGCAAAAAGTAAAATAACCATAGAGTAGGTCAAAGTCCGCTAGAAGACCACCATGGGAGCTTTTCCTGAAAAGCAGAAAGATTTCTCGCGACTAGCCGTATATTGATTCCCTTGAAAAAAGGTATTTCAAGTTTGCCGTTCCGAATCTGCTGGTTGCTTACAGCAAGACGCGGCTCGTTGAATCCAAACAAACACGCGCAGGATATAGAAAACCTCAACAGAATAGGTAAAAAGGCTAACCATTACTGTTAGTTGGCTGATATGAGTACTTTGCGATAGCTTTTGCCTTGTTCCAGTCTAACGAAGATATAGAAACTACAGCAACGTAGGCATTTGGAATTTTTTGTGCTTTGCTGACTGAAGACGGTAAGGAAAAAGAGAATCTCTTCGAAGGCTCAGAATCAAAAGTATACATGTGTTCAGTCAATGGAGGAAATTCTGCAAGAAGTCAGATTGCTCTTTTGAAAGAAATACGTTGCCGTCAAGGAGATAGGAATCTATTCGACTAGCGCGTGCATCGGCGTCGCTTTGCCACCAACTACTTTCTACTGGTCGTTTCTCCGTTCTCCTGTACCAACCGCTCCGCTTCGATTGCACGCTGTTCAGTCCAGTATTCCTCCAGTGGCTCCTTGAAAATATACCGACCCGAGATAATTCCAATCCCAGCCGCAACAGCTATATTGATAAAAGAACTGGGCCCGGTCCGGCGAAAGCCACGCTTGACCCCAATTGCCCGAAGAAACAGTGAAAAGCGAGGGTCCATAGGTCAAAATACAGGAAAGGACAAGTATGCTGTAGGTAGGTCTTGGTCAAACATGCAACGAAAGAAGTTTGAGGTGCCGAAGGGATACGACCGTCCATCGTTGTGAGCTGGTCTTTTTGCGGCCAGCGAACGTGTTCGTTCGATGGGTGGCTAGGCTACTCGTTGTAGCCCTGTCGCCCCTTTGTCGCAAGGGCTCCTATTGCATCGTCTTGCTGTCCTCCGTGTCAAGGAACTCACAGTTAGCTGTAAAAAAGTTATCGAGACCATGCCTTATATGCGATGCTTCACCAAGTACCTTCTTCGTATCTCTGGAGAGTGAGTGTTCTTCAGGCGTTGTCCAATCCAAATCTATTAATGTCGGCGAATGCACCACGATGGAAAGATTTATTGTAGCTCTTACCCGTCTATCTTGTTTCCAATTCTCTCCATCACAACAGATAGCATTAAACATCTCACCTGAGATGAATGCTAAATACTAAGCAAAGACAAACATTTCTCTTCGAAAAAATCTACTGCGAAGTGGTTTTTTCGCCCTCTTCACAATCTCCAATTGTACCATGCGATCTTGACCGCGACGGCGTATTCCGTTTGCGCCTCCAAAGTATCTGAAGGGCGGCGACGAAGGATTGATTGTCCCCATCCGCCACGATCACTGGCGCGCCCAGCGCAATGTGCGGTTCCAAATACGGACACCGATTTCTTCGAACGGGTAAGAGAATCAAGCTGTTTTGAGGGGATACAAAGTAGCCCACCAACGCACTTAAATGTGATGCGGCTGGAAGAAAGATGTCGGACAGAGCCAAATGCTTAATTTCGTTCACAATCGGATTGCCCAGAGAAAAGGTGGCCTGAGGGAAGGCCTGCCGTAGTACGGCCGCTTGGCCAGACGTCTCTAGCGCGATTTCCGAAACAACGTTCAAAGCGACGCATTCCCAAGCTCCTGTTGGAAGACTTCGTTGCAAACTTTGGAGCGTTTCAATTACGTGCGATACGTAATTGTCTTCCTTCCACTGATTTCCGCACCAATCTTCCGGAACGCGCACATGAACACCTATTCGTAGAGGATCGCTCATAGACGAGTCTGTTTTAAAGCTGTCATTTGTGTCGTTGTTTGTGCGCTTGTCTTTCCAAGAGGACTTTGCTTGTTGCAAATGGCGGTAGACCATTGGAGTTGGATTCTGGTAAGAAAAGGCACCATGCACTCGTATCCATCGAGGCTTTTGGTGGAGTGCGATTGAATGTAAATAAGATTCGAGCAATTCACTTAAACTTTCCACCTTGCCGTAGGCGTTGCCTATAATCGGATCCACCCACGTATGTACATCGAGAAGTCTATCCTTATCATCCCAGCTTGCCGTCGTTTCACCAATTCCAAAGAGTTCGGCTAGATCGAGGAGACTGTAATCTTCTGTGTTGGCGGATCGTTTTGATTGCCAAAATCCAGCGCTGGTTGCAACGTTCCATACCGGAACGATGGACAAGTAGTGAGCCAGATGCAGTAAGGGATAGATGGTTCCACGGACGTGGGATCCCAGCCCCTCCGTTGTCGTATGTGGATCGACGTGAGTGATGTACACGCACGGTGTGGTGGACTCGGGATCGATTTGAGAACTCGCCGCAAATTGCTCTTCCGAGGCGACCTTGTCGATATTCTTGTTGGAATCACTGTCACGAGTCTTCGAAAGCTTGAGGTGCTTTTGGTTGGACGGCATGCGCGAATTGATAGCGAGTGGCTGATATTGATGCTTTTTGTACCGTGCTGTGAAAAAGTTGGCTTTGGTCAAGGGGATATTTGATGTAGCGTTGTATTGACCGGAACCATTTTCTACGGAAAAGAAAGCTAGTGTGCGTCGTCCTTGCTTGTCGCTGCGAAAGCCACAAACAGGAGGGGGTTCCCTCGCCTGACCATAGCGAAGCGTCCTATCCTACACGCTCTCATAGTCTTTCGTATCGAAGGTACCCTACTAACAGTAACGACGGTACTTGCATTCTTGTGAGCCTCCCCCGAGCAGGAGCACAGCGCACAAACTTTGGAGGCCAAACGCGAAATGTCATGTTACGCTAGCGTAACGGCTCGGACCTGTTGATCGTTAGAACAGTCACCAGACTATGAAAATTGAAACATGTATTACATGTGCGGTTGTACGTACGGATGCAAGACTTCCAAGGATGAAAGCATGAAGTTTGTCTTTTGAGAAAGCTAACAAACCAAAGTTTATGGAGCGTGCTTTACATAAGAGGAGAATCCCCGCTGTTGCGTTGGACGTGACAAGCCATTCACGAATTTAACATTGTCGTAAGGCATTCTTTTAATTCAGGCGAGGGACTTTTATCAAACACAGCAAAGTGAGCTATCTTCTCACAGTCACTGTTCCTCTGCGTCTGCTTTTCGCCCCATACCGTCTACATTTCATCGCCCCTCATCTGCCCCTGTCGCTTTGATTTTTCGGTTTGATTAACAGGGACAAAGGCTATGCAAGCGCAGCGAGCCATACGGTATTAAAGAACATAACCTTGACCGAAACGCAGTGAAAGAAAGCTGGATTCCTTGACCTGTAAAAACGCGCGACTGAAAGTGCAGACAGCTTCATTATTTCAGAAGACCATTAAGATGCTGGGCTCAGGAATACAATCATCACCGTGTATGGATAAAGTGCAAGCAAAGCCAGGGGGAAGAAAAGTTGCGGGATTTCACTGATTTGTAGGATCATCCTTTTTGTGTGTGCATCGTCTAATAAAAAGGGAGTCAAGAAGACAGTACGGCACTTCCGTTTTTTGCATGGCAATGACGGAGTGATAAGAAAATTGAAACCGTATTGGCTCAATCATTTTTTGCTTCAGCTGTTTGGACTTGTATACTACTCCAGTGGCCAAGGGCTTTCGCCAGGTACCAGCTAGTTCTTCCGCTGCCTTACCCAACTCCTTCGTTGAATGATTTCTTCGAAAGGAAGAGATAAAATCATCTTATTTTTGATCTGGAGCGTGGAGGTAGAATGCCCTTAGGTGAGCTGTTGATCACACCTTGACTTACAATTAGCAGCTTAAAAAAAATTCTTCTCTTTCCACCACTAATTGGAGTGACACGCAGACACCGAGGACGCAAGCAGCTGTTCACAGTGATCGAATCACCATACTTGTCACTTCAATTTCAAGCTCGTACAATAAATGAGCGCTATACCCAAACAAGCATCCATACAAAGAATGTCAACCTCATGCCTACTAGCAGCTTCCTGCAGAAAGATTCCATGCGTAGGCTAGGGCGGCGAGGCATTGAAAAGACGCTGACGTAGATCCAACGGACCTCTGATTCATATATCCATACCGCACTCTACAATGAAAATTCCGAATGCACTTTCAACAGCAGCTAGCTCTGTTTGTGCTGTTTGAAAAAGAATGTAGCATTCAGATTGGCTGTCCCGATTGGACACTCCTGATTCTTGTAGTACCTTGCCATTGCATTCATCCGTGGCAACATTTGACAGAGCATATAGGCCATACGTTGGGCGTCTTGTGGATTAAGATCATGATGGTTCCCGTCCAGAGTCACCGACGAATTGTACATTGTGGCAAAAATATCATCTGTAGGCGGCAGCGCAAACAACTCGTGTTTACAAGACAAAAACTCCGCATGCCGGCTTTTGGGGACCTGATACTTGGAAAAGAAATACGGACCCAAAAAATAGCGTTGACAATAGTGAATGACCAGTGGGAGTTTACTGGCTGGCTGCGGTCGACATACCTGCGCGGCTGATTGTTCGTCCACCCACGCCCACGCTTCACCCTCTCCCGTCGAAATGTCAGACAGCATGAAGCTACGCGCAAGTTGATGCGGCAGTTTTAGGTGAGCCGCCGCTACCGAATACGCAAACATTTCCGATAGGTGGTTTTCCGTCAGTTGATACACAGGAACGGCCATCTCGGCCCATGTGCGAACGATCTCGTACATATCACTCCCTACCGCCATATAGGGTGGCCCAGCCGCGTAGTGATGTGCAACATCATCTCTTGTCCAGGATTTCAAGCCAGACGTCACGGTGGTGCTATTCAGCACAAATGTGGCATTGATTTTATCTATCCATCTTGCGCCAAAACCGTAAAGCTGTGCCACTGGCTTTCCACGTTCTACTTTGACAGTTGCTTCCAACGGCATCGTTACCCACAACTCGGCATCACGTCGGTATTCGCGCCGAAAGGGCCGAGTGACAAACTGATCAGGATCCAGAATGACGAAAACGGCATCTCCCAAGTTAGACGCCTTTGTAGTATCACTCTGGTCCAATGAAAATCCCAAGCCTTGCTCCATCCAATGTCGTAAACCCATCGGTTTATTGAAGAATTTGTAGTTGACGCCGGGAATGCTCGTTTTGCTATAATCTGGAGTCAAGTGCAAGTGAAAACGGTCCGACATTCCCCTGACGATCAGTCGATCGTGATTCAGTAATATTTGCTCGGCATCACGTCCTTCGCATCCCGATGCGACCCGTGTTACGTGTCCCTTATGTCCCGAATACCACGCTTGGAAGAAAAATCCGTATGACTGCCAGTCTTGAAAGACCGAACAGCCCGTACTAAAAACCAAATGGACATCTTCATCCTCTGTGGTAGTTCTTTCCAGTACATCTTGTTCGTTGTCGTTTTGGGAAGCGGCGCCTCGATCTACAAAGTTCTCCGTAGCCGCCAAAAGCTTGTCCGAAACATCCATTTGCGGCAAACGGTGCTTGTGTATATACCGAGATGATGTTAGCGGTGGCGTCGTCTCGTTCCTTGTTTGCTGGTAGCGTTCGTCGCCCGACGAAGTATGGGCGTAAAACGAACCCATGGCGTCGATCACTCTGAGATTCATTGCCCACGTCCATGACAGATACATACAGAGGGCAACGGCCAACGTACACATCCAGCGGCAGCTGCCGCTCGGCCCCTTCGCTGTCCGCGCCATGGTGGAGACTGTGACGCCTTGGCATTTTGGTGGTCCTCGGTGACGGTTTACATTACCTGACCGTGAAAATACTTCTTGTCGTCTATCCGTCCATGACTCGTATGTCTTCTGTGGTGTTCTGGTCGGAGTTGTTCCGAACGTACGACTTTGGATAATATGTCTGATTTACCTCTATTTATTTATCATTTATGTGGCGGTGCGTTTTGTGCGACGGGAATGCAGGTAGCATTTCCGTTTTTTCCACGGTCCAGTTTGTCAAACACTATTTGTGAGAAAAATCTCGCATAGGCACCACATAGCCGGACGAGGATTGTGTCTCGACACACGTTGTAGTGCGCGCGTTTTTACTTTGTAGGAAACGTTCCTATAAGGAAGACTGCACAACAAGAAACAGCGCCTGCCGAAGAATCCAAAGCGTAAAGTGTTTGCTTGTATACATCTTTTTGGATAGCAGAGCCGGAACGCAAGCGTGTAGACAAGGTCGGCACCGGGTTCGCCCTTCTTGAGACCCACATCGGTTTCGTAGCCGTCCACGCTCTGTTCCGACGGTGATCCTTTGACGGTCCCTACACGGACAGTCAATCAGTTTCCAAAGCGACGGGCTTGTATTTTCGTACGCCACAAAAATTCTGGTGCAATGGCAGTGCCATTGGGTTTTCGCCGAACGCGCTTATCGCTTCTTTTTCTATGTTGCCTAGCTTTATACTTTCAGAGTAAGGCGTTGGTTAAAGTTTGGAACAACGATGTGCCGAACTTGGACACCATACTTGGATCAAATCCTTGGCTATTCAACGACCAAAGTCAAAAGTCCACTTTATCCCTCCACGAAGCTGGAGTCAGCCGAGGGAATACAAGGAACGCTAGACACAAGACTACCAACGTAATAAATTCACCATTCGTCGCAGGCACGACCACATCTAGTCAAGCGGCGAGCGTAATCGAATCACTGTTGCTCACAGATCAAGGCTTTGGCGCGTGTTTGATAATGAAAGACGACAATCATTGGCTGATCGAATGGATTGCCTACCACTACCACGTCTTGCCTTTAAAGCATTTAATTGTGTTGCGCGATCCGCGAAGTCTCACACCGTCCCAGCACATCTTTGACCGTTGGAATCAAACCTATTTGGAAA
Source organism: Phaeodactylum tricornutum CCAP 1055/1 (assembly GCF_000150955.2). Taxonomy (NCBI): domain Eukaryota; phylum Bacillariophyta; class Bacillariophyceae; order Surirellales; family Neidiaceae; genus Phaeodactylum; species Phaeodactylum tricornutum. The sequence continues at coordinate 207,557 of NC_011693.1, forward strand.
TAGAGGAATGGCAGGACTCTCGCGTCACTCCGATTTCTGTGTACGAGCGAGGTACCAAGAAGAAAAAAACGGATCTTCAGTACCATTTGACGCGACAGCGCTTCTTTTACTCCAAATGTTTGAAACATCTGAAGCAGGAGCAAACGGTGCAATGGGTATTGCTGACAGATACAGACGAGTTTGTGCGTGTGAATTCTTTGTTGTATCCACTGTCGGCTTCCGTGTTGCAACAACGGGGCCACGTGAGTGCATTTTTGGCCCAGCGAAAAGTGCAGGATCCGTGTTTACAGATGCCCCGCATCCAAGTGTCTTCGATACGAGCTAGTGAGAGTAGTATCAATGACCAAGGAAAAATCGATGCGTGGAAACGGGCTGAATCTATTGAGGGGCTGAATGCGTCTGATTTCCTGACGTATCAATGGCTCGTTCACAACAACCAGGCAATGTCAGTGGGGAAGAGCACAATGTACTTGCCTACGCTGAAAACGAATGACATTCCGTCTTTGGCAGATTCAGTGCATCGTATTGTGTCGAGTGTGTGTCCGGAGCACTCTGAGTCGTTGCTGAACAGCACGAGATCGTATCTTTCCGTGATGCACTATCTCGGAACTTACGAACAGTTTAGCTACCGGACTGATCCTCGAGACTATGACGCAAAAGATGCCGAACGACCTCAAAGAGAGTTTCAGCATTTGAAAAGCGCCTCAGTTAAGAGTCGTGTTGATACCTGGTACCATCGAGGTCGGAAGCCTGCAGCGTCCACATTGGATGTGGGCATGACGCACTGGCTGCCTGGGCTGGTGGAGACAGTGGGCTTGTACGAGGTAAAGAAACTACTGGAAAATGTGGGCGTTTTGGAGTCGATTCCAGTAGAAACATCACAACACAACAAATCGAAGCGGCAACCAGAAATTGATGTGGAGGAAGAAGTATTTTCTGCGTGTCTGCTGACAAAGGACGACAATCACTGGCTGATTGAGTGGCTAGCGTATCACTACTACGTTTTCAAACTACGAAGGCTCACTGTGGTGCGTGATCCGACTAGTCGAACTTCGATTGAGGCTATTTTGGATCGCTGGAAGGATCGCATGTCTATCTCTGTGTGGAACGATGAGCAATTCGTTCCTAGTTGGATCCTACAAAAGCACAAAACGAGAGGAATCAGTGATACGTTGCTCCACCGTTACCGGCAGCAGTTCTTTTACAGTTCATGCATGAAAGACTTTAAGCAACGGGATCGGAGCTGGCTAGCTCTGGTAGATACTGACGAGATCCTGCGGCCAAATCCGTACGTCCTGACAGCCCCGATAGATTTGAAAGTGGAGGGTATTGGCTTGACACTGCTTGAAGAGCAACAAAAGAAGCGAGCTATGAGGGCTGAAGACGGACCTCTGAAGTGCATACATGTGCCACGACTGCAGATAGTGTCGACGGAAGCGAATGCTTCCACTGTCAGCTCGGATATTCCACTGGGATTGAACGGGTCGGACTTTCTCACCACGCGGTGGTTGTACCACAACAACCGCGAAATATCGATGGGCAATAACTTGGACGGCAAGAGCGTTTTCAATCTTCAGTGGTTGGATGAATCTGCAATTCCCAAAAGAGCGGCGAATGCTCATTATATCATTCCGGGTGTGTGTCCGGAGACGTCAGGTGACCGGCTCGACCACCCTGATAGTTGGCTGTTGATTCACCACTACTTGGGTTCTTTAGAGCAGTTTGTATCTCGAGACGACCCCCGGAACAGCATAGAGGGACGTCCGAAGCGAGATGCAAGTCTGTGGCGGCAAACGGGTCAGAGTCCTGCAGCAGACACGTTTGACGATTCGTTACGGTCCTGGCTGACTGGGTTTGTAGAATCGGTAGGCTACGTCGATGCTAAGCGGCTGTTGGCGGGAGTGGGACAAGTGGAGGAGTTGAGTCCAATGACAGCGTAGCATTCCGGACAGTGCATGGCATACTCCAGGTCTTTTTGACAGCTTTGAGAACTGTCTTGCTGATTCGCCTGAACCTTGGTTTCATCATCATTTTGGTGTCGATAGTCGTAGGTGGCAAAGTTTGTTATCAGGAGATTTTTTCGCAGGAGTCACATACTACTGGCCTCACTCTCAAGCGGTATGTGTCGTAGATACTGAGAGTATTTCTCCGCCAGTCAAGGCTTTTGTCGCCAATAGGTCCTGTGTTGATGGCAGAAAACTTTCATGGCGGCTCGACCGTGGTCACTCCGTGTCTTTGTGATAGGCGTTTCGGCTGCATGATATGGTACAAAAAGGTCTTCCTCACATCACTGTCATTGGCAATCACTGTCATCTTTCATTCAAAGTAGATCGAACAGTATATTTCCATTACACATTGCTCTATTCCCTGTGACATCATTTGTTAAATATAACCCTTGTTTGCAATGTCGTACTGTAGAGCAAGCGAGACTTACATTTAACGGCAACAAGGCGAGTGCTTTCACCGGACCGGGATTCTGCTGGGAATTGGACGCATGACTGTAAACTCAAGTGTTGAGATCTGTAACACCACAAGGTCCTAAAAAAAAAGGTGCTCCGAGCTATCAGACTGTCACAACAGGCCTCCGGCGTTGCGTGGTGACATACGAAACCGAAATTGACATCCAACAAGTTAAGAAGAGCCGCATAACTCTCTTTCATAGGAGCGGACTGGAAGCTACGAGCTGGCATATTCGTATACACAGCATTCTAAATTTGAGGTTGTAACGGAACAGGAGCCGGGCCCTGACATTCCTACGAAAAGGGGTGAGATGATCCTCCGAAGAACCTATCGTCAACTGTTTTTCAAATACGCCTTTCTGCTACTGAGTTTCGGAGCCCTTTACTTTCAAAGCAGAGGCCTGTTGGGGATATGGGATGAGAATGCGCACACTTGGACAAACGTGCCTGATCCTTCGTCTTGGTTGAATGAAAACAGAAACCGAGGACCATATTCGATACACTCGGTTGCAACTATAGAAGGGAGAAACTCTCTTACAGCTAGGCATTCTTCCAATGAAAAATATAACGCTATCGAATCGCTGTTGCCCACAGATCAAGGCTTTGGCGCGTGTTTGATAATGAAAGACGACAATCATTGGCTGATCGAATGGATTGCCTACCACTACCACGTCTTGCCTTTAAAGCATTTAATTGTGTTGCGCGATCCACGAAGCCTCACACCGTCCCAGCACATCTTTGACCGTTGGAATCAAACCTATTTGGAAATAGAGGAATGGCAGGACTCTCGCGTCACTCCGATTTCTGTGTACGAGCGAGGTACCAAGAAGAAAAAAACGGATCTTCAGTACCATTTGACGCGACAGCGCTTCTTTTACTCCAAATGTTTGAAACATCTGAAGCAGGAGCAAACGGTGCAATGGGTATTGCTGACAGATACAGACGAGTTTGTGCGTGTGAATTCTTTGTTGTATCCACTGTCGGCTTCCGTGTTGCAACAACGGGGCCACGTGAGTGCATTTTTGGCCCAGCGAAAAGTGCAGGATCCGTGTTTACAGATGCCCCGCATCCAAGTGTCTTCGATACGAGCTAGTGAGAGTAGTATCAATGACCAAGGAAAAATCGATTCGTGGAAACGGGCTGAATCTATTGAGGGGCTGAATGCGTCTGATTTCCTGACGTATCAATGGCTCGTTCACAACAACCAGGCAATGTCAGCTGGGAAGAGCACAATGTACTTGCCTACGCTGAAAACGAATGACATTCCGTCTTTGGCAGATTCAGTGCATCGTATTGTGTCGAGTGTGTGTCCGGAGCACTCTGAGTCGTTGCTGAACAGCACGAGATCGTATCTTTCCGTGATGCACTATCTCGGAACTTACGAACAGTTTAGCTACCGGACTGATCCTCGAGACTACGACGCAAAAGATGCCGAGCGGGCACAGAAACAATTTGAAAACATTAAAAGCACCTCAGTTAAGAGTCGTGTTGATACCTGGTACCATCGAGGTCGGAAGCCTGCAGCGTCCACATTGGATGTGGGCATGACGCACTGGCTGCCTGGGCTGGTGGAGACAGTGGGCTTGTACGAGGTAAAGAAACTACTGGAAAATGTGGGCGTTTTGGAGTCGATTCCAGTAGAAACATCACAACACTCCAAATCGAAGCAGCAACCAGAAATTGATGTGGAGGAAGAAGTATTTTCTGCGTGTCTGCTGACAAAGGACGACAATCACTGGCTGATTGAGTGGCTAGCGTATCACTACTACGTTTTCAAACTACGAAGGCTCACTGTGGTGCGTGATCCGACTAGTCGAACTTCGATTGAGGCTATTTTGGATCGCTGGAAGGATCGCATGTCTATCTCTGTGTGGAACGATGAGCAATTCGTTCCTAGTTGGATCCTACAAAAGCACAAAACGAGAGGAATCAGTGATACGTTGCTCCACCGTTACCGGCAGCAGTTCTTTTACAGTTCATGCATGAAAGACTTTAAGCAACGGGATCGGAGCTGGCTAGCTCTGGTAGATACTGACGAGATCCTGCGGCCAAATCCGTACGTCCTGACAGCCCCGATAGATTTGAAAGTGGAGGGTATTGGCTTGACACTGCTTGAAGAGCAACAAAAGAAGCGAGCTATGAGGGCTGAAGACGGACCTCTGAAGTGCATACATGTGCCACGACTGCAGATAGTGTCGACGGAAGCGAATGCTTCCACTGTCAGCTCGGATATTCCACTGGGATTGAACGGGTCGGACTTTCTCACCACGCGGTGGTTGTACCACAACAACCGCGAAATATCGATGGGCAATAACTTGGACGGCAAGAGCGTTTTCAATCTTCAGTGGTTGGATGAATCTGCAATTCCCAAAAGAGCGGCGAATGCTCATTATATCATTCCGGGTGTGTGTCCGGAGACGTCAGGTGACCGGCTCGACCACCCTGATAGTTGGCTGTTGATTCACCACTACTTGGGATCTTTAGAGCAGTTTGTATCTCGAGACGACCCCCGGAACAGCATAGAGGGACGTCCGAAGCGAGATGCAAGTCTGTGGCGGCAAACGGGTCAGAGTCCTGCAGCAGACACGTTTGACGATTCGTTACGGTCCTGGCTGACTGGGTTTGTAGAATCGGTAGGCTACGTCGATGCTAAGCGGCTGTTGGCGGGAGTGGGACAAGTGGAGGAGTTGAGTCCAATGACAGCGTAGCATTCCGGACAGTGCATGGCATACTCCAGGCCATTGTGGGTAGCTTTCTCTAAATTCATTTCCAATGATGCTGTTATCTTCGTATTTTAGACTGCAGCGGAATTTATGTTGGTGTCGACTGATATGAAGTGAAGATTATTGTGGACAAACGCTTCCAATTTGGCGGAGAGAAAGGTTCTCAAGGCTCTTCTTCTTTGACTGCAAAGGTATTCTCTTGTGACCGACATCTTCGCGATGACATACAGTCGATAACCACTTTCTCTGGAGCAGCAAAGCAAATATCCCTTTCTCTGTGACAACGATGAGAAAGAGAGATTACAATGATGATGCTGTCTCGTTTCCGAAGCTAAATGCGGTCATCCAGAGTATATACTCCATGAGTTTCTGGGACCACATGCGCAATTAAGAGTCGGTTCCTTTTGCGATCACATTTCACCGCGTGTCTCTTTGGCTTTTTTCACAGCGAAGTACTGTGTGATAGAGGTAGATTCCCACTCCCGTCGTAAATGGGCATGATGCTTTTCAACGTTCTTATGCAGTGACTTGACCTTAAATATACAGCCACAGCAAACCCGCTTTTGCCCAATTCGTATTTTATGACTGAATAGCTTTGCTGCCACACAACTCTAGAGAAATTGATGAATATCAGAGCTGGGGAAACTTCAAGCTCTTGCGCGGATGGTCTCGAGACGCAGTCGTCCGATACTTTTACTCGCCGTGGTATAGCGAGTCAGGGTTTGTATCTCTTTGTTACTTTATGACTGTAGCATGTGGATAATGGTGGAAGCCGAAGGTTGTCTCTTCCTTCTCTTTATGTAAATGCAAAGCTTTCCCTAGTTTAATAGCGAGTCCTCACGTAGCTCGTGGATCCTGCAAAAGTGTAAGAAAGGGACAATACCCCTAACCCTATTTGAAGTACCCGGAAAGCTTAGCTTCGCTCCCGCCAGCACACCGGAGACATTCGAAAGCCCATGTAATGTGGAATGGCTTTACTTTTCAATGGCCATAGAGACTTGCAGATTGGTTTCAGCCACCAAGCCGACTGACTAAGCATCGCCGGACAACATGTTCACTGTCAATGAGAAAAGATCCCTTTCTGGACGAATGTTGCATGCGATTCTTGGGTTGTCACTGTGTATCTCGTATGCAATAGCTTTCTTGGATACTGGCGGAAACAGCTTTTCACGATCAAAAGTCGTGATCGAATCGTCGCGGCGCCCGAAAGCCACATCTGCTTCAACAAATACACGTCGACAAGAACTTCTTTCACGCAATGGACCTCACTTTAGGCTCGATCGCTTCAGAGGAAAAGTAGAGTTTGGCGCTACAGCGAAGCTTGTAACCGAGCTCGGTTCCGGCGCCAATAACGAATCTATCTCGACTTGGCTTCGCGATGAACGTGGATTGGCTCAATCGATCTGGGACCCTTCTCTGATAAAAGACCTCGGAAATTCTATTTACAGGCTTCAAGTTATGAAGCTTCAGTTTGTGACATTGCAGCTGGCGCCTTGGGTCGATGTTGAGATGAGCACTATTCAAGGAATAGACGACTCTCCTGTTTTTGTTCTGCAATCTGTCGGGTTTGACCCCAATATTGAAGTCCTTCCTGGAATGCGAGTGTCAGCAGACGCCCTCGGTATCTTGATTGAAGTATCTGGGGAGCTGAGGGCTTCTCCTGATGGTAGAGGCGTGGCAGGAGGAGTTGCTTTCCAGACATCGGGGGAACTTCCGCCCCCGATGCGCGTACTACCCGAGGCGGCACTAAAGGCTGCATCCGACGCGATCAACCAAACAATTGTCAGGTTTGCAGTCCAAAGCTTTCAAAAGGGAGCTACGGCAAATTTTAAAGCCTTTTTGAGGTCCAAGTAACGGCTCTATTTTATGTGCAAACATCTTTTCGTGTAGTCGTGCACTTGTTGAAAGGAACATTGACTTACAGTTGATGCTGACACAAAACTGTCTGATCGGGAAATTGGTTCACCTTTTCAGGCGACAAAGGACAAAGGGTGCAGAAAAATAAGACCATAATGTGAGACAGGATCTGCGATAAAAAGGTCAAAACTACCGCCAGCCGAGAAACTCATCGAAAGCGTTCCCATCCCTAGTCCCACAGGGTACCGTGAATCGTTTTCTTGATCAGTCGGTGTGAGCATTACATTTCATTAATTGTATCTATAAGTATTTTGCAGGAACGGATACCCTACGGACGGCTTTCTGGATGATACAGTCGGTGTTCCAGTGAATACGTTGTTGATCCATGTGGGAAGCCACAAAACTACGTGTGTTTCCCGGCACTCAACGGACGTGAGTTTGTCCAAAAAATCAAACAGTCTTTCTTTGGTAGTAGGACCGGTGACAAAACTCACAACGCTGAAAGACAAGCCACAAATATTTCGTCGAGTTGAAAATCAAGGCTCGACTCTCCATTCTCTCTCTGCGTCAAAACGAGGTGACTGTGAAGAAGAACAAGCCGAGTAACGCTTCCAAGATGTTTAACCTGGAATATAGTCCTATAAAACATCGCAACAGCGTAGCGACGACTCACCGAAAAGGCAGTAAGGCGAACGTCGAAATGATTCCTAGTGGAGGGGACAGCGAGAAAGACGAAGTCAGCACTCCTCTCACCGAATCTACAGCATCGCCATCTACTCGATGGCAAAGCGACGCCGAGCACGGCCGTGTTCGAAGGCAGCCTGTAGCACCACTCTTGCAATTACCTGAATTGAAGTATGAATCACAACACAATGGTGACGAACCGACTTACGCTGAAAAAAGACCACATTTGGACGTTTTGAGACTGTGCTTTGGCTGTTCCGGAGTCCTCTTTGCCTACCTAATCTACGGTAGTATCCAAGAGGACGTATTTCGGTATCGTGGAGAAGACGGCGAGAAATTTCAACACGTATGGTTCCTGCAAGTCCTAGAATCTGTAGTCAACGTTTTTGTCGGACTCATTGCGCAGAGTTACTTCGGTGGCACCCCGGGAATCCCAATTACTCCCTTTCTGACATCGGGGGCCTCGCAAGTGTTCGCCAAAGCTTTGACGAGTTTGTCCTTATCGGCCGGGTTGTCCTTCCCTGTCTGCACGCTTGCAAAATCGGCGAAGATTGTACCCGTCATGCTAGGGCAGCTGGCGCTCGGAGGCTCGCGATATACCGTACAGGATTATGCGTTGGCCGGGGCGATTGTTATGGGAACGGCGCTTCTATCTCTGGGTGAATCGTCAAAAGAGGGAAAGGCGTCGATGAGTTCACCGATTGGCATTGTTTTTATTCTACTTTCACTCGTCATGGACGGGGTAACAGCAGGACTTCAGAAGCGACTGAAAAGTGACGCCGCCAAGACCGGAAAACTCCCCACAACTTACGATTTCTTGCTCTACACGAATTTGTCCATGGCCGGCACGGCGTTGACTATATCCATTATCAACTACGATTTTGTCGACGGGTGGATTTTTCTCACCGAGCACCCCGATATACAACGCATGATTGCGATGGTATGCCTTTGTTCTGCTGTGGGGCAATCTTTTATTTTTTACGTTGTTGCGCAGTTTGATCCACTCGTTTGCGCCACGGTTACCACTACGCGAAAAATTCTTTCCGTTGTGTGGAGCATTGCAACAAAAGGCCATCACATCTCGGGACAGGGCTGTGTTGGTCTAGGCCTCGCCATTGGTGGACTGCTGATGGAAATTCGCGGCAAGGTCTGCAGTATGCAACGTAGAACATATGAGACCAAGGACAGCAACGACCTTCATTGAAAAAATTGAGCACTGATGTTGTGTGGACCAGTTTATAGCTCACTGTCACTTATCGTTAATACATCGACGGACAAAAATTGAAATGAGCTATGTGCCGTACTTTGCCTTTTGCTAGTATTAGACAATCTCGGAAATCGTGTGACTCGCACTTTACTTGTGACGATGACTGGACTTCCTCAACGCACAACATATCCTAGGCCCTCGCCTGACGATGCTTTCAAGAGAAGACGAGCACTGCCACAAGATCTTATTACCCTTGCGACAAAAACTAATCCTATCCCTGCGCGCCAGAGCGCCGTCTTCCTCTACAGGAAATCTTCCTTCTTCTTGCGTACGTAACCGCTGAGCGAATCATCCTTGGCGTTCTGTACCTATCTAGAATCTTCTTTCAAGAGAAGACGAGCACTGCCACAAGATCTTACCCTTGCAACAAACACCACTACTATCCCTGCGCGCCAGAGCGCCATCTTCCTCTGCCGACCCGCCAGGAAATCTTCCTTCTTCTAGCGTACGTAACCGCGAAGAGTAGTGAGCGAATCATCCTTGGTGTTCGGTACCTATCTAGAATCTTCTTTCTAGAGAATACTGCGCTCTCTCTAGAAGCGTCTCGATTGTGGACCGAACGTAGGAGAAGAGTTTTGAGCGCCAAGTGTCAACCCGGGTTGAGGACGATACTCTAACTGTAACTTTCTTTCGAAAATTATGTTCTTCGTCGAATCTGATCGATCTGAATGGATGTTCTTAGTCCTTCAGAGTCGGTTTCCTGCATCTCCTCCTACTTCAAGTTTCCCAGTCAGCGCTTCTTGACTGGACCTGTCGTGGTTCATCCTTGACAGATAAGTATCGTCACGCTTAATAGTCCCACGCCCTGAAGGAGGAAACGACGAGCACGAATGTGACTGAATTTGAATTTGCGAAGCCTGAATGAACTTGGTTCCGAGTAGCGTATTCCTGCCACGGTGGCCAACTCATTCACCCAACCAATTACTAATCGAAACATGTGACACAAATGGGACTTAAATTACGAGCATCACGATCCAAATTATTATACTGACGCATAGATGTGGTCACGAGATTTCGTTATTCCCGAAAACGAATAAAACGGTACTGCCATGACTAAAAAAAATGGTGGTAGTTTATATGGTGACTTTTTTGAAACAATCGGATGACCGTGAAGTTTCATCTAAGAGGAACTTCGGATCGATTGTAGGATGGTAGAGACTTTCCCAATGAAGATGTCGGTTTGAACTCCCTTCCATTTCTGGACTTATTGGCAATCCTAAAGCGTACTAAATATCCAGTTGAGCTAGAGATTGAAGCATTGCCCCCTTTGTATTTTTCTATATGTTCGATCATCGAATACATGTTTGGAATGACCGTAAATGACTATGTCGGTGCGTTGAGCGATCATAGGCCCAATTGGTGATTGCGTCAGCACTACCACGGATACTAACTGTAACTGTAAACCACACGCACTGGAGGCACATCGTCGATTGAGACACGACGATCGACGAAGCGGCGAAACGAACCTCAAGACCGAACCCGTCGAGAACGGCCGGCAGAGAAGGATTGGATTCGACCTACCGTTCCCGCAGCAATTTTTTCTTCTTCCACGCTCGAGAAGGGTTTTTGCCTACCCCACTTCTCATATATTTTTCGAACACACAAAAAACTCACGGCCACCAACACTCGACTTTGATTTCGAAATTGCAGACACCATGACCTGTTTGGAAACATCAGATGACTATGCTCCGTCGAGCACAGAAGAGACTCTCTACACGTTGGCAGCGATGCGACAACAGGAGGAATCCGGTTATATGACCTGCGATTATCTGCATCAGCAGCAATTCGAGTCTCCCGCGGTTCCGAATGGACCGTTAGACCGCGTTGACGTCGACTGCCGCAACAAAATGTCCGCTTGGTGCTACCAAGTCGTCGACTTTTGCAAATTTAACCGCGAAACTGTCTCAATCTCCATGAGTTACTTGGATCGCTACCTCATGAGCCCAACGGGAGCTGCTGCTCTTGCTGACCGCAAACTATTTCAGCTCGCTGCCATGACTTGCCTATACACAGCCGTCAAGATCCACGAACCGGAAGCCATGGACCCGAAGCTTGTCTCCAGTCTCAGTCGCGGTACTTACAACAAGGCTCAGATCGAAGAAATGGAAGCCTCAATTCTGGGTGCTCTACAGTGGCGCATGAACCCACCCACATCGCTGGCTTTTGCACGCATGTTTCTAGAGCTCATTCCCGACGATGTTCTCTGTCGGACATACCGGGATACCGTTTACGATCTCATCAAATACCAAACAGAGCTTGCGGTTGGCGACTACAACTTTGTCACGACCAAGGCATCAACGATCGCGTTCTGTGCCTTGCTTAACTCTTTGGAAAGCGTGAGTCTCGACATGAAAGTGTCGACACAGATTTCGTTCGTGTTGAGTACAGCGATCGACGTGGACGCGCGAGACCAGGTCTTGGTACAGGTGCAGACTTACCTGTACCAGGCCATTTTGCATCATCCGTCGGCACTGAACAACTTTTCAACCCCGACAGTGTCGACGGCCAAGGCAAGCCGTAGACTGTCCGTCGAAGTTTCGCCGCAGTCCATTTCCGCCATTCGCTGAGAACTACGCAGTGCTTTTGGATTAGCTGGCACCTTTCACATATTGTAAACTACCAGATCTGTAACGTACTGATAGAAAGCCTTTATATTCAACCAATTACATTTTGTTGGCTAGTATTTCGTACGGTAATTTACATTAAACATATCGCAGGCCGCTGTGAAGCCGGTCGCTAATCCCGCAAACATTCTTTATCCTGTCATAATCTTCATTGGTCGAGCTGTTCCCTTTTTCCTGGAAAATCGAACGCTTTCACTCAACTTGACGGGAAGCTTCCCTGAGTTCGCAACCAGTCTTCGCGTCGAACCGGTTTGGGTGGTGGCAGGCTACTCGCTAATTCGCGCACGATATTTCTTCATCGGCCGTTGAAACGGCGCGTTCCGACGTGCCAAGATTTTTTGACCGGTTTGTTGAGAAGCGCGAAGATCATCCTGGACAATAATTTCTCCGTGACCTTCTCGGTCCGCACGTGGCGCGACTGACAGTGAGCACGACTGCGTCGGCTCCCGAATGGTTCAAGTTGTATGATGTCATCCATAGGTTGGGATGATGTCATCACAAACACGATCGGACGTTGCAGTTTCCAATGGTAGGAGGTGGCTATTTCATTGACGTCAGCGAAACCAAAAGGTGACGACAGCGTCATATTATTTTTAAAGTTTGACATTCAAGTTCACTGTTCTTTTCAAACTAATCCTTCAAAAGGTTTTGGGGGAACATTGTTTGGCCAGAAATCATAAGAATCAAATCCTTTCATGGGACTCCTAAAACGTCGTTGAGGAAACATTCTTTTACCCGTTTCTTTCTCAAGTCTGTTCACTGCCGAGCAGGCACAGCCGTTGCACAATAGGCCGTGTGCTAGCTGTGCACTGCTTAATGTAGCATTGTGAATCATGGCTGAGACCAAAAATAGAATTGCCGCAGCTTTGGCTTTTCCTTTCAATAAGACAATAATGGATGGTATTCTAAAGGACGTACTAGACCAATGCATTGCAGACAAGAAAAGGTGGAATACAGTCAGCATTCCTTTTCCAACGCAAAACGGAGAAGTAAATTTATGTGACTACATTGGTTTTGATTGCAGGCTCCTTGGGGAGTGTTTTGTCTTTCCAGATCAATACAACTCAAGTTCAAAAGAAACCAGAGCTAGGTTGGCTAAAGCTCTAAAGATTGCTGCAGCTGAGGGTAAATTTCCCCTTGTTGAGCGAGGATGGGATGAAAAGAAGAAACAAATCCGTTTTGAGTGCTTTCGAAGCCGATCACACAGTGAGAGAACATATCAGAAAAGACAAGGGACAAGCTTCCCCAGAGAAGACGCGAAGGCGTGTAGTACTTCCTCTAAGCGGCCGGACAAAGGGAAAGAATGCCCATTTCACTTTTATCTCTACTGGGTTCAAGAGGAGAGGCATTGGTGTCTTTTTGGTGGCGCAAGGGGGAACTGTAACTCTCACTCTCATCATTTGCCAATGGAGCCTCATGAAGTAAAAAAGAGTATTGCCTACATCAATGGCCACGAAGTCCAAATTGCGCTGGATGCAGCCACAAGCAGTGCACCACCTAGTGTTATTGGAAAAATGCTCCAGTTACAAACTGGCAACATCTTGTTGGACTCTTCTTTGCAACACATAAGGATGCGGTCGGGAAAAGAGCAAGAAACAGTGTTGCTCTAGGATGAAGAATTCATGACGCAGGCAGACAAGCTTTTGTCCTATCTTGAGAACACTCCCGAGATCAGCTTTTGTGCTATATACGATGACCCAGATTCACCTCTCTTCACAGTTTACAAGCAGAGAGCAAAAAAAGACCACAGGCATCTACACACAAGTATTAGAGTTAACTCCGGGGTATCTGCTGAAACGGGAATTCTTGACAACACTACACTAGATGCAATGGATCCCAATGGAGAACTTGATGACTATGTTGACCGCACACGTTGCGCATTCAAGCTCCTTGGCTCGCAAAACATGCTGTTAGGAGTTGCCTGGACAAATAATGAGAGCAGAAATGTATTCTCTCGTTTTTCGGAGATAATGGTAGTAGATGTGACGGAAGGCACAAACAACGCCAAGCGACCGCTATTTCTATTCTCTGGGAAGACGTCAAACCAAAACACTTTCACAGCACTGTGGGCTTTTTTACCACAGCAGGCTTGTTGGGCCTTCCATTGGGTGTGGACTCGATGCATACCGCAACTACTCCCAAAGCAAGGAATTCAACATGCGCCTGACAATAACAGATGGAGATCCAAAACAGTACAGGACCTTTGTAGATGCAATACCAACTTTCTACCCTCTTTGCAAACACAAGCTTTGTCACTGGCATCTACTGTATCGCAGTAATCTCATGAAGGTGCAGACTGGAAAATGTGGAGTTAAAGCTACTATTCTATTCCGCGTAGTTGTTCTTTGGATTGAGAGCTGGATGACCAAAATTGAGACACAAGAGGAATACGAACTTTCTAAAAGGCTCTTGGCTGATTGGCTTGCAACCCCCGAAGCTATTGATGTCAAATTGGGTGGTATGGGGCAAACTATTGTATCGCAAATTAATGCGTACATGACACTGTCACTTTTTCCTCATGAACAGCGCTGGGCTAGATATCGCTATTTATACACACAAGCATTCAACACATCTGCAAGCTCGTATGCCAAGGCAGAAATAGTGCTTTAAAACGACGGGGCGACGGGGTCAGGCCAAGCTTTTCCGTACCAAAAGCAACTCAGGTTATAAACAAAGGGACACAACCTAGGTCAAAGAAGAGGCATCAAAAAGCTGTTTACAATTTAAATGCTGCCAAGACGAGAAAGCCTGCCTACTACGCAAACATTCGGGATTTAGTGGATTACATTCAAGATTCTCTTTCCAAAGATTTTGAAGCAGTTGCTTCATTTGTGCTCTTCTGTCCAAATGCAGACCAGTTTTGGGTCAAGCAAGCCACTCGCAAAAGCAAAAACACGGACATTCGGAAAATCAACGACAGTAGCTATTACAAGTACATGATTCCGCAGTTTGAACGCACACGAATTGTGGAGCTTGTTAATATTGATGGTACATTCTATTTGGTGTGTAGCTGCGGAAAATTTCAGCGACAAGCTTCCCCATGTGCCCATCTTTACAAGGTTCTTGGTCAATCACCCACATCAACCGATGTCTCTGTACGCTGGACAAAGCACTGGGATGTGTATTTGCACCGAAGTGGCCACAGTGACCTGTCAAAGCATTTGGAAGACCTGTACAAACAGGAGCGACCAGGTCCAGTATTTGTTGATAGTGGTCAGTGGGTGATCGGAAAAGGTGAAAAAGGGTCAAATTTTTTCGAAACTTCGCTTCCGTACAAGCCCCCTGTCATACGAGATTTTAATCGATGGGCAGTGTCTTCGCAAACGACTGGAGCTGATTTGAGTGGGACCAAAAATACCACAAATATGTATTTTTCGAGTGGAATGGTGCAAGAATCAACAAGCCTGTCCAGAGAGCATGCATTCCAGGATTCATTGCATTAAACTTCCACAAATTCGCAAAATTCGGATTGTTTTGATGATACACAGGCAGTGACAACGGAAAGCGTATCTTCTACGAAAAGAATGTTTGGTTCAAGTGCTTTTGTGCACAATTTCCATTTCTACCAGGAAATGTCCAAGCTGGCAGGATTTGATATGGAAGCTGCTGAGTCGATGAATATAGCTATGCAAGAAGCATTGGAAAAGGTACAAGCCAATGTTGCAAAAAGGGCTGGGAAGATGGATTACACTATAGGACCAGCCATTACAAAGGACCATGTAGGTCTAAGATTGAAGCCAAGCTACAGTCCAAAGAAGAGGAGGAAACCAAACTTACAAAGGAAATGAAATAATTTTACTTACAATTACTGATTTACATTAAACAATACAGGCGTTCTTCACTAGTCTGTAAGCCGTGATCATACCACCAACGAAACTCCCCGCACAATATATCCGCCAGGCCAAGGCAACTTGCCAATACACTATTACAGCCATGCCGTCCACACCACCAAATCTCTACTGGAACATGTGTCGGAACCAAGGGAACAACTATACAAAGCCTTGCCTCCGTGGCCATTGGTTGAAGGGAAACCATTCTTGTGTACAATTCCAAGCGTAGCCTTGGGTATTGTCCAACAAGCATTGCACCGGTAGATTGTCGCTTTTCTGTAGTTTTTTGTTGATACACGCCAGCAAAACCTGTGTGTCCTTTACCATGTTTGGTATACTTGCGTCGTCGGTTTGATTGACCGACGGAATTCGATTCGTTGCCAAGGCTTGGGCCAAGACAAAGTCGGCGTCCAATGAGTATTGCGCATTGATCCTGGTTGGTGCGTACACCATGGCGGCGCGGCAAGCGTGTGGAGCCATCCCGTGTAACGCGTCGCAGAAAAATTCTTCAATCAGACTGCGTTTCTCCGTCGGCACGTGAAAGTTGACCACGGTAACGTTGGAGTCCGTAGGGCTTGGTAACGTTGACGTACCACATGACTGTACTGGAACAGTGAGAAATTGCTTTAAACACTTGTTCCACTTCTTTGGCGTGGGCATTGGGTACCTGAGTGGGGTGCAAATTCTGCAGAGCATCCAACCGCAAGGCCGTACTCAACGATCAAATGGACGGTTGACGACTTCGGTGATATGGAAAGGGCCAAGGATAATGGAAAATATTGACTGCAATTACAGACTCCGGGGCCCGCGCTCGCCTTTCGGCACGAAAGACCAAGCGGCACACTACAGGACCGTATGTTGTCAACGCAAAGTAAACAGAGGCGATCACAAGATACAAACACATCAATCCTTGCACCAAAACTGCATCGTACGAAAAGTAAGCAACACCAGCATGTACTTGATCATGATAAATGCTTTGTGCAACGGCTGTGCCTGCTCGGCAGTGAACAGACTTGAGAAAGAAACGGGTAAAAGAACGTTTCCTCAACGACGTTTTAGGAGTCCCATGAAAGGATTTGATTCTTATGATTTCTGGCCGTACAATGTTCCCCGTTAGGTAGTTTCAATATGATACATGACGGTCGGCTAGCTAGTTTGTCTCTTACAAAATATAGCCAAAAACTTGTATTCATAACTCATGATAACAGGTGCCTTAAAGTTTCATTCTATCTAGTCCGGGAGAGCAGTGATTGCACAAGTGCGTGTGTGTCTTATGTTGACGAAACACGATGACAACATTTCCACGTGTTTTACATTAGTGATCCATCACCTGCATGTCCTTATCGATAGCGACGTACAACCCGCCTGTTTTCTCGAGCTTGATTGCCTTTCGATACAAGTCTTCGACAGCATTTTCCTCCATGAGTTGTTCGTTGAGAAACCAATTCAGAAATTCTCTCGATACGTAGTCGCTTTCCTCCTCGGCTACCTTCGCCATGTTAAAGTACTCTTGCGAATTCTGGACTTCCTGATCCAGAGCCTTTTTCCAGACCTCCGAAACTCTATTATTTTGGAACTTTTCCATGCCGTGGTCGCTCAGAACTTCTTGACTCACGGACAGTACCTTTTCGGTTTGGCGCAAAGCCAAATGATCAAAAATCTTCATAGCATGGGAACGTTCCTCCACGCTGTGGGTTTGACACCAGGACGCCGATCCCGGGAAATCATGAAAGCGGAACCACATGTCCATGGCCAAGTACATGCGTGAAGCGTCCAACTCCCGATTGGCTTGATTCACCAGCAGAGTAGCCATGCGTTCACTTACGCTACGAGCACAAACCGACATGCTTTCTGCGTATAATAAGAAAGAGGATCGTCACGAGTTAGAAAGAAGTGGCAACGAGTGATTGCTGGCCGTAAGATACGTACCTGCAGAGTCAAAAAGCAAGGTTGCGCAACTTATTGCGAGCAGGAACTGATTGCGGAGCATCATGATCAAAAAATGTAACGTACCGAAATAGATTGGTAATACACAGATGTAAAGGTAGCTGCTTCCTGGCAGTATGGTATAATTTGTGCAAGAATAGAGGCTGTTTATTTGGAGCATGTGCGTGCCACCGATCCGGTTGGGTTGGTCGCAGCAGAATCGAATCGAACGTCTTGGAGTATCGGTACTCCATATTTCGCAACGAGTTGGTGTCAGGGAGCGAACCCCGCTTTCGGAAAGAATCGATTCGAAAGACCATGAACGATGATGAAGATTCGGAGAACATCGATCCAGTTACGTAAAGCAGAAGTGCTGTACGCAATTTCTCTTTCCAAGCAAAGATTTGATAGTTGCATTGCGTTGCTTTACTATTAGGAATTTTCATCTATCCATTCACTGGGTAGAGTGATGAGACAGTTTAGACGACGATAAGTCGAGACCTAGTTTCCTTTTTAAGTCTGCTGGGTCACCCGAGGCTAGCTAGCTTTCTCTTCGGGTTAGGAACTCGTGCGAGAAGAGCGTCAGCTTCGGGTGGTGTGAAGGTGACGACGAATCGAACGAATCTCCCCAAGAGTTCGAACGTCTTCGAATACGCCTCCGGTTGTCGGAAAGGTGGGTTGGACAGGGGTCATTTTGTGTTTCCGATAAATCCGGCAGCGTTCGGTCGACGCCGTTACGGAAAACCCGACTGATGGGTGCGGTGGTTCGGAAGAGCCGATTCCTTGGCGCGCTGATAAGGTTACTTAGGCGTTTTTGAAATAGATTTAGAAAATCAGGAGAACGAAATAGCTTAGCAAACTCTTTGAAGAGACAATTTCAGAAAATTTCAGAGTATTTTGGTATAGCCCTTTGGTTCAAGCGGTCGAAAGTCACGCTGATAATCGAAACAGCATCTAATTGTGGAGACCCCGTTTCGAATATATATTGTTAGGAATCATGGCGAACGGAAACTAGATTACCATTGTGTTGCGACCGGCGTTTCGGTGGGGGCGGGAAATGCCCTCAACGGTGTCTACCCATGTACTATTCGTGTCTCTCGAGTTTGGCTAGGTTTCGTGTTGTTGTCGTGGAAGGGAGGGCAAAGTAGCCGGTATTGCCGAGATTGACAACCCCCCTGGCATCCAGTCCTCACCAGCGCTGACTTGTCGTCGTCTCCTGCTTTTTTCTTTCCGTGTTTTTTTTTGGTGTCGTGGGGGTTCTGGAGTCGACCCCGCGTTACACTGGTCCCATTTCCCAATCCGGTGCCTCCACATCAACGCTTTTCCGGAAAGAAGCTCGATTCTTCTTTGTGATCGGCACAATTGTACATACATTGTCTCATCAAACGGTGTAGACGGGTGGACTGGGCTTCCTTCTCCGCGCCTACCAGACACTTTAGCCGTACCACGTTGTGCAAAGGCACCGCGGACTCGTCAAAAGCATGGAACCCTCGAAAGAGACCATTGATGGCAGCGTCACGGAATACACCGGGGTACTCGCGTCGAAACTGCAAGACCTTGCGGTAGCTCCACGTTCCGGATCGACGACTCCCGTCCCGAACAGTCACTCGAACAGCAGTACCATCGCACGATGGCCTCAATCTCCTCCCACAGGAAGCACACCGGCGGTGGGTCTTTTGCACGGTGGCAACAGTAGTAGCAGTACTGCGGCCACTACTGCTGCTGCCGGTAGCAGTGGACACTGTCACCCGACTCCACGAGGCCCAACGCCCACTACACCGTCCGGGGCGAGTGAATCTTCCACGACTTCGTCGCAACGCGAATTCGGCGTGTCTCCGGCAGCGTCCCATACTTCAGTGGGGAGTGTGGGACCCACGCTTTCCGCTACGCTCCTACCTCGCCATTTCGACTTGACTCCGGTAATGTGCAACACCACCCAAGGCAGCGACGTGTACGTGGATGATCCTCCTCCTCCTCATCGTCATCTCCACCAACAACAACATCGTCACGGCAGTCGCCACGAATTGTATTCGATCGTGACGCCGGAGAATACCAGCGAGAGTGACTTATTGTACGGCGAAGACTTGGCCTTACCAACCGACTGGTTCGTGGCGGACACCGGCCCGGCGATGCCACCGTTCCGCTCGCTCGATCGAGCGCACAGTCTGGGTGGACTGGATCCCGCCGCCCTTCGCGCTGCTCACGCCGCCGCGTACGAAGATCGCACCGCGGACGAGGGGATCCCCGGTGACGAACGTTACGACGGCGAAACAGAAGGATGTCCCGCACCGGCACACCTGACGAGACAGTCCTATTCCTTTACTAGTCGACAGCAGTACGAAGAAGAGCGACGGCAAGGGGAGCAGCCGGAATCGAGTCAACCGGTTTCGTTGACCCCGTATCAACCTAGTCGCGAAGCGGATTTGGATGGAGTCGGGAGCATTCCGGAAGAAGAATTGAGTCGGATATTCCTACCGCGACGTACAGCGGATACCGGTACCACGATGGATCCACTACACCGTCTACACAATCCCATTCCTTTGGACGATCGGCAGTACAGTATCCCCAGCATTCACTTGGCCAACCACCTGCACTGCTCCACCACTTCGCTTACCGAAGATGAGGATTCCCTAGGCTTGGATGACGAAGCCAGTCTCAGCAGTCGAGCGTCCAGTTTGTACCTTCCGGAGTATATTGGGTCCAGTGAGGGTGAAGTATTGGAAGGTACTTCGCTGTTGCATTTGCCGCGGATGGGTGTGAATCTGGCCCCGCAGCAATGCGATTTACTGTTCGAGGCCCGCCCCGGCAGTGACGATTGGCAAGCGTCCGACGATGAGGAGGATAACGAGGAAGAGGTGGAAGGGGACGACGAGGACGTGGGCCACGAGCAACGGGAACACGTGTCCGTTGCGGTGACGTCGGGTGCGGTAATGGCAGACCAAACCCGCGTGTGGCGCAAACGCTTACGCCGTCAAGAACGGGCTCTGCAGTGGTTGCAGTCCGTGGAAGCCGACCAGTCGTGTGTGGCCGAGGCCGCTTCGAGCAAATTTCTCAATACCAATACGGCAGTCTCGCGAGCTCCCAACGCTGTCCGCGTGGCTGCTCGACCGTTGTTACGACAAGCGTCGTCACCTCCGAATTCTTCCTCCGCGGAGCCAGTATTGTCCGTTCCCACAAGGAGCGCTCCCGTGTCCACCGGCGACGGTCCGTAACAGTCGGCGCCCCGTTCGACGGGTACGGCACGCCGGGGATACTTGGACGCGCGATTATTGGAAACGCGACACTACAACGAGTTTACGCTCGTTCTCGCTATGAAACTCGTCTGATTTGGTGGTTTTTATTGATTGTCTGAAAGACGTAGTTCGGTTTATAATCTAGAGAAAAAGAAATACATCGTAGGCTACACCTCTACCGCCGCGGGGAGCTATGGCAGAATCGGTAAACGAGAGGCTTGTTGGGGCGGACTAAAGTGCTTCCATCCACCTTCACCTTCTGGTTCCACTGGCGGCATCCTGTTCCAACGTAGAATTGGGTGATAGCTGTCGTCTCGGTTCGGCTTTGGCTTCCCGGACGGACCTTCCGTGAAAATCTTGCATCCGGGCTTTGAGTTTAGGATCCTTGGGTGCCGCGACGGCGAGCATATAGTTGGACAAGGCCCGGACCGCGTTGGCCTTGGCGGCTTCCAGACGTTCCTCGTCGTGCAAGTCCCGGTGCCGATCGAATTCGGTCCGTACGGTAGTACGCAAGGCCATGGCTTTGGACGAGGACTTGCCCGGTGCTACGTGACGGATCAAACGCAAACAATCTCTGTACAACTGCAGGGTCACAAACAACGTTGGGGTAAATAGGTGAGCGACAGCGGTGACGAGCGGAATATATATATATACTGGAGAAGCCGACGGCAGCGTCGACTCTCCCGTCGATGCGGGTGCTCAGTCGCCGCGAGCAACATACCTGTACGGAGGTTCGAGGGACAGTCGTTGACGCCATCGATTTCCGACCGGTCAACGGAGCTTGACTCAATGGTTGGAGGAAGAAGGGGGAGACTCTACGGTACGTTCACTGACTCCCAGCAGAATCGGTTCGCTATCTTGGTGGAAGGATCGCCATGGTAAACCGTCGGTGTCTCTCGCTTACACTCATTTTCACAAAAGTCGGGACGAGACGTCGGACAGACAGACATGCGCCCCGCCACTTTTTGTAGGGTAGGGTCTGACTCTGGGAGGCGGTAGGGGTTTCAATATTGGCTCGTGTACTACATCAAATAACGGCAACTGTGTCAATCGACAATGCCCAATTTCGAAGGGCGTCGCTCCGCTTCGAAAAAAATAAATTCACTGCGGCATCGCGTGGGGGCGCCCGACCGCCGTCCTTTTTCACAACACGGGGGTCTCGCTCGTTCCGTGGCGTAACGAAGCAAATCAGGATTGTCGTAAATAGTCGGTTCCAATTCTTTTCCTCTTTCTGCATTCGTTGGTAGTTTTGTTCCTCATCCATACATCCATACACATCGTATAGAAAGAAACTATGGGTGATTCGGCGTATTCCTTTTCGTTGACGACGTTCAGTCGGACGGGGAAATTGTTGCAGATTGAATACGCTTTGAACGCCGTTGCCAACGGGCGCACGGCGCTGGGCATTTGTGCCAAGGACGGTGTGGTGATTGCGACCGACAAGAAATTGCCTTCCGTTCTGGTAGATACCGCACACGTACACAAAATGGAAACCATCACACCCACGACGGGATTCTGTTACTCCGGCGTAGGACCCGATTATCGAGTTCTGGGTACGTACCCAAGCGGCCCGCTTGGTTGTTTGAAAGGTCTCGGGGTTCGTCACCGTGTGGGTAGGCCCGTTGGTAACTGCACCCAAACGGGCTACCACAAGACGCTCTAGCTGTGCTACTGCTACTGTTGCTATACACACTGCTCACACTCGTCTTGTTCCCTTCTCGCGGTCACAGTCAAGCGCGCACGCAAGTCCTCCCAGGCCTACGTGCGCATGTACGGTGACATTGAGCCGATTTCCCAGCTCGTCAAGTCCACAGCCGGCGTTATGCAAGAGTACACGCAACGGGGCGGTGTCCGTCCCTTTGGTGTTTCACTACTGGTCGCCGGTCTCGATGGTGACGGTCGTCCCGGTTTGTATCAGGTAGATCCCTCCGGAGCCTACTTTGGCTGGAAAGCCACGGCAATTGGCAAAAACTTCGTTTCGGCCAAGTCGTTTTTGGAAAAGCGTTACAGTGACGATATGGAACTGGAAGACGCCATTCATACGGCCTTGCTGACCTTACGGGAAGGATTCGAAGGCGAAATGAGTGCGGATAACATCGAAGTAGGTATCGTCAAACAGGACGGCAAGTTCCAAGTCCTGACTCCGGAGCAAATTCAGGACTATTTAGACGAAGCAACCTAAACAGATGGAATTCTTCTGGCCGAGTCGATAGCACTCGTTTTACTACTTTACCGCACGTGCATCAAAATTATCATTCTTTTCTAAAGACTGCTTCCATTAGGCTTCGATCCTGGATCGCACTCACTATCAACGTTGATGTCGCGTGTGTCCTTTACAAACGACCTATCAATTAGTATCACTACTGTTGACACGATGATGATCCCAACGTAGGTGGTACGTTCAATTCCAGATCGGGTCGAAATCCTCGAAACCCCACGGCTTTGGCCAGATCCTCTAGTTCCCGCTCACCGGATATCACCTGTTGGCGATTGCTGTTGCGACCGATTACCCAGGTCGGGTAGCCGTCGACTTGGTTCGCCAAACATACGGCGGGCCGGGAGTTGTATCCTTTCGGTGCACATTCCACGTTGGCTATCAGTGACCACGCTTGTCGTCCAAACAACTCCTTTTGCCGGGCACAGTGTGGACACCAGTAGGCCGTGTAAATCACGGCACCCTTTTCGTTCAAAAACTTGGCGAGTTGGATCGCCTGCTCCGAAGATTCCCGGGACACCCGTTTGGCTACCATGACAGTCTCGTTCTTGTACGAGACAGGAAAGTATCCTAGTTCTTCCGCAATCACCGCAAACGGTGGAGCAGCGTCGGCGTGACTCGCAACCAACGGAAGATGCGTGGTGCCCATCACTGTCGTCATCGTCACGGCCGATACTAAGAGATGGCGACGAGCATTCTTTGGACCGGCGACGTCTTCGTCGCGGATACTGGTTGTTTTGGACTGGCACACAGTGTTAATGAACCTCCGTACGGACGATTGTCGTCCACGGAATCCCACGCCGTCTGGCGATTGGTGGACGTTGTGCGGAAACGCCAATGCCAATCCTGCCCAGCCGACCAAACCTACCAGTCTCCGGAACGCACTCATCGTTACTCTCATATTGAGCCTTCTGACTCGTCTCTTCCTTAACAGTAGGTCGATATCACCAATCCTATCGGTTGGGTACGGAGTATCGTACGCTCCACACGCCAAAGCCTTGTGCGATGAGGGCGATCAATATTCGTCGTGTGTTGGTGTGTCGTGACAAACCAGAGACGTGACTCACAGTCCAAAAAAGAGAGATTGCCTTACAGTTACATTACTGTTGGCAGTTCCACTTACAGTTAGTTGACAGTGCTATCACTGTCGGCAGTACCAGTACGGCGGGTGGGACGAAGATGAGCAGCAAACTCTAGGGCGAGGGTTGGCTCAACTATCTATCTATACGCGTATCTCCTTGATAATATTTCATGTACAGACCTAGGATTCGTCAGTCAGTAACAAACCGATGGATAAGGATGGTAGGGCGGGCTGTTTGCGAACGGGACGCGTCGATACTAACTGTAAGACTGGGAATCTAGCGGGACCGATCCCGAAACTACCTTTTACACATGTCCAGCTATCTTTGCACCACTAACCTTGGTTACTACCAATGCACCCAACATTGTTGATTATAGCAAAGCAGAGGTTGTGGACAAGATTGTGTTTCAATTTACAATAACTCCTTTCTCAAAACCGCCAGGACGCTGACGGCGCCCTGTGAAATGGTTCTCGCGATTCGAGGCATGTGGTCACACAACGCCTCGTTCTCTAATGATTGTCCATCCACGAAAGTCTACACATTCACCAGATTTCTGTGTGCAACCGATGCGTGTCCCACGTAACTAATGCGTTTTCGCAAAAGTTGATCTGGTATGGGAAAAAGCAAGCTGGAGAAAAATTATAGGAACGGCAGTAGTCAACAGATCCGATTCGGTTCCAAAGAAGAGTAATTTGCGGTTGAGTTGATGGTAAACAGGAAAGATCGCGGCAGTAGGCAGTCCAAACAAGCTTCAGCGCTTTGACTCGACGCCATGCACAACATACGGACAAGGGCTATCCAAGCCTTGAAACCTACAATCCGACAAGCTCTCGCCAAAAATGATCTCTTCGATACGATGCCATGTTCTGTGTTTCTTCATTGCAGCTTCCCTTCCTTTGCGGGCAATGGAGAGCCGCTCTTCCGTGTGCGTAAGGTAGTACTGGATCAAAGACAATAAACTATCCGCGCTCTCATATTCAACAACCGAAGTGCCATTCTCTAGACCTGCCGGCATTCCCAGAACGCGATCCGTCAAAACCAAAGCGCCACCAACCAGAGCTTCCATAAGTCGGTAGTGGTCTTCCCATCGATCCCTTTGTGAGACAACAACAATCTTGGTCTCCAACAAGGACTCAATATAATCAGATGCGACACCACGACGACCTTTGCGAACCGCTTCGCCCTTCAGTCCAACAAAAACGTTAAAATTTGTATTTTTCCCAAAAGCAAAAAGAAGCTTACTGATCTCCTGGCGTAAAAGCGATCCAACTGTACCAACCTTGTCTAGGTCTCTTTGATGAGGCCAGTAATGAGCTACATCTACGTCGCGTTGCAAACGCTCTATAGGATCAGCCAGCGTCATGTTGCGCTTCCGCAGGGCTTCTTCCAAAAACTTCACCGTATCAGTTCGAACAACCAGAGGCGTGTGCCGGTAGATGATACCGCTCTTCATCATATTCAACTTTTCGCCCGTTTCCACCCATTTCTTTGCTTCATTCCAGCGCCGATTGTGCACTATTGACCGACTTGTGTAGCGAACGTTCGCTTTACCAACCTCAGCTTCTACATTTTGGCATCTCGGTAGAGATGGTCCATCGGTGAAGGCGGCAATGAAGATTGGCCACTGCTCCGGCAGCCCTTTCTCGCGCCGCATATTTTTGGCCTTTTTGATGTGTTTGGTGTATTCCTGACACCATTCTTTCCAAGGAAAGCCCCAACCAATGTCCCCAAGCCAAACAACGTTGGGATGAAAATCCAACATATCTTCGCTAAGCCTCAAATACGACGACTCGCTAATACCGTTTTCCTCGATGTGCTGATGTTCAGCCGTCCTGATGCCGTGTTCCAAGTACGGCCACGCGACGACATGAAGTGGAAGTATATCAGTAATGTTTTTCTCATCAATTTTTCGGAGCAAATCTGCCGGCCTGGTCGGCTCACTTTGTATGGCGCTTGTCTCGTCATCATCAGGACTGGCTTCATCCTTCTCTTTCCCCTCATGAAGACGAGAGGCATGCTTTTGAATGTGCCGTAGCCATCTCTGGTCCATCGCGGGATTCAGAGCGAGGGGACGAAATCCCTGCGCCAATGGTGTCTCCAATCCTGCATCTTTGCCAGTTCCGCATTCCTTGTGAAGGATTTCCCCATCGTCGCCCCTTCGCAGAAAACAGCCGTCCTCCGGAAACAAATGAGCATGCTGCGGAAGAGCCGCGACAATGGGATTTACAAACACTTTCATAGACAGCCAAATATGCTGAGCATTGTGGGGCTTTCCGTCTGGACCGGTGTTGTTCGCCCAAGATTTTTCTTCTCTGGCCCATTTCCGGACTTGCGTGGTAAGGCTTGCATCGTATTTGAACCCGTAGGCTTCATACTTTCGAATCCACCACTCGTCTCCATGTACTTCGACATGATGCCAGCCTCCCCACTGAGAAGTGGAAACAAAAATCAGTGCCGCCTTGCGGAAGGCCGTAACGTAGTTGAAATGATACTGGACGTTGACGTGTTCCAGAAACTCGACGGCCCAGGCAGCATCGTAGGTCTTGGCGGGCCACCAAGGTCCTCGCGAAAAGTCGTGTTCCACCACTAGGGTTGCGGGATCCGGAAGTACGGACCGTTCGATCGCGTCGTGTGACCCTTCTACACACAGAACATCGACGCCGTGCATGAGAAACCACGCCGTGGAGGTACCGCGTCCGCATCCCACATCCAAAAGCGAATGCACCCCGTAGTCTTGGATCATGTGTTTCCAAGTGTGAGGACTGACGCCCATGCCGTCGTATTCCGTAAATCCACCGAGGTGCTTCTGGTCTCCGTGTCCACCGTACCCTTTCCGCTGGTTGTCGACACCATTGGTGCGTAGCGATGGTAGAATTGGAGCCTGGCCCTTGGGGATGGCCAACGGGTTTTGTTCGTCCCAGCCGACGGTGGACTGCAATGAAGGCAGCATTGATTCTAAAGGTTCGTAGTAGGTGGACGAAGACGGAAGCTGCTGTGTAGAGTGAAGTAGCAGAATTAAGCAACCACCGAAACAGAGCATGAATATCCACGCGCTGGGGGAAGAGCCCGTATTCTTGCTGCGTCGAACTCCAATACGAGAGTGTTCCTTTGTCAGTGCAGATATTGACGGCGGCGTTCCTGTAGCTTGCCGTAAACGACGGGACCGCTCAGACTGTGACTCCATTTTGAAATACTTTCGTGTGCTTGGACAGTAATTGTTTTTTCCATTGGCCGGTTTCGCAAGACGGATCGAGTAGAGAGCTTTTTTCACTTGATCCATATGTGTTTTCTCAGATCTCCGCACCGAAATGCTGCTTTTTTTCGAGGGCGTGCAACAACTTTACATGTCGCATTTTCGCAAAGGGGAAGTACGCTGATAGAAACACAACACATGAAACTCTATTATCGACCCCTCTTGCGCACTAATAAATGAAAACGGAATAAGCTAGTACTTATTAACGACGACACTCCTTAGACGATAGCGCGACAATGAATGCTCTTGGTCAAGCTAGCTTGCTTGTCGGAGTTGATATTCACAGGGGCGTGCCGCAAAGCCTTGAATGTGAGTCCCGAAAAATAACGACCAGTCATTAAGTATTTAAAGGAGCTCGGTTGTAATTATGATCGTATCCGGCTGGCGTTTCTAATGTCCGCTGAGAATTTTGCAGAAAAAAATTAGAGTCGTTTTCGAAATCCGATTCTAATTGTTTTAGCAAAAATAACCGTAAAGGGCAACTAGAACGCCAGCTTGGTCGCTGACATTTTAAATGTTTAATGAAAACATTAAAAATGACCAAAAGATTTTTACTAGAGACTGACATTTTGCTTTTGCGGCACGCCCCAGGCAATTTGTACAGACTTTTTGTCTATGCTAGCTAGTCGTAGGGTTGTTGAAAATGAGAGTGTCCCTCGACAGAAATATGATTAAATGTAAGTACTGTGTTTCAGTAATAGCAGCTAAGGTTTTACTCATATCGACTTAGTATCTTCTCAGAAAAAAAAAACCTCTAATATGGGCGACTTATGTACTTCACAGTAATGAACAAGACCACCTACTCTGGCATTTTCAACTTACTCTGATTAATATTCACTACTAGAGTCTTTTGTAACGTGTGCTTACACGTAGAGCAAGAGTTCTCACAATACAAAAAAAGCACAAATCGTCTTTTTTCTGGAGAAAATTGGGGTGAACAATCAATAGGTCAGTGTGAGACTTCAGTTAAGCGACATATTCTCATTCGGATTGGGCCAATATAAGGATTGTATAAGTTTGCAATGAAGTCCTACACTTCAGATCAAAGGTGTGAGGTAGCAGCTAATTTTTGGAATGCAGCTGAAAAAGGATGAAAAACACAAACTGTTTGACGAATCGGTGAGAAATGACCGTGTCATCCAATTGCGTACATGTCGTATGGCAGCAAAATTTATGAGAATAACTCCAAAACACACAAATATGTGCACAAACAAATTTGCATATATTCGGTTTGTTCCTTTTTGAAGAAGAGGTTCCAAAAGCTCAGAGAATCACACAAGCCCACCAAAAACTTTCTATTGTGAATTCTGACTTGAAGAGATGGAAGGCGCTGCCCGATAAAACATTTTTTGGGCGAAAGCTCTGGAAGCGTCGCAAGTGGGTACATTTAAAGCATTGGGGACGACCAAATGCACATACAGACGACAAATAGAAAAGGCAATCTAAAAATCACTACCCACAAAGCAGAAAGATCTCTGTCAGACCGCTGTCAGTCATTTTGTGGAAGAGCCAGACTGGTTGGACAGCTGGCTACTCAGAGATCCCATTGTACAGGTTTGTATTTGCTCTACTGGTGCAGCCCAAAAGCCTGCATGAACAATGCGAGACTTTCGCATCAAGCCATTTTCGCCAGTTAATTTTCCTCTACATTAGTCTGTTGTTGCCGGATTCGGTCCTACGTTGTCCACTCTGCTTCCTTTATGCTAGGAGATCTTATCAGAGATCACGCGCCGACTCGACGTAGAACACGTGGTATAATCACTGCGAGACCGTTAAACCCACCCATATAGACAGGATAGTTTGTGTCTCACTGGGGCATGCCTCAACGCCACAAGCATAAATAGCCCAAAATGGGTTGTTTTTAACGCTTTTAACTTTAAAAAGCGGTAATTTCCGGTAGGCGTTAAAATTACGAAGTTAGCTATGTTCGGAATCAAATCCACTTAAGGATTAGAACTCAGTCCCGGATTTCGTGAAGGATTCTGAATCCTTCACTAATTTAGTGAAGGATTTAATGAAGGATTTAGTGAAGGATTTACAATTAGATTTTGAAACGACCGTGACTTGGGAGACGAAAAAATAGCCAGTAGTTCCTGTCTTTCCTTTACTGTTAGCAGGCGCTGTACAAATCTCCAAAAGGCGTCTATTACAGTTTTACTTGAACAATATACGCAAATGCACAGGCCGTGTGAGCGTTGGAGTCTCGCCGCGACGTCGGGAAAAAATTTCATGTTGTTCAAGCGCTGCGAGTTCAGCCTTGGCGAAGGGACGCGGAGGAGGATCTGCAGGAAGGGGTCGTGGCAAAACAGGAGGGCGAGGACTTCATATGCAAAGGCACAGTTTGTGTGAGCATTTGAGTATTGCCGCAATGTCGGGAATAATGTAGGGTTGTTCGAGCGCTGCGAGTTCAGCCTCGGCGACGGGATGCGGAGGAGGATCTGCAGGACGAGGTCGCGGCAAAACAGGAGGGCGAGGTCCCAAGCGCAAGGCCGATGCTTCCGTATTGACGGTAACAGGAGCTTTCACTCCTAGCTACCACACTGAGACAGCAGCAACGCAAGCAAAATGCTTCCTGTAAAGGATCAACGGCACACATTCGGGGAACGGACGTGGAGATTCCTATGGCGGCAGCGGCCCCTACCGGCGTTCGTCGTAGCTTTCAATCATTACAGATCTCCCAGGACATTTATGGGAAAGCTGCGAGGGTAAAGGCCAATGACAATATTGTCGGGATAAAGTGGACATCAACGGGGACGATCCGCCACCGTTGTAGCGTGCGCGACTCGAGTCGCTCCTCACTCGCAGTGTCACCCAGGGATCGACAACTACCAGTCTCAATATTGATGCTATGCATCTGTACTATCACACCGCAGGCTGTCAGCGTATCTATCATCAGATTAAGGCCTGTCCAATGGAGCTGGTCCCCCTCATGGACTTATGCGTCCAGTGCGAAAAGAAATGGAAAGACAGGGACTACTGACTGTGAGTACTTTTTGTTGATCAAACTCCTGGTAAGGACAACGTCTCACCAGAAGTTCAATCGCCTACTGCTAAAAGACAAGTCGCTTCCGTCCCACACACAACGAATCACAGCCCCACAGTCCCTACAAATATCCAAGAGTACAATGTAGACTCATAATCTTCGTAGTTCATCGTTTTCCTCAACTGTGATCTTCATCGTCATTTTGTGTTCTTCAATAGAACTACGAAGCAACCCCACCGTTTCCTGTTCCCAGCCCTACCCTACCGCTCTCCCGCATTCTCGTCAGTCCCGATGTCGACCTCCCCTCAGTTCAACCTGAGTGCTTTCCCTCACAAAGTTCTCGATCCGATCGCCACTCTCACCTCTCCGCCCACATGCGCCTCCATCAAGCTTGCCCAACGTCAGCTCAGTGCCAACGCTGCCGCCATTCCCTCTCTCAATGGCGGCGGCGCCCACGGCCACATGGCCTTAACTCTGACCCCCGCGGCCTACTCCGACCTCACCGACGTTCCGTTCGTCATCCCCGTCGCCCCGCCTGCCGATCCGGTTCCTGGCACCATCCAACCGCAAATCGCTGAGAACAATCGCATCCACCAACGCGACATTGCCGTTCACAGTTTGTACGTTGCCGTCAACAACGCCCTCCGTCAACAGCTTCTCGACGCCATCCCCCGCGTCTACGTCCGCGAAATCGAACACGAAATCTACGCCTACAGCCATATCACCTGCCTCGACCTTCTGACCCACCTCTGGACCACCTACGGTACGATCTCGGCCACCGACTTGAAAGAAAACATTCAATCTATGTACAAGCCGTGGAATCCTGCGGATCCCATTGAAACTGTGTTCCATCAGCTCGCCGATGCCATACGCGTTCTCCATTGCCGGCGACAATCCCATCACCGAAACGGCTGCCGTGCGAGCCGGCTACAACGTCTTCGAACACTCCGGTCTTTTTCCCTGTGCCTGCGAAAATTGGCGCTTTGCTCCCCCCGCCGAGCACACCATGGCCAACCTCAAAACCCACTTTAAGCTTGCCAACACCAATTGAAAACGACAGGCCACCAGTGGTTCCCTTGGCTATGCCAACCTTCTCTCTGCCACACCCTCCGTGTCCCCGCCTCCACCATCCGACGCCCTCAGTTTGCCTTTCTCTGCTCTCTCCGTGTCACACGCCTCCGTTGCCACCCCGGCTAAAACCTATTGCTGGACCCACGGCACCAGCAACAATCGTCGGCACACCAGTGCCACTTGCCAGAACAAGGCACCCGGCCATCGCGACGACGCGACGGCCACCAACACTCTTGGCGGCTCGACCAAGGTTTGGATGGCCCCCAAGCCCCCCAAATAGGAAAGAGGGACGGCTACATTGATGGCTAACTCTAGTAATACCGATTATTTAAATCATATTACTAGTCTTAATTCATCTGTAGTCCCCTCCCCGCCTAGTTTACACACCTCGGCCATTGCTGACACTGGTTGCACCGGCCATTACATCTCCATTTCCTGTCCGCATTCCGACCGCAAACCTTCTCGTCCCAGCCTTGCCGTCCGCGTCCCAAACGGCGCCGTTCTCCACTCCAGCCACACGCTTCTTGCCTGCCGCTTGCCAAGCCCACATCTTTCCCGGGCTCGCCTCCCACCCCCTCCTTTCGATTGGCCAACTCTGCGACGACGGTTACCTCCCCCAGCTCAGGTCCGCTTTGCCATCCCTCTCATCACGGCTGAACACACCCCACCCCTTCTGAGGGTGCCCACACCAAAGCCACCACTTCCGAGGGTGCCCACCACCGCCACCTATCATTCTCAAACAGGCAATCCCGGTCGCCGGCGTCGCCAAACACGCAAGTCTCCGGCAACCGCAACCCTAGTTCCGGCCACCCACACCACACCCGCCATTCATCGTCCCCGCCACTGCCAACGCCGTCGTTGACCCCGCTACCGGCGCCTATTTAGAATATCGCCATCTTCGTTCAGGCCCTGATGCTCCCGACTGGATTCAGGCTGCCGCCAACGAAATCGGCCGTCTGACCGACGGTAACCCGCCCAGCAGCACCACAGGCAGCCAGACAATGCACTTCATCGCACATAATGCCATTCCTCCCGGTCGCAAGGCAACCTACTTGCGCATGTCGCTAGCATTCGCCCACAGAAAGCGGAACCCAAGCGCATCCGTTTTACCGTTGGTGGCAACCTAGTTCAGTACCCCGGCAAGGTTAGCACCCCTATGGCCGACATCACCACTGCCAAGATCCTCTTCAACAGTGTCCTTTCCACACCTGCCGCCAAATTCATGTGCATCGACATCAAGGATTTCTATCTTGGGACACCCATGGCTCGCTACGAATACATGCGCATCCCCGTCCCCGATATTCCACCAACCATTTTGGCTCAGTACCAGTTAGCTCCGCTCATTCACAACAACTCTGTTACCGTCGAAATTCGCAAAGGTATGTACGGCCTTCCCCAGGCCGGCATTCTAGCTCATGACCGCCTAGTTGAACACCTTGCTTGCCACGGCTACGTCAAAACCAAGCATACCGCCGGCCTTTTTCGACACGTCACACGCCCGATTCAATTTACCCTAGTTGTCGACAACTTTGGCATAAAATACACCGGCACCGAAAACGCTCAGCACCTCATCGACACTTTGCAAGCACTCTACACTATCACAATTGATTGGGACGGTACGCGTTACCTAGGTCTTACACTTGCTTGGGATTATGAGCAACGCACCCTCGACATGTCCATGCCAGACTACATCGACCAAGCCCTAACCCGCTTCCAACGCTCGCCACCTACCAAGCCGCAACATGCGCCTCACCCTTGGACCCCACCAACTTATGGCGTTGCAACCCAACTCACACCAGTCCCTGATACCACTGCCCCTCTCAATGCGTCCGACAAGACCCACCTACAAAAAATCATCGGAACCCTACTTTATTATGCTAGGGCTGTCGACTCGACCATTCTCGTCGCCCTCGGCACCCTTGCATCGGCCCAGTCAACTGCAACCCAATCGACCCTTCACGCCGCCGAACATTTACTTGACTACTGTGCCACTCACCCACATGCTACGGTACGTTTTCAGGCTAGCAACATGTGTTTACACATTCATAGTGACGCTTCCTACCTTTCCGAGTCGAAAGCCCGTTCTCGTGCTGCAGGTCATTTTTTCCTCAGCAGTCGACCCCGGAATCCCAATGCTGCTCCCGCTCCGACTGATCCGGACCCTCCCAATAATGGCGGCATTCATACGCATAGCTCCATCATGTCCATTGTTGTTTCGTCAGCCACCGAAGCAGAACTTGGTGCCCTCTTTTACAACGCCAAGGACGCTACCGCTTTCCGGGTCACTCTCGACGAACTTGGCCACATTCAGCCGCCTACACCAATTCAGACCGACAACGCCTGTGCCTCCGGTATTGCCAACGAAACCATCAAACAACGCCGTTCTAATGCCATCAACATGCGTTTCTACTGGGTTAAAGACCGCGTCGAGCAAAAACAGTTTATTATTTACTGGCGACCCGGACTCACGAATTTGGCCGATTATTTCTCCAAGCATCATTCTCCCGCCCATCATCGCAAAATGCGCTCGCACTACCTTCTCAAACAGTCACCAACCAATGACAACGCAACTTCTCATTTGCAGCGAGGGTGTGTTGATCAAACTCCTGGTAAGGACAACATCTCACCAGAAGTTCAATCGCCTACTGCTAAAAGACAAGTCGCTTCCGTCCCACACACAACGAATCACAGCCCCACAGTCCCTACGAATATCCAAGAGTACAATGTAGACTCATGATCTTCGTAGTTCATCGTTTTCCTCAACTGTGATCTTCATCGTCGTTTTGTGTTCTTCAATACTTTTTCTTCTCTCAAGTCACGGTCGTTTCAAAATCTAAGTGTAAATCCTTCACTAAATTTAACAAGGATTGAAATTCCTGTTCAAAAGTTCAGCCAGTCCAAGCTTTCAAACGGCACTTAGAAAAATCTGTCTGGCGCGCAAGAAGGAACACTCATTAAAAAATATGAAATGTCTTCTCTGTTATTTCGGAGGAAATTCACTAAATGGGATGGAAAAAGGTGAAAACTCCCTTAAAGGGGACAGAACGTGTTCACTCTAAGTAGCATCATTTGGAGCTCAAACATTGTTATGTATTCAAACTATTTAAAGTAAACAACAAAATTTTAACCTTGATGCCGACGTTTCCCGCCACGATGTTTATCGCATGGTCTCCGATGAGAGTGAGATATGCGATCGTACTCGTCTTCGTCGTTGGTAAAAAGTGCCACCCACCGCTTGGGATGCTGAACAATCAACGTACCTCGCATTCGGACGACGGCGCGATTGCTGGAGATCGAACGACGTTGTGGCGGTCGTCGAAGACTCGGAGGGGTCGACGATCCCTTCCAAAATTCGATGGGGATCGTACAAATAAAACGTAACCTCGGCATTGACGTGTGCCCGTGAATGCTTGTCATGTTGGGGCTGCTTTCTCATCCAACACGCAGACTGTCTGCGGAGCAAAGTGCATCTGACCAGTGCCGTGAACGTCAACGTTGGGGGGATGAGGGGTGGCTCTTCGGAAACGCGACGGGAGGTGGACGAAACCCGGCGTAACGGGTCATCGGTGATTTATAGTCTACCGCAACGTGTGGAGGGTGGGGTGCCACCCTGGGATGCCCATCGGCTATCATCATGCTCAGAGTGCATTGTTTGGAAAGCCCTACAATGAAAACGTTTCCGTTACGACTCCTTCGACGGTCCAGGACCAACTAATCCAGAGAGTCGCTGCCGTTGCAGCCTTCCAGATTGTCGCCCGAAGTCCCCAACGAGGTTTGCTACCGTAACAAACGTGAATTTCTTTGCGATGACAGGTGGGTTGCCCTGTTCTCACTCTCATCGGAGACCATGCGATAAACATCGTGGCGGGAAACGTCGGCATCAAGGTTAAAATTTTGTTGTTTCGTTTAAATAGTTTGAATACATAACAATGTTTGAGCTCCAAATGATGCTACTTAGAGTGAACACGTTCTGTCCCCTTTAAGGGAGTTTTCACCTTTTTCCATCCCCTTTAGTGAATTTCCTCGTTATTTCGATTAAATTAGTCAAATGAGGCACGCCCTGGTAAGTTCTAGTACGCGTGGCAATGTATCCAACGGCAGACAGATACATATAAAAAATCAATTCCTTAACTACAAGCAAAATTATCATGATGCAATCCGTCATCTCTGGAAAGAAATCGGTACTAACCAAGGTACGAACCCAAAAAGTATGCTCTCATCCAAATAGTAAATCTATAAAATTTGGATCCGGAATATAGATAAATCCTTATTCTCCGAACTTCAAACAGCAAGTAGATGCGCATCAATTTTCAAATCCACGGAAGACACTCTCCAGGCAGGTCTTAACGTAAGTACTTCCCTTGTGTTACTTGAACGCCATTCAGATTCGCATCTCGCGGTCGTAGCGCCACCTCCGTTAGACTTAATATTGTTGTCTGCTACTGACCATAAACCGAGGGAGCAGAAAAGTAAGAAAAAGCTGTTTGTTGTTCCGCTTATAAAACTCCCCTGCTTTACTTCTCCCTTGGTGCAGGGTAAATTGTAGGAAATTGAATACTCTTGGTTAATACTGTTCCACGAGGCAAGACTGTACCTCTTAGAGTCACGGCACCGCGGAGGTCGTTGCAATCCTTCACAGAGTGCAGTAAACAAGGCAAGCAGGTGTAATAGAAACGCATACACCAGCAGAGCATAATAGAGAATGTCGTCCGAAGGATCGCAAGGTCGTTCACATTTGAGCACTAAGACATCCAGCAACAAGGATGGTCTTGCAAAAGCGTCTGATGAAGATGATCCGTTGCGAAACAATGAGAGCGCTCGCAGTCAGGCTCTTTTGGCTTACCAAAGGAAGAAGAATGCTTTCCAGTCTCGAAGAAAACGGGCTCGAAAAAAGCTTTACTTCCTCAAATTAAAGGAGGACAGAGATGCCGCCCTGCATCTGAAGAGACAACTTAGCCAGGAAAACCAGTACCTTCAGAATTGTGTAAATGTTGCTTTGAACATTGTACGGGAATTCAATGCTGTAATCGGGGATGTGGTTCCTGCATCACCTGCTCATGATTCTGGTCGGGACGTCCACGCGCTGATGAACACAAGTGCATGCTGGATGCCTTATCAACAAAGTAGCCGTTTGCCGCTACTAATTCCAGGCCAGAATGCATGTATTCAACACGTGAGCGCCGTTGAAGAACGCTCGTGCCATACAGCTCGTATGCCATCAGAGAAAGACTGGATACATACTGGAAAGAGAGGGGGGAACGGGGGCTCCATCGAACAGTCTGGAGATCAACCAAATTTTCCAAACGCGCTGGAACAGCATGGTTATGTTCGACAACACCTAGGACAGCAATTCTCCTTACACTGCCCAGTTCAAGATAGAGCTGCGTATGACCACTTTTTGAGGAAGCTTCATCGGGCCAACATTGTCCCGCACGATTTCGCATTCCACCCGGTGAGAGAGAGAATTGTTGCATTGGAATCCACCACAGTAGCACGCGGTGGATTTCATGTGGCTAATCCCGAGGAGTTAGAGAGAATCGTTTTGATGCAACGCCTTCTGTCACTGGAGTCACTCGCCCGTCAGCGGCGGCTGATTCATTCGCTCAAAGCTGCGAAAGCGAAAGCAGTGGCGGATCGCTTCACAGTCAGACTGGGATACACACAAGGTGATCCTCGTTGGAACCACTAATGGAAATCGTTCAAAGCGAATTGTCAACAATTCCACAGGTTGTGTATCAGGTCAGCTTCGGTACATTGTATTTTTTGCTAATCTCGTTGTCTCGGACGCGCGAGGGATGAAACTCAATTTGTGGTGGTGTAAGCGAGTGCGTCTGGACGGTGAACCCCTGTGATAAAGAAACAATGAGAAGATCTTGGCTTCACGACTCAACAGAAACGTAAATTAAATTAACAGCAAAAGCAAATTTTAGAATCCTCTGGACAAAAAGCCTCACTGACACAGTGAATGTGAAGTGGCTAACGTTCACTGGTCTCTCACGTACTTACAGTTAACAAGAATTGTGATTGATAGTCTACCAAAGACGTACTCGTATCAATTATTCTTTGCTTTTCGGATCTACTTACAGTGGCAGCAAATAGAATTAGCATAATTCTAGGATAATACTGGGCTACTTTCCAGCTTTTACCGCTTACACTTAATGTTTTCTACTCGTCTGTTAAGCTAGAGTCGTATTTTGCAAATCGCCATGAACAACGGTACACTCCATAATACCTCTTTTCCTATCCGTACGTGTATGGAATAATGTTGTGTACGTAATATTTTTTTCGTCCAGTGGCTTGTTTCCCGTGTACACACGGTTGCATGGACGAGCCGATCGTCTTACCGTGGTTTTGTTTCGTCCACGGCTTCTACTTGGATGTTGGCGAATCGTAGTTCCGGGCTCCAAAGATGGTGGATCCGACTCGTACGTTGGTGGCGCCCGCCGCAATGGCTTGAACGAAATCCCCGGACATGCCCATACTCAACTCCAGATCGTCCGTGTCCCGTTCCAACGCGATGGCTACCTTTCGACGCAAGTCGACGAGTACATCAAAGCACGATAAGTCCCCGACGGCTCCAATCGTCATGAGACCTTGCAACTGCAGACGGGGGCATTCCTGCGCAACGTGCCGGCACAGAGCAACGCATTCGGCGGGCTCAATCCCGGATTTACTGTCTTCTCCGGACGTGTTGACTTGTACGAATATTTTGAGCGTTTGCGGTTCCGGCACGGCGTGGTTGAGTTTGTTGGCGAGTTTGACCGTGGCGACCGTTTCAATGGTCAGATTCGCCACGGTGGGTCCGTTGGGTGCTTGCTCCAGAAAGGGCTTCAACAGCATGTTGCACTTGTTGCTTTGCAAGCCACCAATAAAGTGCCACGAGACGGTATCGTTGTTACCGTCGTGTTGGTTCAGCAGGGGTACTTTGTCGGCTAACTCTTGCGCGTAGTTTTCCCCAAAGACACGACACCCGGCATCGTAGGCTTGTTGCAGTAACTCTATGGGTTTGGTTTTACTGACCGCCACGAGTCGAATGCGGGTCGATTCGATCGCGTGTGTCCGACAGGCCTGGTCGATTTGATCCTGCACGTCGCGCAAATTCCGAGCCACGTCCACTACGGCGGAGGCCGTGGTGGACTCGTCCGGATTGGTATTGCTATCGGTATTGCTACTACTCATGATGGTACGACGGGGAACGTGCGTGAGTGTCCAGGCGTCCCGGGACGGAGTGAAGGAGTCCCCGACGATGCGACTCGGGATGCGTACCGCGGAAAAGGCGGCTACGCCAGGATTGCGACCGGTGAGGCAGGTTTGACTGTGCGTGCTACTCGAAACCAACCAAGCCACTAGAGCTCTCCGATTCATTCTACACACGCTCACGGTTTAGTCCGTGGATAATGTTGCTAGAACAGGAACAACTACGGACAGTGACGGCAATTGTAAACGTACCCCGACCCACCAAACTCCCCCGTCGATAAGAATCCCGTCCGACTCGTCGTCGTCGTCGGTCATGGTGCGGAGGCCAGGCCCTCTATGCTACCGGGGAGGACACGTCTGTCTCTGCGGTCCGTCCTTAAACCGATTACGAAATGTCATGTCCGTGCATTGTCTCCTCTGACGACGGTGCCAATCCGATGCCTCCAGGGGAGACTACCAGCCGCAAGGTGGCCACCAGCTGTCGTGCCGACACACTCGTTCGGAATTCTTTTTTCTCCACCAATCCAATCCATCCATTGTGGTCCCAGATGGCGGTCCCCCGACACCCAAAGACAAGCTGCGGATGGCGAACCCATCCAGAAGGGAAGTTAGGTACTACTAGAGTGATAGACAGTCACTGGCAGACAGGGAGAACCACGCTTTTTCGGCGTACGACCATTCGATGATTCTCTCGGTCGATCCATAGCATTCCATTGTTTACTGTTACAGAATCATTGGATATACTGTCAGAAAGGGAGCACGAGAGGTACCCTCTAGGTAGATAGACCGGCAAACACGATAGGTAGGTGTAGTATTCACGTATACTACTATTCCATCACCTGTTGTACATACACTCGAGTCCATCAAACGAACGAACGAACGAACGAGTTCGTGACAACCAAACGCCAAACACTTTCTCCCAACGTTCTCCCGTCAAGAGTTCGTCCAGGAATTACAAATTACCTACTACAACACACACAAACACACACAAACACGTGTGAGGTATCCAACTTTTGGCAACACGAATGCGTTTACGAATTTCCACGTCCGTTCTGCTGGGACTGCTTCTGTCGATCGTGGTCGACCACCATCGCCACGGCGTGACGGCGTGGCTTTACGGTCCATGGATCCGCACGGCGTATTGGCCCACGACGGGACGTACCGGTGTGCGGTCGAGCCGTGCCAGTATCCGCGTAGTACCGAACGATCCGTCGAGGTTCCCACGGAAAACGTGTCTCGCTGCCCAGCCAAACGACGAAGAAGAATGTGGAGAAGAAGAAGCGTGCGAAATCGATTGGTCACTCATGCCGGGATGGGATGACAAAAGTGATCTTGAAACGGCATCTCCCGAGTCGGTACCGTCCAACTTTGTCGAATCGGAAACCAACGCTTGGCTAGAAGAAAAAGAACAACAACAACAATCAAACGATGACGCCGACAACAACAAAAACAATGAAGACGACGACGACGATATCGACGACGAGGAAATTCTGGACACGCACGGCAACGTCCCTTCCGAGCAACTCCGCCAGCGTCTCGAAATGCAGTGGAGGGTCGCCTCGCACGTTCAGGACGACAACTGCGACGTCTACCAACCCCACACCTGCGGGGGAGAACCCTGTCAACTCTGTCGGGGACGAGGCTGGAACGATTGTCGTTTCTGTCACGGAACCAGCGTCTTGTGGTCACGACCATCCCTGGCGACACCACCCACCAGTTGTAAAATATGTCACCAGGGGGTGGAAACCTGTGCCTACTGCAAAGGATCCGGATGGATCGCGTCGTGGACTGATTTGCAAACGTCGTCGCGGTAATACAGACTTGCCGTCGTGAAACGGTATACGTAGGCGCGTTTTTGAAAAAACAAACAACACTTTTCGAGCTCGCAAGCGGGTGTCTACCTCTCGTCACGACGGCAACCCTAAAACGGTTGCTGACCTTAGCCTCCTAGTCCGATAGATGATGCTATTCGTCGCACACGACCGGTGGAAGAATAGTTAGTAAGTTTCTGCAAAAGAATAGTAGTAAGGTGATTACGGTACTCCCATCAACAGTCAACAACTTTGTACACAAGTCTCGGGAAATATCTGGTGCTCAGAAATCGGTAACCGCGGTCTGGTGGATGGCGCGGGCCGTTCCGGAGGCTCGCCGCCGCGAACCGAATCGTCGTTTGTCACTCACGTGCGCAATCCGGCTCCCGAATTGAATCGCTCGCTTGACGGCCGTACTCGCCGCCTCCAGGCCCAACATCTGCGCCGCCAGAACCCGTAGAATGCGTTTATCTCCTTCTCCCGGTGGCCGCTTAAAGTCACACACCACGTCCAAGTCCAACCTCGACAGGAACTGCACAACGGCCGTATCCAAATACGGGAAGCGCGCTTCTCGGCCGGTATCACTCAACACTCGATCATCGCGTCCCAAATTGCGGTACCACAGTCGGGTCAAATCCAAATCCAGCTCCCGACGTAGTTGCTCGTTGCCACCATCCTTCCAAGCCTGGCGGTGACGACCGTAGCCACCCATGAGTTCGTCGGCACCCAAACCAGATAGCAACACACGACAGTCGTCACCCAACGGTACTTTTTTCGCGGAAACGTGCTGGGACTTGCTATCCGTGGATTGCAAAGACGCAAACCATAGAGCCATTCCAATGTTCAAATCCATGGTCGTCGTCTGGGGATGCACCAATTGACGTACGTGTGCTTCGTTGCGGACAATGTCCCCCCACGTCGCCTGTTTGGCCAAAAAGCAGATACGCGCTTGGGGAAACAGGCGTTCCAGCTCCCGGTACGACACCATCGCTGCGCGAGTATCGGCTGCTTGCGGTGGTATTGGTGCGTCGGTACGGCTCGGCAGCGCTGAGGCATCCGTCCGTGCAAAGTCTGTAGCGCCCGGCGCGGCATCTTCTACAAACGAAACATTGCACAAAACGAGTTCGTGGGTGTGTTCATAGCGTTCCAACAGAATTTCCAAAGCCAAGGCGGCCAGCACGACGGAATCCAAGCCACCGGAAAACAAGACAGCCACTCGTGGACCCGTGACACGCCGGCGTACCGCGTCGCGCAATAAAACGTACAACGTGGCGACGGCTGTCTCCAGCTTTGTAGGCTGTGAAGGTAAGGGAGCAAAAGATGTAGCCGTACAAGGTTCCGACGAGAAGGATTGGTCATTGATGCGCCGAGTAGTCCACGCTCTTCGGATATTGTCTTTGTCGTACTCATCCTGCAAGGGTTGGTGGAGTACTTGCGCCGGTGCAACATCCATAGTCTCGCGTTGATGGTAGGACAGCGGGGGCAGACACTGTTTCGTAGCCACGCAGTAGCAATGTACCATTTCCGGTGCGACTTCGGTCCACACTGCCGATTCCGTCCCGTCAGTGACGGAGGACAATTTCCAGGAACGACTGGTCTCGGTAGCGGTCCCGGCAGCCGTGACTGTCGATAGACCGTCTTGTACTAGGAGGGAACGTTTGCCGAAACGATCACGTGCGTAGAATACGGAGTGTGGTGTGACGAGCGTCACGGCAAAATCAGCGTCCACCAAACGTTCCAGGACGCGTGCCAGAGCCATTTGTTGTTGGAGTTGTACGCTGCGTATGGTGGTACCTTCACGGCAGATAGAGACAGTCTGCGTCAATTCCTGACGTATCCAGTCGGCCACGAGCGTAGTGTCGGAATGGTGTGACCCCGATAGGTCGTCAGTGTCCGTTCCGAGTGGCGTTTGGGTGACGACGCGAAAGACTTCCCCGTTCCAGGCCAACACGCAGCTGCCGCAGGAATGCGTCCCGGAATGTTGTTGCCCTTCTTCGTCGTCGTCGACGATGTTGGATACACCAATGTCAATATCTACCGGCTGCGGAACCAAAACATCCCGCATGGAGAGGACCGATGCGTGCAAGGTAACGGTGGCATTGTGGTGGGTGTGCCATATTCGAGTATCGGTGTGATCTGGGCCACGACGAATCAACCAATCCAGATTTGGTACCGAGGAGGGCTCGGACACGGTCGAGCGTAGTTGTACCTTCGATCCGGTTCGCAACGGAGACGTCACACTACCGGTAGCCAAAGCCTCGTCTTTACTACCCACCGTACGACACTCACGAATGCGACCATGCGTCAATCGACCAGGCGTATCATTAATTGTACACGGACAGTGGGATTGTGTGGTCGCGCAGACCGGATCGACGTCTCCGACGTGTCCTGGTCTGGTGGTGGTGTGGCTCTCGACGGCAAGGTAAATCCCACACATTCGGCTGTCGGACGATTTCTCTCTCCCGCGCGCTGGGAGCTAGCTATACTTACAGTTACTGTTCGCTAGCTAGCTAGCACATATACTGACTGACTTTTGCGGTTTCCGTCGCGACTACGTGCCGGCATTGCAGTGTGTGAACGTGTTCGTTTTTAGTCTTTTGCGTTCGAATCGACGGACAACTGAACCTTTCCGGGGGGTTTATGAATGTCAGAAACGGGCAAAGCCGTACGCGAGGAGATCCCACCAGAGTATGGAGGCGATCCCAACAATTATGATACTAGCGAGCCAAACAACCAATCCACAACAAGGTCGTCCGTCCCTTGGGAAAGAGCTGCGTCTATTTTTGCGTCGTTGTCAATACGCTACAATGGATGCAGAGATAGTCTGTACCGCTCGTTTGTCCGATGGATTGTGTCAATTCCGTGTGGGCAACGATATCGGACCCGTCGGTGTACACAGATATTGGGTGTTGCACGGACGTACCGCAGCAACCCGAAGGTTTCCACGCCGACTCACGCCCCAAACAACTTACAGCGTTTACACAAGAGGCTATTCTCAAATTCACAGTCGCAACGAATGAGTATTGGTAACACGGCTCTATCCACCTACACAACAAAGCTAACGAAACGTGTAAAACAACCATACCGTATTCTGGTGGTATCGGTGGGAATTGGGTTTGATACATTCGAGACGTGTGCACATTCGACTCGTCCCCTTTGTATAGGTAGCGGTGGTGGGCATTTCGTCTCGGATTTGACTGGGAGGTTTGGTTGTTTTCGTTCCCTTACACACCGCACACGTCTCTACATACACGTGGGTCATCGTCGAGCCTCGTTCCTGTGCTGCAAAGCGCCAGTGCTTGGTATTTCTTCTTCTACTATCGGGCCATGTGGGTCTTCTCCTCCACCTGTCGCTGTGGTGTGCGGCGCGTGATACCGAGCTGGGTCGGTGCGACACGGATGGCTGCTTCTACCGGTGCCATCACGAAGGATACTCCGCCAAACGGTAGAGCAGCCGGAAAGAACGTGTCCGGACCAAAAGTCAACGGGCGCTCCCGATCGGAAACGCCATCGTGGCATCCGGGCACCGCAACCTTTTCATCCTTGTCCGATACGACTGTGACGAGCAAAAGCACAATTGCTACCGGCACGGATGGATCCAGTACCTCCCCACGACTGCCGCATCATTCACAGCCGCTCGGATTTCCCTTGCCGGAAGACGAACACGCCTGTAGTGTTTCCTTACCGACCTGGTCCGCAGTGGTGGGATACGAAGAAGGCGATCCAACCACCGTACAGGCCATGAAATGTGGCTATCCACGATTCGTCTACCAT
Organism: Phaeodactylum tricornutum CCAP 1055/1; assembly: GCF_000150955.2. Classification (NCBI taxonomy): domain Eukaryota; phylum Bacillariophyta; class Bacillariophyceae; order Surirellales; family Neidiaceae; genus Phaeodactylum; species Phaeodactylum tricornutum. The sequence goes on from NC_011693.1 coordinate 251,546, forward strand.
CCCTACGTTCTCCAGCTTATGGAGTACGTGCTGGAAACGCACGGACACCCACACGAGGATTGTCTCGTTTTGCCGAGTGCGAATGCCGCCATTCGTTGCCGATCCTTTCTACAACAAGCGGTAGAGAACAAACCGCCTCGTGTCGACAACGCTCTATTGGAAAAAATCGACGGGTGGCCATCCGGTGGTGGAACCGGGGACTATCGGAATACGGACATTCGTTTGGTACGTGTGGGTGCCGCGGACGTTCACGCCGTCATCTTTCCGGCGGAAACGCTGGCGGGGACTCAAGCCAAGTCCTACTGGCAACATGGTGGAGAAGTTGTATCTTCCCGGCGGGCGGCCCGGTGCTTACACGATCTCGGGGTCGGTTTGCATTCCCGCATCACGGATGGGGCCTGGATCTGCCACGACATGATGCCACAATCCGACACCGCGCCCGACTACTTGCGCCGGCAAATTGCCCGGTGGGCCAAAGTTCCCAGTGCCGATTCGGTCTTCCTGGCGCCTTCCGGTATGGCGAGTATTTACACGGCACTGCGATCCGCGCGGCGTTACCAAATGGAAAAGGGGCCGAACGCCACGGGGGGTACTTCGATCGTGTTTGGCTTTCCGTATCTGGATACCCTCAAGTTGTGTTCGCGTGACGAACTGTGTCCGGGTGGCGTCGAGTTCTTTGGACACGGCGATGCGCAAGATTTAGACAGTCTGGAACGTTTACTGCGAACCAAGGGCAAAAACGCGGTTTGTGCCGTATTTACCGAAGTCCCGTCGAATCCGCTTTTGCAGTGTCCCGATTTGTACCGCCTCCGACAACTCGCGGACGAGTACGACTTTTTACTCGTCGTCGACGATACCATTTCCAATTTTTTGAACATTAACGTGCTCGAATCCGGCTTGGCCGACGTGATTTGTTCCAGTCTGACCAAACTTGTGTCGGGACGTGGTGATGCCATGGCGGGCAGTGTCGTGACGAACCCGCACACGGCTGGAGGACGTTGGATGCAACGGGACTTGGCCCAATACTACGACGAAACCTCGCACGGTGGGCTTTACGAAGGGGATGCCTGTGCCATGGTACAGAACTCGCAGGACTTTGTGTCGCGTAACGCGGTAATTAATGAAACGTCCGAAGCATTGGCCAGTTGGTTTCAGCAGCACGGTGACGTCGAGAAGGTGTACTACCCCAAGCTGGTGTCGACCAGAGATCATTATGAAGCTGTTCGGTCGGGTGGTTACGGTGGACTCATGAGTGTGGTGTTGGAACCACATATGTGCCAACGCACCTTTTACGACGCCTTGAATGTCGCCAAGGGACCCTCCCTAGGCACCAATTTTACGCTCGTCTGCCCCTACACCTTGCTTGCACACTATCACGAACTAGATTTCGCCATGTCCTATAATGTTCAACCCAATCTACTGCGTATTGCGGTTGGCCTGGAACCGCTCGAAGTCTTGCAGGACAAGTTTGAAGAGGCCTTCACGAAAAGTCGACTGCATCCGAAAGTATGTATGGACACCGTGCAGCAAGCCAAACAACAAACGCGATCGTTTTCGACCCAATCTAAAGGTTCATTTGGAACACTGACCCGTCGGGAGAGGAGGGCTAGGTCGATGCCATTGTTGCGATCTTCTATAGCTCTATCTGGTCGGAGGCTGGACTCATTTGCACTGTAATTTGTGTTTTTGGACGACTTTTTTGGTAGCTTGACATTTAGAATTTGTCTAGGAAATCAATTGAGTATAGCCGTTTTACTTTTATTCTGCTGCCGTCCATGTATTCTGGACGCACCATCATCAGCGATACTGTTTCGCAGAGATAGGGGGGCAGCTATCGTCGCGATGCACAACCATCCACACAGCTCTCTATGTCATAAACTCTCCATCTCCCTTGTGGGTCACGCTCTTTATAACCCCGCCACTTTCTTTGAAATCGATCCAGGCCTTGTAGTGCGACTGCGCTTTGTGATGATTAATGGAGTCAGGATTTTTGTAGATTTCGTAAAAGAAAAACTTGTTTTGCGCATCTTGCGAGCGAATCACGTCGAATCTCAAGCATTCTGGTTCCTTGCGTGAACCCTCTGCGTTGGCTTGGATCATAGCCAAGAACTCTCCCATGCGATCGGGCTCAATTTCGGCCTCCACCACAATGCAAAACGGACTTTCAGATGAGGAGGATGCCGCCATACGAGCGCGAGACTTCGGGGCAATAACAGTTTGAACGAATGGCCGCGAAGGAGTAAAAGCCGATAACGCAGAAAAATGAATTGCCCAAAGTAGAATAGAAACTATTGGTGTCAATTTCATCATCGGTATGGACAAGTATGGAGGTAGATGATCTCTTCGAATGGAAAGATTGGCTTGTATCGACTTTGCAGCCTCACTTGTATAGACTCATTTCCTATTTTACTATTTTTTTCGGTACGTCGGCACGACATAAAGATACCCAGGCTTGGTTCAACTTGGGCGAACAGTTCGGATCCGGAGCGATCGCCCCTGTTCTGGTGAAAACGCCAATCGTTTGCAGTCCGACATAATTAGCCTAACTAGAGTGAGAAGAAAACTAACTGTCAAAGTATAAGGTCAAAGGGTAAATGCCTAACGAAACATCACCTATAGTTTATCTACTCATACTTAAAAGAGGGTTCTTGTCCAGTAATATTCATCGCAGCAACAATGTTGCAGAGCTCGGCCATGCGCTTAGAATACCCAGCTAACAAACAATGGAGAGACGAGCAAAGTGTTAGCAAAGTTTCTTGATTCGGGTCCTTCTCTTTACGTTAACGTATGTTTGACATGTAAGTCGTACCTTCATTGTCGTACCACGCATAAATCTTGATCATCGTTTTATCAATCACCTGCGTGGACAAGGCATCTATGATACTACTGCGAGTATCATTGGTATAGTCTGTGGACACGAGAGGCTTGATTTCGAATCCTAAGATACCCTTGAGAGGACCGCTTTCGCTTGCTTTCTTCAGCGCCGCGTTGACTTCTTCGACGGTGACTTCCTTGTTCACTTCAAAAACACAGTCCGTTAGGGACGCATTCAGCAAAGGAACACGGACGGCAAGGCCGTTGAGTTTTCCTTTGAGCTCGGGATAAATTTCAACAATGGCCGTGGCACTACCAGTGCTAGTTGGGCACAAGTTGGTCATTCCCGATCGAGCCCGACGCAGGTCACTCTTTTTCGTATTAGGCATATCCACCAACGTTTGCGTGCTAGAAATGTGCAAAACGATTATATCGTGAGTTTCTTGAGTAAAATTTGACGTAGTCGCCAAAATCATCAGGGCGTGCCAACAAAAAAGGTCTTACCCCGTGACATCGTGAATAGTGGTGATGCAACCGTGCTTGATACCAAAGTTTTCTTGAATGACTTTAACAACTGGCGCCAAGCAATTGGTAGTGCAGGAAGCGTTGGTGACTAGTGTATGATCAGTCGTCAACTTTTGATGATTGCATCCCAGCACGACGTTGAGGGCACCGTCCTCCTTGACGGGGGCGCTGACTACCACTTGCTTGACGCCCATGCCAAAGTACGGTTGAAGGGTCTTTACTGTCAGAAACTTTCCCGTACATTCCATGACCATGTCAACACCCAGACTGGCAAAGTCGATCTTGGTAAAATCTTTCTCTTGACTGAAAGTGACCAATTTTCCGTCGACGGTAAAGGATTGGCTATCCTCGGCGGCCACGACAGATTTGGACCAAGTGCCATGCACTGAATCGTACTGGACGAGATAGGCAGCGGACTCACAGCTGCATACGTCATTCACGTGCACAATTTCAAGTTCGGGATCGTCCCACGCATAACGAAAGCAAAGACGACCGATACGGCCAAATCCGTTGACTAAGCATTTCACGGGCATGGTGATTCAAGCAAAAAGACTAGAACTGGAAAGGGAATTGAGAGTGAAGAAATAGAGGTTAATTTTCGACGTCGATGACCAGATGAATCTTTTCTGCTTCAAGTTTTGTGAGTGGATAGCGGATCATGTAGACTTCCTTCATAGCAGACGATCTTCATCACCATGTGCGTGGCAACCACAGAGTTCATTGCTGGGATTGACAAACTTCCAGATCTTGGTCGCCACTTTGTTCGTTTTATGAGGTTCGTCTTCGCGAATCCGAGGACCGCACTCTTTCAAAAAATTTCATTGGAAATTGTTATATCAGCGGTTTTCAACTATTAGCAAATGGGACATTATATCGACAGAAAAAATGCAAAAAATTGAATCGAGAAGATTCTGGTCGTATCGACAGAGGGCCGACATGCTCCAGACATTTACCCGGAGGTTCGCCACGAGAGCCGGAGAGGTTCTTGGATTGCCTGTGAGCACATCCGACCCATTCTCGAACGGATAGAATTCCGGCAAAACATAGTCTCGCAGTCATAGTCACTATCTGTAAAGACGACATCACGAAGCGAATATCAAAATCATAGTTTCTCACAGCCAAAAACGTACGGAAGTGATTGATTGACTGCTGCTTCGCGATGATATTCATTCGTTTGCCCATATTTACCCGACCCATCTAGATAGCCACGCACTTGCAGCCCTTGCCTACACTGTTTTTCAGACTACTACCAAAAGAGCCGACGCGTTCTTTGGACACAAGGCCGTGGCCACTCTCCAACCAAATTAGCTCATCGCGCGGCGGTTCATCGCTTTGAGAACGAGTCACCTCTCAACACCTTACAAACATGGCCGGCTATGTTACGCGCTGTGCAGAATCTTTCTTTGGATTTCTTGTTAGAATTACAGCAAACTTTCTAGGGGCCGTTTTATCCCATCCGTCCGTGGAAACCGCCGTCGCGAAATGCATCGTCCGGGGCATGAACGATTTCTTGACCCAAGATGAACTAGATCGACACGTCAAGACGATGAGCGCAACGATGCAGCGGAATCAGCCTGAGCTCGCGCGAAACGCTGGGCAAGACTTTCCTAAAATTGTGGGCAGCTTTTTCCAAGGGATGCTTTCGCCGAGGAAGGAAAAACAGCTACAAGACGATGTCACTCCACCGCAAGCTGCCAACTCAACAAACAACGCAAACGGAGCGAATTCGAGTGTTACCGCTGGCACAGTAGCCAAAACGCCACCGTCCACAAGGTCTCACTCTCCCATGCGCATATCCAACCAGGATGCCAAAGTATTAGTATTTCCTCTCATCCGAAAAGAGGACGTTGCACACAGCAGCCAGGGACGACTAAGACTGCGGCACAACGCGGTTGCCGCAAGCGACACAGCATCCGTGAGTGATGAAGATGACGATGATATAAAAAGTTCGTAGCAAAAACAGTGTACATCTTCGAATAGGAAACGAAGAGCCTGAAGACGAAGCGCATCATTGTTTGTTCGCCTCGTTGGCATTCTGGAACAATTTCTTCCTTGGCAAAACTAACTGTAAGGTGTCTTTGAGATCGTGCTACAATCCGTAATGCAACAAGCTGTTTCACTTTAACGTATAAACTATCGAACCATCTTTCTTTACATATGCGCGCCTATATAAACCTGAGACATATTACTTCAAAATCTTTCTATTTTAATCTCTTTCCTGTTAGAGGATAGATGTGTCGACCACATCCAATACTAAAGACTACATAAGCATCAAGGTCTCTGCCCCACCTCTACAGAGCTTCTAAAGTGTCCCAAACCGTTACAGCTGTCGTCACCGTTCCAAACACAGCCCCTCCAATCAACAGTACCCACGAAGGCACTGACAAGGACCAATCGTCCAGGTCCCGACCCAGCCGCACACCCAGAGCGCCGGGTACGCAAAACCCAAGCATGCTGGTAGCCGTACCTCCCAAAACTCCAAAGACGACGGAAATGTCGGGCACCACAAGGGCTAGGCACAATGCCGAGCCAGCAATCCCTATCGTCAATCCAACGTGCTGTCGCATGTTCCATTCAGATTCAATTCCGGCCGGTCGAGACGCTATGCCTTCATCCAACGGCGTCTCGATCGCGTCAACTTGAGCACCATCTTCATTCCTGAGCCCTCCTTCGCCATTTGCAAAATTTATCTGCGGTTGTAGTGGCGTTCTCTCGTCGCTTTCATCAACGAGAACATCTCTAGCGGCACTCATAGGAAGGCGAGGTTCAGTGACCTCATCTTGGTCCAATAATAATGCCGCTGTCAAGGTTTCGTTTCTCACAGGCGGGTGCAATAAGACTTTCGGAAAGAAAATGTCCTGGAGCGTAACCCGTGCTGGAAAGACATTAAGGGGAAACGCAAACGTGACCGCGACTCCCATGAAGGCTGCCGCTGCTTGCATAATGCCATGCATTTCGTAGCTGGAAAGAATGTTGGGAGTCACATCCTTGCCAAAGTCGGCCAATGCCACAATCGAGATACTGCAATAAAGTGTCGCGCAAATAGCAACTGCCGTCAATGTGACGAGGCGCATACGGTCCTGTCGCAAAGTGTGTCGATTGGTGTCGGGGATGTGCGGAATAGCGAGCTCCTGGTATATTGCACAGACGTTGACTTGGCAACTAAACGCAAATAGTACAATAGGGCAGGCTGTCAAGACTGAAACGGACCCATGGGCGGGCCATAAAAAGTCGCCAAAATCATTGTGCATACTCATCGTATTGGAGGCTCGGTGCAAGGTAAATTCAGCCAGTGTATAATTTGTCGCATTTGTGGAGGCTCCTTTACCTTCCAGCAAATGTATGAAAGCTGCAAAGACAAGAGTCCCGATGGAAGCAATTCCTACCCCACTAGCAAATTGAAGGGACTGCATACGTCGCAGCAAACTCAAAGGCAGCATTGCAGTCATCCATACGGCAGTCATGGATAGTGCTCGACTGTTATACCAAAGGAGATTGGATCGTTCGAGGATATCGCCGACAGCAATCACATATGCTACTGCACATCCCCCGCAAAAAACAACAATCGACACCTCAACGCAAACTCGCCAATGCTTGCCAAACAAGGCTTCGACCAATAATTCATAGGTGAAAAGTTGGTAGTGTTCCGAAGCTTGGACTAAAAGCTTGATGGAAACAGCTGTGGCAACAGCCGACGTCAACAGTAAAGAAAGACCCAACACGATTCCTGCCTGATAGAAAGCGTACGGCAAGGCCAAGACTCCCGCGCCGAGCGTAGCGCTGCACAAGTTCGCGACGGATCCCATGAAGGATGCCCCGCTGGCTTGTTGAATTATTGCCAGATTCGACTCAAATGATTCGGACATGTTGCTGCCATTTGGTGCTCTGAGATGCTCTTCGGCCCCATCGAGCCAGAGACTGTAGACTTGCGAAGCGTCCGTGTCCAAAGCACTTCCGTGATCATCTGAAGATGACGGTAGCGGCGAAGCTAACGGATCTCGGTCTCGTGTCGAGTGCTCGCTATCGATGCGAGTACTGGGACTCATTCGTTCTTCCCTTCGTGAGCGGAAAACCGAGCTATATTTTCCCTGTATTTGGCTGAATAGGACTTCTTCAACTGCAGCAGTAAAACAAAATATCAGAAATTCAATTTGCAGCGAGTACGACAGACTGGGCTGACTGGTCGTATGCACGGTGTTTTCACAGTCAGTGGACCTGTCATCCATTTGGTGCCATGGTATGTCCAAGAATCTCAGTCAAACGTCGTTCCACGAAATCCCACGTCGAATCCACAGGTAATATTGGCTGGCTGTCGTAGTGGTCGTTTGGATCCAATGGAAAAACCACTTCTGTACAGAAACAGTTTTTCGCCCGACAACCTGGCAAAGTGGGACGTGGAACGCTGGTCCGACTTGCAAGATGATCTCGAACATATCAGCTCTCGATTTGGACGCCGCGCACCAACTGACACACCACTCCACTCTAGAAAGAAGCCTATTCTTCTACCGCGGGAGAAGACTGTATTGACAGTCATTTACTTTAGGGGAATGTCCTACAGGCAGTATTCTGACCGTACTTGCACGTTTGCCACATACACGAACACCAGGCAATAGACAAATAAAATTATACTTAATAATTTGGGATAAATAAATTTGTAACTGATTCGAAACAGAACATGCGAGGAAGATGGAGGAAACTCATGAATAGGAAAGAGATAAAGTCGGATATAAATTGGAAATTGTCTACCGATGAACCATTCTTCCGGTGTTTATTACGGAATGACCCGTAGAAACTCCGAGGAACGGCGACGGCACTGGTCTGGGGAATGCAAAACCGGTTTTGGCTCGAGATTCGGATTCACTTCGATCATGCGCGTAGAGTTGATGATGCGAATTATCAAGAGTACAAGGAGACATCGGACTAATCATTCGTGCGACTTCCAGAGCGGAGTAACTTCTATCTGGCTGATCCCGGATTTGGTATTCACGAATGATGAAGGCTTAACATTGGCCGTCGTAGTCTGATCGTAAGGTCGGGCTATACTACATACTTTTACGACTACCAACCAAGCCCGTCGGAGCCGGCAGTTTACTTTGAAAAGTCCAACCGGGCTTAATTTTGCTCCCTCGAAATGCTATGGATTGGGCTGAGCAGACTAGGTTTGGCGAAGGAAGGTTTGACCGGTAGTACGAAATTGGTTTGTTCAGTACAATGGCGAAATGACGTTCTCTCCAAAGTCGCTCGAAGTATTCCGGCATGGCCTCCATTGCTCGTTTGATTGGTAGGAAGTGGACACCGTTGGATTGCTTTTTACTCGTCACAATATACAGTACGCCAAAGCAGTGGACTCTGGGAGTTCGAAAGAATTTCCCTTTCTTTGTAGAGCCATAGCTCCGATAGAATGATCTAACCGTGGTGTCATTGTACCAAATGTCAAGTGTCTACAATAGTTATAGACGAAGGCGAAACGTGGAAGGGTGCGTCGATACTTGTAGGCTGCAGTAAATGCGTGGTTTTTCTCCGACCGTTTCGTTTGTCCGGGTCGGCCTTGTTGTTTTTGACGAATGGTTTCCAATTCCAAAAACACAAAATATCTCCCGGCATCTTTGGTAGACGACGTCGACGTTGGAATTCGATGGGTAGCTAGTTCCTATGCGATCGATACTGTACCCAAAACATAGCTATTATGTATTATATATATATCAACCATGGACCACGAGAGGGAGTCGTCCGAACGCCGAAGAGCTCCCTGTTAGCTTCGGACGGTACGATCGTTGCCGGCGCCGGAGCGGTCCACGGAGATATGGCGCGATATCATCTGGCGCGCGCGGAACTTTCGGAGGGCTAGATTGGCTTGGATCCAATATGGACGGATCCCGAACGTCCGCGGCCGAGGCCTAATTGAACGGCATTCGCGACTCGAAAATATCCTATTTAGGAAACCGTTTCCCGGCCAGGAAATTTCCCGATATATGTTCGATTCGACTCGGGATTGTTGAGATATACAGCCATACCCAAAATCTGAATGTGAAAAGCGGTCGAATCAGTAGACAGGACTTATTCAATAATCGACAAAAACATTAGGAAACGAATGACTGCACCGTTGAAGTATACAGCCCCGTACCAGTCATCGAAGCATCGCGCCGGGGCCTAACTGTCTCTTTGTTCCTATTTGCAGAAACGCTGTCCCCAGGAGGAGTTAGCCGGGGCTGTGACGGGTTTGACGAATGGGAACACCGCACCGCTCCTTTCGGAAAGACTCCCGAGACTCGTTCCCGCGCGTGGGGGGCCCAAGAGGATGGAATGTACCGAACGAAACCTTGCTGGGCACCGCGGCTATCGATACCTAGAGGAGGCCACGGGTGTGATCTTAGGTGCGCGCAATCCGCGGTTGCCTCCAACGTGCCCGTTTGATACCATAATTTTGGCAAGGACCATCGAAACAGCCTTCGCACTTTCTACCACAACTAGCGGTTTGCGAGATCCGTTTGTGTATTTTTTTTTCTACTCTTTTTCCTTCGGCTATTCTCATATTCATTGCCATTGTCATTGACTCCGTCCACACACAAATCACACACACACACATTCACCTTCACAGTCCCAAGAATGTCCCCCAGCATGGAAGTGATGAACAACAGCATGTCGGGAAACCATCCTCCGCACGACAATTACCTTTGCCGCGGTCCCGAAGACTTTTCCGAATCGAGTGAGGCGAACAACAGCGCTTCCAGCAACCCTCTCGGTTTGGATTCGGCTCCTGTCGTAGAAGGCGATCACGAGATCATAAACGATGAAGACGACGACAATAACAACAACGATTCCCCAGCCCAACAGGTCTCGAAACCCGGTCTACACGACGTGTTGCTGGGTCGCGGGGGCGGTACCAACAATCACCAAGGCAACGTCTTCTTCCGCAAGCTCGTGAACGAACACAAGATGCGCTATCTAGCGTGCTCCAAGGTCGACAAGCCCAAGGTTGCCCGAGAAGTCGTGTGCTTGTGGCGGAAACTGACTCCTCCCGGGCGTTTCTTGTCGCGCCACGAAGAGGCTCGGCGGGGACCGGGATCCGTCAAGGCCGCGGATACCCTTTGGTACGAAGTCGGCGACAAGAAGGCCCGCGAAAAGGCGTCCCAATGTTTGCGTGAACGCACACCCGACGTTCTACCCTACATTAAGCAATTGCGGGAGCAACAAGACGCCATTACGGAACAGGGTGTCTCCCTCGTGCAACAACAATTGCAAATGCAACAACAGCAAGGCCGGCGGCACGAACACCGCCACCAACAAGATCATCAACAACAGCATCAACACCCGAGCTTTACTTCGCACAACACGTCACTGCACGGACCGGCCTTTCCGCGTCGCAATTCCATGCCCGTCCCGCACGAATCGTTTCAACAGCGACCTTCGATGCCTTCGGGACCAACGATTGGTGGCGCCATGGGGGGTGCCAGGATGCGCGGGAATCACTTGGGTGGTTCCAGCCGGGTGGTGGTGGAATCCGCCGGTACCAACGAATCCTTTGGCCGCTGTACCTCCTTACCGTCACGATCGTACCTCATGAACAACTCCGATCGCGGCTACTACAACGATTTGCCCGTCGAGGACGAGTTCTACCGGACTACCAACCCCTCCAACGGGGATCACCTTTCCGAACTCGAGTACCAGCACAACATGATGCTCATGCAGCAGCAGTTGGAAATGCAACAGATGCAATTAGAGCGGTTGCGTGCGCAACGAGCCATGCAACAACGAATGCACGCTTCCGAATCCAGCATCTTCGACACGGCCCCCTCACAACCAATGCGACACGGATACAACGCCAACAACAACAACAGTCATCGGCACAGTAGTATCCATGGGGACGATTTCTTTGAAGACCAGCTGCACGGGGACTTTCAAGATCCGCTCTTGACCATGCCGGCACAGCCGGTTTCGCACACCGCCGCCACGATGCGCCGGATACCGGGCGCCATCAAGCGCTCGCGCGATGAGCACGTGATTCGGACCAGCCACACACTACCCGACACGGCCACGTCCCGCAACGGCAACAATACCACCGAAAGTGGAGAACTGACCTTGGAAGAATACCGTCAACAACTGGAAGACTACATCATCAACAGTCACCAGCAGCAGCAGGAACCGCACAGCCGCGACGGTGTTCTGGCAGTGGCACCGGACATTGATGACGAAGAACTCGAAGATGATTGGGAAAAGGAGAAGGAAAAGAACTACGCTGAGCAGCGATCACGCGGCGTTGATCGTAACGCTTCCGGGATGTCCATGATGAGTGCCAAGACCACCAAGTCCAACATGTCCATGGTCTCGGGCTTTTCCGGAATATCCGACCTCATGAGTCAGGATCGCGAAACCAAGATGAATTTGAATCGCAACCTCTCCTCCAACTTGTCTCTCATGTCGGATATGACGGATTTGTCGCAAAATATTGATACGCTCAGTATTTATGACGAGGAAAATTAAATGACCCGTGGGCATCCGCACATCCGGGCGGTCTTCCCCCTCTCTCCCTTTTTCGGGAAAGGAAAGAATTGGAGTGGGACCCGGGAGTGCGGAATAGATCCAATCTTTATGTTAGTCAGCATTTATGACGCATTTGCCTTTGCAGTTGCCTTTTACGTCACATGTTTCATAATGAACAACATTTTCCATCTAAATTCCTAGTCATACCTATATACTATCGTGGCTCATTCTCTCAGAATACCGCCTTTCTTTTTCTCTCGATTCCAAAACAAGTGAATATTAGTCTATTACATCACTACTTAATTGCCACATATTTGTACACAAATACAACTTGTCCGAATTTACCATTAGTCTAAATCGTTCATATTTTCGTTAGAAGCTTCAGCATTGTGTTCGTTCACTTTGCTCACGGGTGTCGTATCAAGGTCATCCGACTTTACGGGCTCGTGGGCGTGAGATGGTGGGGGTGTTGGAACGACATTGCTAGAAGCAGAGGCCTCGTTAGGTTCCTCATCGTCTTTTCGTTTCGCCTTGTCCACCAACTCATCCAACCCAGTAGCTCCCGCAGTATAGATGAGGCAAGAGCAGCAGCAAAACATCAACCCAGCAATCAAAAATATCGGAAACAAGATCCAGAAGGCGCTGTAACCTGTGTCTGATGGATCCTGAGTATCGCTTTCGAAATCGTTTTCCAGCTTTCCGACGATCAAACATACAACAATGACCTGGAAGAGAGACACGCAGCATTGACCTTGTGCTTTGGCCTGGGCATCCATTGCACTTTGATCAGCCTCAGTTTGCGCTTGTTGCCAAGCCCTGAATGTGTCCTCGTCGAATTCAATTTCTGGCTCCTCGGCGTTCTCGCTCGTATCTTTATCCACCTGCTCTGCGGGTGCCAGATTGCTTCCTTCTGTGTCCTGCTCTTCCTCCGAGTGTTCTACAGTCAAGTTGTTTGCCGGTGCTCCGTGGGGATTCTGCCGTAGAAATGTTTCATTCTTTGATCCGAGTTGATCTGTTTGACTCGCTTCTTCGTCGCTAGGAATTTCCTTGTTGCCTGCTTCACCAATGTCTAATGGCTCAACGGGGGCAGAGGTTGGAGAATGGAAATCCTTCATATCACCTTCGGCTGTGGCCCACTCCATTGACGATTGCATAGCCGCCATTCCGGTTGATACCGGCAAATGTCCCACCTCGATGTCTGTGTCGTTTTCGCCTTTCTCCTTTTCGGCGCTGTTCTCGTCCGATCGTCCCATAACAACAACTTCTTCACCACTTACAGAGCCACAACAGCAACTGAAGAGTCCTCGAGCTACGTCTTGACACAACAAAATCCAAATTGGCAAAAATACTAGCCACCAAGAAGCATCAATCTGGCCTTCCACTTTCGCTGCCACCAATGCAATGAAAGTGACGCCGAAAACGAGCATGTTCCCTGCCGGTGTTACCACAGCTTGGGTCATAGCGTCCATTGCTTCGAATTCCGGAGATGTCGTCACGCGTATAGCCTCTACGTCGTCGTCCGTGAACTCAACCCCTTCTTTCGCCAATATTTCCAAAGCGGCTGCAACAGCCTCCTCGTCTACGGTAATGACGTGATTGTCCTTCAGGACTTGAGCTCGTCGTTCCTCCGACATGTCCTCCAAACAACATGCTTCCGTGGTTTCCAAATGCTGTAGAGAAACCATTTTCTGAAATTCGTCCTGTGCCGCCGCAACCACAAGGTATGCGCTCAAAACACGACAAAAGATTGCCAAATAAAACGGGACCGAAGCTCGGTGCCAGTGTTTGTTGGTCGATAACGGCTCGTCCCATTTCTTTGCCAAAATAATCAATCCACTGAGAAAACAAACGCTAGTGAGCAAGGTTGCAATAACTTGAGGTTTGGCTTTATTTGGTGCAAGAATTGCCATTGCTACCCAGAATATTAGCAGCAGCCCGTACAACATCCATGTTGGTATCAGAATTACAACCCAGTCGGTATTTTGTAAAGTACCCTCTTGTTCAATGACTTGATTCACTTTGGCAGCAACAAGGATGGGCTGCAGCAACAGAATCATAAAGACGATTGATACCACCACAACCAGCCGCGTCTTGTCAATCGTGCTGGCCTTGGCCAGATTTTCGTACAAACGAGCTGGGTTGTAGAGGCCACCCGTGTGTACAAACCGGTAGCGTGCTGGCGAATTCCCCAACACCGCGTACTGTTGCCGGTGCTTCTCGTCGCCGAGTACCCCGTAGGCTTCCTGCACCTTTTCGTATTCCGCCGCGGCTTCAGCAGCGTTTTGCTGCCGCCGCTGCGCAACTTTGTCGGGATGCAGCTCGAGTGACTTTTTGCGGTAAGCCTTACGAATGTCGTCGATCGAAACGCGACGCGGATCATCGAACCCCAGGACTGCGTAGTATTCCCATTCGTCACCGTCCTTCGGCGGGAGCAGCGCCGGGAATACGTGGAGAAGTAGGAGCGTACTCAGAGACATTGCTGTCAAGGCCTCGCTGAGAGAAAATAAAAACGGTCAACACTGGTCGTGAGATGATGAACTGGAAACGTGACTAGCTGTTACGCACTGTCCTGGTAGCGCGAGAAACGAACGGCTTCGAAGCAGCCATGCATTGTGCGTTCAACGTCCCATACGCTTCCTCTTCCTACTTGCCATTCAATCTTGTCTGTGCGTGACTAGAGAATTTTCTGAGTTGTCTTGGTCCCTCGACTCGTGGAATCGGAGTATCACCGAATGGACGAAAATAGAAATTCACTCCGTGATTTTGAATTCCTTCTTGTCGTACACCGTACGGTCGCTATTGGGAACCAACGTACGTCACAGACGGGGACTGCAAGTAGTCGCGGCGCGCAGCACCGTACGCACGCATAGGACCCAGGAAAGTTTCACGTTCCTCCGGCCGCCAACCAGCGACTGCGCTACCCAATCTCTTTCTGGACTATGGTATCTCGCGAACGAAAGCTGCGTCGTTTGTGTTTTGCGAGTCCGACGCCCCAACATCCACCAAACCGCTCATATTGGCAAGAAAAACCGTAGACGTTTGCAGACTAACTACATGCACCCTATTTTTCGTAGTCACACGCCACCATAGGACCAATTCGTTTGTTTACAGCGGTAATATATTAAGAAAAGATCTTGGTTTCAAACAAGGCTTCACCATGAATGATTTCGGAAGCAAACATGCCCAAAATTCCCAACATGGCGAGTCGTCCGTTGCTGACTTCCACGTTCAACAATCGCAATTGCTTGGCCGACTGGTCATCAAGGGCCACGCCAAAGTATCCGGTACCAAAATCACCAGGCTTTCGTCCGGGACGTTCCTTGACGAGAAACTCGTGGGCTCCAATTACGACGGCCATTTGCACCCATCCAGCGAGGGGGACGACATCCAAGGCGGCGAGGCCGTTGGGGACTTCGGCGAATTCGAGATTGGCCGACGGCGACAAGAATCCCTCAAAGCGGTAGTTCTGCTGCACCAGTGTTCCCAAAGTTGCGGCCATGGCAATGCGGCCGTGCTTGACTTCGACCCCGCGGTAGTGGCGAAAGTTTTCTTCGCGCGAACCGTAGGGACCCCGCGTCGTGAATCCGAGAGGACTGGACCGAGGAAAAAATAAAACGAGACAAAAAAGCGTCGGTGAGAGAACGTGTTTGGATGTACAAGAAAAGTACGGACCCGAAGAATAGAATCAGCTGCGACTGTATCGCACCCGACGCGTATTAGTGTCCGATGAAAAAGCAAAGCGACTCACTCAAAGAATCCAATCGGTGGCAAAACCCCAATTTCCTTTTCCGGGGCGACGGCGTTCAAGGTCGACGACGACTTCTTGACGGAGGTTTGCGGAGCAAAGGCCGCGACCGAGGCTGCCGATACCAGTAGAGCCGTAAGCAATCGCATCATTTTCGGGATCAACAAGCAGTTGAACGGTGCTTTGGATAGTGTGTGTTGTGTTGTTCGAAATGCGTGCCGCGAGCGTGTCGTCACGTCCAGCAAGACGGGGTTGGTTGGTGTTCGCTACCCGTGTACAGTGTACGCTTTTCTCCCTCTAGGATCGAGAGAATTTCCACCGGTGCCTCACGTTCGATGGCACACGGCGGACGGGGGAAACTCCCGTGGTTGTCGGTGGTTGGTAACTGTGCAGTAGGTACCACTCGATGTTGCCGATCGATCCAATTTGCAACTTCAACCGTGACTGACGTATGAGAGTCCGTGTTTGACGAGTCCCACGAACATTTCCAAACATGTTTGTCCGTATCCGTGTCGAGGTCCTGTTGGGTTGTGTGTGCAGTCACCGATCAAGGTCGTCTTCTGTCTGTGTGTGTAGGGTGAGTCGGTCGGTGTCTCCGTTCTTTGAAGCACACTCACTGTCAAAACTATACCGTGCCGCCGGCTTCGTTTCGGTTCCGGAGCAAAGCAAATTCCTCCGGTACTCCGTCGTACAACTCGAACAAGAGTAACTGTAAAGTACTACCTACCTACCCCCTTTTAAGGATTGTATGTAGCCTTGTCAATTTAGACAGCTTGTGTTTACCAATGACTAATTACTGGACGAGTATACGAGTCGCATCCCGCATACTGCGGACAACGAGGCAACGACGGATTCTGACACCCCCCACGACGTCGACATTGTTGGAGCATCGGGAGTCCTCGCTCACGGACCGCGTTGGTAGACACCGCTGGGTGAGTCATTATCATTCCCACTCGGACGATTCGTACATTCCCAAGCCGTCAATGATTTCTCTGGCCAGTTTGACGGAAGCTTTTTGGAACGTACAGTCCCCGAAAAAGGGCATTGGGTTCGATAATTTCATTCCCAAGAATGGCAAAAAGACTGGTGATGCGTCCAACGGAGAGAACGAAAGTTCCAACCAAAACGACAAAACGAGTCAGTCGAATAAGGAAGATTCCACTGAGGGATCAAAGAAAAAGGCGGATCCGTTTACCTCTGGACCCTTTCAAGCTCGTCAAGAACGGCAGCATGGAAAGCAAGGTGGTGGAGGCGGCAGTGGAGGGCCTGGGAGTGGTTGGGAACCCTGGATTTCTACCGTTGCGCTCCTACTCTTGGCCTACTATTTCACCGGCGATAGCCGAGAAGAGGCACACTACAGCACACCTGCCGATCCCGCTACCGGCGGTTCAGCAGACCGCGAGATTTCTTGGCACGACTTTCTCCGATTACTCCAACAACAAGATGTCGTCAAGGTCGTGGTTTCGGACGATCGACAGTCGGCGCGGGTTTATCTCAAGCCCAACGCCTACGGACTACAGGCCACTTCTCGCTCCTCTCGTATGCATCAATCTGCCGATCAGGTCGCGGTGGAAAAAGACGGGTTCCACGATCAAGACCAGGATCACCTGGATGGATTGCATGCCGGCCCCAATACTGCGGTTGGTTCCCCTTCGCAAACACGACACATCCCGTTCTTTTACCGCATGCAACTGGGTAGTGTCAGTGCTTTTGAGAGCAAACTGGACGAGGCTCAACGCGCATTAGGCCGCGATCCAGCCTCGGATGTGCCGGTACAGTACGTCGCCGACAGTAGCATGAGTCGAGAAATGCTCGGCGCCGTACCCGGCCTACTCATGGCCGCGGCCTTGTACGGAATGATGCGCTTTGCCGCCGGAGGTGCCGGTGCATCAGCTGGTGGACGAGGAGGAATGGGCGGAATCTTCCAAATTGGTAAATCGACGGCCAAAAAGATTAACAAAGAAGACGTCACCGTAAACTTCGCGAGCGTGGCCGGGTGTGACGAAGCGAAGAAGGAGATCATGGAGTTTGTCGACTTTCTCAAAGATTCCGATCGCTTTACCAAACTCGGTGCCAAAATTCCGAAAGGCGCACTCTTGTGCGGACCGCCCGGTACCGGTAAAACGCTTCTGGCCAAGGCCGTGGCGGGGGAAGCCGGAGTACCCTTTTACAGTATTTCCGGTTCCGACTTTATCGAGATGTTCGTCGGCGTGGGCCCTTCCCGAGTTCGTGATCTGTTTAGTGAAGCTCGTGCCAACGCACCTTGTATTGTCTTTATTGACGAAATCGATGCCGTTGGCCGACAGCGCGGCCGCGGTGGTATGGGTGGGAACGACGAACGGGAGAATACGCTGAACCAATTGCTCGTGGAAATGGACGGGTTTGAAACAAGCACCGGTGTAGTGGTGCTGGCCGGTACGAATCGCGTGGATATCCTCGATCAAGCTCTGACCCGACCCGGCCGATTCGATCGCCAAATTACCGTCGACAAACCCGATCTCAAGGGTCGTCGGGAGATTTTTAAAGTCCATTTGCAAGGAATCACCTTAGAAGACGACGTGGAAGATGTAGCGGGTCGTTTGGCAGGTTTGACGCCGGGTTTTGCCGGGGCGGATATTGCTAATATTTGCAACGAAGCAGCCATTGTGGCTGCCCGCCGTGCGGGTGAAACTGTGATCATGAACGACTTTGAAAAAGCAACCGACCGTATTATTGGAGGATTGGAGAGTAACAAAATTATGTCCATGGAAGACCGAAGTATTGTCGCGCACCACGAAGCTGGACACGCTGTTGCGGGCTGGTTTCTGGAACATGCTGATCCTTTGCTGAAGGTGACCATCATACCGAGGTCCAGCGGAGCGCTTGGTTTCGCCCAGTATTTACCAAAGGAAGTGTTCCTGCGGACGCAGGATCAAATAATGGATATTGTCTGCATGGCCCTTGCGGGACGTGCCGCGGAAGAGATCTTTTTTGGACGCGTCACTACTGGTGCTTCGGATGATCTACGACGCGTTACGGATCTGGTATATAGCACAATACAATTATATGGAATGAACAGCCGTCTGGGGCAGCTTTCGTTCCCTAAAGACCCGAATGCAATGTGGGAAGACCGGCCGTACTCCGAAAAGACTGCAAAAGCTATGGACGAAGAAGCTAAACTTACTGTGGACTCAGCTTACGAACGGACCCTGAACCTCCTGCGGGAAAAGAAGGATGATTTGGAAAAAGTTGCGAATATGCTGTTGGAAAAGGAAACCATTACACACGACGACATTCTGGAGCTAATCGGACCCCGTCCGTACGCGGGAGACCCGGCGTACGACGAATTCGTCAAGCGAGTCAAGAAAGTCAAGTCCGAAATTCCTGAGGAAGATGTAGCTACCGACACGGGCCCATTGACTCCAGGACTTGCATAGCGTGCGAAAAAGCTCATAAATACGATCAACTGTTCTTCTCTATTTTGTACCTTCTACTCTAGTTTTGAACCTGTTTGGTGGGATCGCTCCTTATTGTCCTTGAAAAAGCTAAATTGTGCCGAGCCCTCAAGCAGAGAGCACCGTGTTGGAACCTGGCGAGCCAATCATACATCTCACAGAATTATTTTGGAAATTGCTATCTTGACAACAGCAGCTGTCTTGACTTATCGAAATTGTATGTCGAAATCCAAGCGGGGGACTTCATTGCCAGTGCTCTCAGAGACACGAAATGAGGAAAATTAAGTGCAGGGTTCCTCATCGCCAGTGCTCTCACAGACTATCATGTCGAAATAAAAGTGCGGAGGTTTTCATCGCCCATGCTCTCACAGACGATGATGCGACACTCTGCCGCGGAAAAAGCTCTACGGTAAAATAGAAAAAAATAACGGTTGGCTGAAATTACTGGTGACCAGTTTATTTTACTGACTGCGGTCAAGAGTTTTTTGAATAATCAGCAGTAGTCTGTTTTCCCGTTTAAGCGTCCCGAAATGAGTCTAGTCCCCTACACCTCAGCTGAGTGCTCCCTTGTATGCTCATCTCCGCCGCGTTCGCCCACGCAAGGGGAGGAAAATTTCTTCACGGCCAGTTTGCGACGAAGATCTGGGGCACCCTCGCGCAAAGCTTGGCAGACCTTTTCGTAGGCACGGTGCTCATCAATCTCTTGCCAGCCAAAGTGCCCGCTCGGACCAAGCCCTGGGCGTTTGGTACGTTTCAGGAAGCGGCCGCCACGCTCTTTGACCAATTGCACGATGAGTATGGCAATTTCCGGTTTCTCGACACGCTTTGCCGCCAAGTAGGCTGCCTGGTGTTTGTTGACTAGCTGACGAAAGTATTGATTGCCTTCATGCCAGTTTGTAGGGGCGCCGCGACCACAGAGGACGTCGGTACCCTTTATTTCAAACACCAAGCCAGGCGATGAGCTGCGATCACGTTGTAGGTACACTACCTCCGGCGGGGACGACTGCAACGAAGGATCGTGTGTCTCCGGATGGTGCGCTTGATTGAAGGCGGGTGGATGGGCATGCTGGTAATAGGAGCGGTGATGTTGGTGGTAGGAATGATCGTACCAGCTCGCCGGCTGATATTGCTGGTGCGGTTGGGGATAGCTCCGAGGAGCAGGTTGACGATACCTCGGAGGCTCAAAGTCTTGATAAGCTGGGTGTCGTTCAAAAGCTGAGCTGTGCTCTGAGTGGTGTGAGGGTGGTTGTTGGTAGGAATAGTAGGAGCGTTCTTCTGCCTCTGTCGTTTTCCAGTAGTCGTCTGTGTGAGGTATCATGATGAGATAAAATAGATGACATACGAATTCAAAAATATGAGACTTTTCTGTAGAGGTATGCTGCACACCGCCTCTCGTGAATACCCATGCCCCTAAGTGTACGCATACATGTGCCAACGGGTTGCGTTGTGTCTTGACGATCGCAAAATAAGAAATCTAAGTTCCATCCGTTAAAAAGCAACCAACAATTCAATGTATTAAAGCTCGCTATAAAATGGATAACTTAGATACTGATTAGAAATAGGGTTTTCCTTCAATGAGAAATCATAGAGACATATCGTTTATTCGTGGGACATGATTGGAACGACCAAAGAACTCAAATACAGTTCACCTCTACATACTCGGGGGGGGTATCGAAAAAATTCTCTTAGGCCACATCCTATGAAATACAATCGTTGACAAATCCCTTCGTAACCATTCCGCGAACTCATGCCCCGTGTCCCGCGTTAGCGTCGCATTCAACGGAAGGAAACATCGTTGCGCGCCGGCTGATATTATGAATGTGTACACAACTAATTTAAGTCTTAGTTTGAGAGCATACTGACATGAAAGGCTTTCTAACAGGAGAGACTGGTCCATCTGTCCATATTTGGACCGTACAAGCTTGAAAATGACTTTCGATACGGTGAATTCATGAGCCACAGGGAGCTGTCTAAAGCCATCTTTCTTTAAAGAGGATCAGTTCTACTCGTTAGCTATTCCACTTTCATAGACTTCTCGTGTCAACAATCCATTCTGGCTTAGTATTCCCTTATTGACTGTATTGGGCTAAATGTTTCTCAGTCTTTGCCAATTAGCCTTGTTTTAAACATCGGAAAGGGGTGTTGTAAACAAAGCTACTAGCACTTCAGAAGGAATTTGGGCAAAGCCGATTTCCCTGCGACATTGTCGACTTTCTTGATGTGGCTTGCCAAAAGACAGCTTCAATTGAGGCTGCTTCGGATGTTCCGTCGCATATGTCTAGGTTTTCTTTCTGTTTTACCATACCTGGTGGTACAGATCGCTTAAGTGAAGTCAACAAAACAACTGAAATCACAACTGTCACTGAGTTTGTAGGCATCCAAAGCTTCTCCTTTAGCGTTGCCACTCTGGATATTGTTTTCATTCTTTTCTCTCTGAGCATGGGGCCAATTGATCAAAGAGCCTAGCAAGCAATATAGTTTTGATGTTTCCATGTTAGCAAATGTGTTGCTTTGCTTACAGTAAGTAATTTTCTTTACAAATAAACAGAACGAAAAGGTTAGAAAGGAGATACGGAGCTCGCTCTCCCCGACCAAAGGTGGTAATGTTTGTTCGAATAGTGAGGGTGGTTCAAAAGTTCTCGTTGAAGTGGCTGGAATATCCCAGAAACGAGTTGATCATGTAGGGTTCGTTGTTCAATTTTTCGTGCACCATTAAAGCCAAAATGCCCATTTGTGCGGCTCGGCCGTTATTCAACTCGATCGCTCGTTTCTCCAACTGCTCCTCCGGAGTTGCGCTCCACTGAAACAAACCGTTCCGCAAGTCCCCGGGATATTGCGCAACGCCCTTGCTGTCTTTCATAACGACGACCTCCAAAAATCCGATCGCGACGAAAATGGCTGCGAGACCCGATATAGGTAGGCGTTCAAAAGCGGCCAACCCGGCGGGAATGTTCGAGTACGAAACGCCGCCGATCGATCCCGGCCAACGAACTCCAGCGCTCGTGACCATGTGTCCAACAATCGCCAACATGGCGACTCGGCCGTGTTTGATTTCGACGTAGCGAAGTTCATCAAAACGGGCTTGGTCGGCACCATCACACACACTCAACGGGTCCCTACGAGGATGAAATAGTAAACAGCCGTGAGTGTACGGATTTCGCGCAGTGAGTAAAGTCGTGCAGTGTGGTAAGATATGTTAGAGAGGCATGCGGGGGGAAATGACGATACTCCTTACCAGAATCCCAGCGGCTTTTGGACTCCGAGTTCGTCTTCAAATCCTGTGACACGCAATGCGGTATTGGAGAGCTTATGGGAACCACCATGGGCCATTGCAAAGGCCGCGACCGAATCGGAAAGTGACACGGCCGTCGCGACTACCACTATAACAACAGAAACACCGAATAGCTTCATAACCGAAAAAGGATCGATGCTTTACGGTCGTTGTCGAGTCAAGGTATCTTTGCCAATGGCAATGCCATGCCAACGCGTCTCTCTACTAGACAGGGCAGGGCAGGGTATGGCATACGACGCTACGGCCAGCACGAATTGGGTCCGTCCAGGATTTCGGTTCAAGTTTTGTGGGGAGACTGGAATTTGAAATCTGTCGTTTATACCGGTAAAAGTACGAAAGCTTAAACTCCAAAATCCGAGTTCCTAGATACAGCCGTGCCAACTCCGTGCCGGTCGGTATCTCTCCTTTGTGACTGTTCCTGCCAGTATGTTTGGGTCTCGATCTGCCTGCTGCGTACTTACAGTTAGTACGCTGAACCATTCTGGTTGCAATTTTAGTTAGTATTAACAGTAAACTCCTCTCTCTAGAGCTAAACACGCATTCATTCGTTTCCTTGCATTTCAGTCGTGAGAACAGTTCGAGTTGCCCAGTCGCCAACCAAACAAACGAAAGATCACCACACCTAGTAGGGCACAGCACCAATCAAAGTTTGCTAGCCTTCGTGAATATCCCTTTTACGCCTCACGTTACGGGAAAGTTGCAGAGAACGAGCGACGCAGTACGATCCATAACGTGGCTGATAATCCGTTTACAACTCGCTCGGTAGTCTGTCTTGCGTACACAACACAGAGCATTTATGTCCATGCCGTGGCACCCACAGCCGACCGACTCCGCAAGTAACACCCCCGCGGAAAATCTCTACGGCAAGAGTGACTCCAGCATGTCTCGTATTTCGTCACGTTTCCAACCGTCTACGTAAATTCTTTCTTCGGCTCGCTGATTCAAGTCGGTTGCGGAGAGAGCCTTGGTAGGGAGCGGGGCGTTAAAAAAGTAGAGGACGGCCGGTGCGGCAAAGAATCCGTACGCTCCACCACGACTCTGCGTCTGTTTCTGCAAGACCTTGGACCCCTTGGTCTGGACCAAGGCGTCCCAATCGTGAGTCACAAACTCGGACAGGTCGCCACTGCCGCCCATCGCGGCGGATTCCGGTACGACCAGGACGGCGGCAGCGTAGGGCTTGGTAATCCGCGAGACATCCTTGTAGGATTGACAACAAGTACGACACGAGGATTGCATTGTAACCGGGAGCAAGTCGCAAGTCGTACAAGCCAATTGGGAAGGATCCCAACCTTGCGCACGACATGCGGTACTCCAGTCCGGCGGTGGGGTTGTGGGAGTGGTCGAGGCGACCACGGCGTCCGACACGGTCCACCACGTGAACAGCAGCCAGCACACGGCTGTTGTTGTTGTTGTTGTTGTTGTTGTTGTTGTTGTGCGATGGGTACACGATAAGGGTCGACGCATGTTTCCGTTTCGTGAGTTTGTTGCCTTGGGGAACGATAGGAAATGGAAGCGTCTTAGTAGGATTGGAATGACTGGAACAAGTTTGTGTGTGTGTATGTGTTGATGACACTGACTTGTATGATCCACGGTGTGCCCCGCAGACAATGGCGGAGCAAAAGGGTCCCCCCACCTCCCGTACCGACAGTCAAACTGGAACAGCACAGCAAGCCAACCTTGTAGGTCTATAGGATCCGGCAGTAGACACGATTACCACGTCACGCGTGGAGTCGGTTGGGTAGGGGCTGGGTGGAATGTTTCGAATCGCACGGTAGGTGTCGCAAGGAACAGACAAGAGTACGGGACTCAGAATATATGTTTAGCATACTCGATGCAAGAGTACACAATATATTAGGAAAGGATACAAACTATGTAAGTATCCAGTGAGATTGAATATTTACAAGATCAGAACCGCAGGAATGAAGAGGTCTGGTCCCACGGGTTTGAGAGGTTCTTACCCAAAGGAGAATAGTCAAATAAAGTTCGTATAATCTCAGAAGTTAGTAAAGTAGTAAGCTTACAGCTCTAGATTGGTTGACTGATAGCGAGTGCAGTTGTGGACCCGAGATAGGCCACGACGAATCCGCGACCCGGTACGACCCACCGAAACAACACCGTGAACGAGAGAGTCTTGTGAGAAGTTGTCCGTTCACGACAGTAGGAAACGTGTTATTGTTCTTTTCTTTGGGCCCCCAACCTCTCCCCGTCCGCCACGACCCTGCAAACACACTCACACCACACTCTACGAATGATCTATCCATCCATCGCTACGTCGTTTCGAGTTTCTCTGACGGAATCGTGAGACATCCACTGGCAAACTACCGTTAGCTCGTCGTTCGACGAAACGACAACCTCACCACACAAACCAACAACGCTGGGCATCCGTTTTACGTGACCACTAACTCACAGTCAGTGTCATTATTATCAGTATCCTTTGACAACAACCACTACCATAACACTCCATCATGCAGCTTTGGAGGTTTACTGCTACGTGCGTTGCGGTGGGGTATGGGGTCGCTTCGTGGGTGCCAACAACCGCCTTCACTCCTCCCGTACTCCGTTCGACTCGTCCTTTTCCCGCTGCGCCACACCTCAAGCCGCGGTACCGTCGTTGGTACACTTCCAACGGAGACAACGAAGAACGCCGTACGTCCACGACGAACAACAATGTTGACACTGTCACGTCGGCAACGGACCACACTAGCCGAGCCGTCCGAGACTTGGACGACGCACTGCGGACTGGCGCCTTGCGTCAAGCAGTCCGTGTCTTGCGGTCCCATCCCGACCTCGAACTCTCTCGGGAACGCTGGAACGCCATTTTCGACGCCATTGAAGTCCGGACGGCCAACGCCGAAGAAAATTCGGAAAACTTGCGGGCCCTGGCCAACACGGCCACGGAATTTCCCGTACAGTCCGCCGCGCGCCAAGAAATGACCGACATGTACGCAACGCTGCAAGCCCAACGGCAACTCACCCTGTACGGGGCGGTGGATACCAAGTTGCCCTTGGCGGCGGGGTCGTACAATTTGCCACCATCGTTGCTCGAATCGATTCTCGATCTGCCCATGAAGGCGTTGACGCCGGAACCGACCAATACCTTGCTCTTGGCGGGAGTCGGGGTGGCGATTCTGGAAGGAATCCTTTCCTTGACGACCGGTGTGCCCCTCAATCTACTCGTGGGGGCAACCCTGCTAGCCGCCTTTGTGGATCGACTCTTTCTCAACGGTGCCGTCTTCGAATCCTTCCTCAAACTTTTCTCACCCGGCATTCAAACCAAAATTCTCCGACACGAAGCCGGACACTTTCTCGCCGCCTACGTCCTCGGTTGCCCCGTGGAAGGCATTGTCCTTTCCGCCTGGGCAGCCTTACAGGACCGTCGGTTTGGCGCTCGACAAGTGTCCGCCGGTACCAGCTTTTTCGATCCCGAACTGTCCGCACAAATCAACAACCAACAAGCCGTCAAACGATCCGCCGTCGATCGCTATTCCATCATTGTCATGGCCGGTATCGCGGCCGAAGCGGAACAGTACGGACGCGCCGACGGCGGCGCCGGCGACGAAATGGCCCTCGTGGCCTTTCTGTCCCAACTCAACGGTGGACGCGGCGGCGGGCCCTGGAACGCCGACGCCATTCGCAACCAAGCCCGCTGGGGGGCGCTCCAAGCCGTTTTGCTGCTCCGACACTATCGACCGGCCTATGACGCCCTCGTTGATGCCCTGGAACGGGGCGGATCGCTCGGAGACTGTATTCACGCGATTGAAAAAGCCGCTCGCGATCACAATCTGCGGCCACTGGCGCAGCCGGTCGGGTATATCGGCGAGGACGAGTCCTGGTCGACCGTGGGTCCGTCCTCGGCGAGTACTCTGGACGCCGCTACAGCTACCGGAAAAGATGGGAGGAACGACAGCCCCAAGGCTGTCCAAGACTTTAACGAGGACGAATCGTTGGCAACGTTACAAAACTACCGAGCCACGGTAGAAGCCAAACTGCGAGAGGTAGAGGACCAACTGAGTAAACTAAACGAGTCGCCGTGACGGTACACCATACGGGACTTGTACGATGCAAGGCTACACAATGTCGGCAACTCGACGACCTGCAGAGTCGTAACGGAGCAAACATTCACATCCCCGACACTTTGCACTCCATCGTTTCGTGGTAGAGATCAAAGACGAAAACGGTAAAATCCACTGCGGCCGGCCTATTGCTTACGTTCCTAGACCTATCTATTTCTGAACAATGAAACTATGTATCCCTATATGCTTTAATAGGAAGCGAGAATGGTACCATCCCTGGCTCTCGCCAATCCCCCCTTGTCACTAGTCCTGCGGATGTAGCTGTTGGTTAGAAACCGAGAGTGCTTCGCGGAGGGTGCGTCGAGCCTGCCGATTACTGCACACATAATCGGCGTACTCGTCGACCAAAAATGTGTTCCATTCGTCCGGTGATCGGGCGAGACTTTTGCGCACGGCATTTTTTACCTTGGTGGTGAACATATGCGTGGCGCCCGTGGAGAAGGCTGCTACACAGTCACCACGACGAAAGATTTGGACGAACGGAAAGCGTATCAGACCCAAATCGCGGAGGGTTGCCCCGGAAAGCACGCTCGCGTCGAATCGAACACACTGTACGGGCAAGCCTTGCTCTCTCAGGGAGAGAGCCAGCTTTTTGTAGTGAATTCCCGAACGCACACAAAGTCTACAGGAAGGTGCGTTGTATTTGACAATCAAGAGGTCATCGGAATGCTGGTTGGCATCGAGTACGTCCAGATACTCGAGCGTTGTCGCAACGGTACGAACCGCGGTCAGCGATGATTGATCCGCGGATGACTGTGACTGATGTGGATGGAATTGATGAGGCGGCGGTAGTGGTGGTCCTTCTCGATGTGGGTAGTCCAAGCTGATGGAGGAGAAGCGAATCGTTTCGGTAAACCGGGAACCCAGCGGTGCGACTCGGAAAGCATCGATCACCGGTGTATAGCACGAGGCGAAAAGAAAGATGCTGAGTAGAAGCTTCATTGATTGGCGATGACAGGGATAGCAGAGAGCCATTGTAAACGAGGTGGTCTTCCAGAGCGCTTTGACGGTAAAAAAAGCCAGTGCTTGCCGAAAGACTTGGAGGTGTGATAGACTGCGAGCGAAATACCACATCAAGTATGTAGGCAAGTGTACCGTACCGGCACCGTACCCAGTTTTTCGCCGCACGGGGGATGTCTGTTTCCCCCTTCTGGTTGGATGGACCGGATAGAGTTCGCATTCGCACCGTGAACGTTGCGCCGATGCGATAGAAAGTGCGACTACTGGGAATCGTATGGTTGTGATCGGAAGACATCATCTCACGTCTGTATTGACTGTGACAAGGAATAGATACAGACAACCAATCAAAAGTAGTAGTGCTGTGTACTCACTTGTCCAGAGCCACCCACGATAGAGATTGCAATCCAATTCCAAAGCTCACAGTCAGTCACGACAACTGGGAAATTTACTATTTACACTAAGGTACCGTTGGTTGTGTTGCAAAAATAATCACATCAACAATGTAGATGTACACCAAAGCAGTATCAAACTGTGATCAATACACAGTACTCGGGGCACTTCGATAGATTGTAAAATACTACATACGCAGCAGTCTGGTGCAGAAAATACCTATCAACCCGCGTAGGAAAAAGGGGAAATACCCGCAGCGTCTGCCGTATAAGCAAAGATCCGACCTCCTCGTCGAGTGCATAGAAAATATTGTATTGGGTCGCAAAGGAAAGAACGCACTCACCATTAAGAATGTTTAGATTTTGCGGGGGCGGTATCTACCCTACTTTTTTGGCGCTGTACATAAATGACCAGGAAAAGGCCCGCAAAGACAAGACCGATTGCGGTCCATTGCGAAGCATTGAATGCGTGTCCAAATGTCCACACTGATAAAAGTATGGTAAAGAATTTGCGGGTTGTAGTAATCGTTGTTGTAATGATCGGCGAAAACCTGACAAAGGCGTATCCAAACGGCGCAGTTAGTAGAAATCCGTCAAATTTCAAAACCAAGAGTCTGTAAGACCTCAGCTCTTATTCACAACTCGACGCACCATGTGATAGTTAAAAAGACAAATATCTGACCGATTGCGGCAGTCGCATTGAGAATAGCAATATTGGAAGCCATGGGACCGTGTTGCCGAAACAGAGAGTCAATTCCTACTTCCCACTGTTGACTGTACATACTCAAGGGTATGAGTAAGACGGCAGCGTATCCGTTAACATAGAGCATAGTTTCCATCGCGTTGGGCGGTTGGTAACGATCTCCACAGTTTTTCAAGAGGTTCTGACATGAACTCAACAGTCCGTCCATGCTCAAACTGATCAACAGTAAAATCGTACCGTATTGCGCAGCGCTACCGTCGTGCAGAATGTCGTGCCGCAATTGCTGCTGCATACGATTGACATTAAAAAGGACAATACCGGCCGATATACACAAGGCAGCCATCCATTCCATGGTAGAATACAGTCGCTTTTCGACGAATTGTCCAACTAGCATAGTCGGAATGAGCTTACATGATTTGGCCAAGACAGCGACAGGATATGATACGTACGCAATTGCCTCATTGCTGCACGTCATGGCCGTGACGTAACACAATGAAGTCGTCCATAACGTAATTTGTGGCAACGGTCGATTGCCAACAATGTTACTCGATGGTGTTTGCTGGTTTTGCTGCAAAAAGATATCCTGAATCGCATGCCATATGAACGCCACCACCGTGTTGGTGATACATTGCGTTAACAAAACAAAAGTCGCTCCGAGGCGTTCTTCACCCGTAAAGAGGCGTTCCTGTAAGATGCCATAGTACAAGTAGCAAATGCAGATACCACCTGTGCAAAGGGTGAGCTTTCCGAGTCCAGAATGGGAATGCTCCATGTCGCGGTGTCGTTGTGCGTTGCTGCTGTTACCCTTTTCTATTGCACTACCGGCCGCATGTCCGCTATGCGGCAAAGACGAATGAGTGGGGCACATGATTGAGCACCCACCACTCAGTCGCGACAGCTAGAACGATTGAATAGATGTGACGTTTTTGAAATATAATGACAATGAAAGTAGTTCTGTTCGGCTGCTCGGCTGTCGCGCAACTAGGATTTGTCCCTCAACTAGCTCACTAGCGAGTCGAAATACTTCTTACGCCGTTGGTTCGATGACAAATGAAAACTGACATCATCGCTCTCTCGTACAGGAAATGCGAACTCACTGTCATATTCGTCACTTACTGTTCCTGTTAATTTTTGCCAATTCCATTCACGAACAATGCGAGATTGATGGGGGATGGCTAGATCACCTAGTCTCGCGTGTATGAAAACTATCCTCACGACTGATACAACCCTGCTCTGTCTCGAACTAGAGGCCACTTTCGGAACTCATCGAACTGTACACCCGACTTGATACGTCTCCAACATCGAGAAATCGATCCTTGACAATGGCGAGAAACGCCAGTCAGATACCGTACACCTGGATGGAGTATCATGATGAGGGGCACCAGTCCAAGCGCTTCAAATCATCGTAGATTCTGTGAAATAGCTTGCAAAAACATCGAGACGAAAAGGTCAAAACTCTTTTTGAAAAGTTGGTCTTTACGGACATGGCGTTGTTGTCTCGAGAGAACTTTCCAGTTGAAAGAACCCTGGTTCCCTTACTTTCTACTTTGAGGCCGCGACGCCAGAAGAACACAGAAGGTGCTATCGATAGCGGGGAAAAACACGAAAGGGTGCATTGTCTAGGATCGAGGATTTTCTGAAGACTGCGTATCGAAACCATGTCGGGAACAAATGACCGACGAACTGGAAGATATCGACTGTAAACGCCTGCTAGCAAACGGTCATATTTTCCTCCCAGAGTGTGATGTAAGTGTCCGCAATTATGGGTGATGCTATGACAGCAATATCTATTTCATGACGAAGATGCGAGGACGATCTTATTTGTCTACTTCGGTCGGTGGTAGGCAACGGGCCTAGAACATGAATGCGGCCGAAAGAATCAGCCATCCAATAGCAACAACATGAACAGCGATACCACTATTCCACGTATCGAGTGCGCCACTTTCAATGTCCTCTCGAGCTTCAGGAAAGACGGGGTTCCGGTTCTCCTTGTCAGTGTCATCGTTCACAACCGTTGGCGCAGTCGACGGGGCCTGTCCAAACCTTTCGTGTTGTTCAAGAATCTCGTCAAGCGGTTTATGCTCTGCGAGAAAATCGTCGTCTTGGGGGAGCAACAGATCCGTGGACGAAAGGTCAGGGACGGGAAGGAGCTCGTCGAGGCGGCGACGTAAAGTGCTGGTCACGGTTGGTTTAGTAGATGTCGGAAGCAGCGGTGAAGCGCCGTGCGATGTGACCTGCAACAAGTAAGCGGAAAATTCGGTGGAAAGACTCATTTTCAGTGAAGAATTAGGATTGACTGTCAAAGAGGATCAAAGGTCGAAAGTTTGACAAAAGTGAAGATTGGAAGCAGAGAGATTGGCGAGGTTTGACATGTAAGGTCATTTCGCAAGTCAGGTATGTCTGGATCCAACTGTGAATGAAAAATTGCCTCTTTTTGTGATATCCTAACAAGACCAATCGTTTAGACGAAACTTGACTGAAAGCGTCGCAGCGTGTTTGCTTGATCTTGGGATCTCGGGCCACTTATTCTGATTGCCAGAGTCGCAACAGGATCACTTCGAAGTCAACTGAACTTAGCTCTTGCGCACTTTTGAATTCGGTTTGATCCCGGTAAGCTTTCAAACGCAATGGCGATCCAGTCGCTATCCATAAAAAGCGCAAGTCATCTTCGTTTACGTTGATATCCCAAATAAAGTGCGCATCCTCTACCTTCGTGGACAAAGACGAAATCGAGTCGAAATTTTTGGACGGGAATGTGACGTACAGTATACACGATCTCAACTGACTTATCTTAATTTGTTTTTGCCTTGATCTGTTCTGCCCCAACTATAGTAGTATTGCGATAAGACCGACAACCAGCGATAGTCCCCCAATCATTGAGAAAATCCAGGCCAGCGTTTTGCCCGTCCCACCGCCAGGATCGGTCGACACGGGTAGAATAGAATCGGGGGCGCTGTTCGCCAGTGGTGACTCATCGTCGTCCCAGAATTGCCCAGGAGCTCGCATTCCGCCCAACCCTTCGACTTGAAAGTTCATGATGAAACCAGGATCGGACAAGATAGTGATAGAGATCCCAGTTGACCGGAGATTTCCGCTCTGGTATGCTGCCGTATTTGGCTGCGAGTTCGTGTCGGCTCCTAATGTCATGCCGCGCGTCCAGAAATCGCCCTCGTCTCCTTCATTTTCACCTTTTTCGAGGTCAAAGTTGCCGTCCGCTTGGACAACCGCGACTTGATAGTGATCGGTTGGCCATCCAGGTCCTCCTGGGTATCCTCGCGCAGTTTGTCGCGGAGCCAACTCGTCTATATGATATATTACGATGCCTCGTCCAGGCCAGTCTTTATCCCATTTCAGCGGCTGCCGGTTTTCAATTAGCAAATACTCGCCCGCTGGATATGGTGTACTGATCATGTAAATTTGACTGGAAATTTCTGCTGGTTGGACAGCGTACACTCCATCCATAGTGATTTCGATAGGTGAGAGCCATTGAGCGATCATTTTGCTGTACGGGCTGGCATAGCCCGGTATTGTGCCAGAGCGAAACCATCCATAGGCATTGCACATGATGTCGAAATGCCCCACCCCTCCAAGCCTAACTGGCGCGCTGTCTCCGTCGTTGTCGTATAGGTCGATCATTCGAAAGCCGTGCATATATTCATGGGTGAAGACTCCCATTGTGTTCGGTTCGATAAGAAGCTGAAAGTCATTGTTCCTGTCGCAGCGCGGATTCGCAAAAGCTGACGCGATCGTATGCCCACCAATTTCCAAATTACCATCCAATGATCGCCATCCTCCGTTACTACTTGCCGATCCTTGTGACCATATGCGATCGAGGTAGCTACCTGGAAGGCACTGTTTGTCACCGCTTACAAAACAAATGGAGTAAAGAAGGCTGCGTGAGCCTAATTGTTGGGAATTGAGGTGTCAAGCCGCACCATTCTCTATACTTACTGCTCTGCTCCGTAACCCGAGTGTACAACAACTATATGATCAAGCAGTCCGTCGCCCCACTCAGGATTTTCAGGGTCACCGCCAATATCATAGTCAAACCAATTGATTTTTCCTGCCCTGTCCAACTTGTCCAACACCGAACCGTACATATCTTGAATGCGAACATTTCCTACTCGGCCTGATTTCCCTTCGGCATAGAACGATTCGGTATTCTCCGCATTTTCCCAGTCCAGTACATCGAACTGAACATTATACTTTCCCATGCTATTGAATCGCATGTACTCTCGTACAGATCCCACTTCATTGACCGAGCCCTTAGCTCCGTTAAAGAGTTCATCGAAATAAGCAGGGCTGGGAAGTTGTCGGCTGGCGTGGTCTGTGAATCGTACTAAAATAACCAAAGCGCGGAAAGTACCAATTGAAGGGTTCAGTCGTCGTTCCTTAGAGGATTGGGGTCTGAATTTTGATTGCCAGTAAGCTTCATCGTCGTGTTGGCATTCGGCTTCAGTCAAATAGCGACAATGTTCGTTTTGTAGATGTAACGGTTCGTATTTGAACGTAATATTGTGCATGGCTCGAAACTCGTGGACGTCTTGCCAACTTCGACCTCCACCCACAAAACCGGGGTCCGGTGGAGCCAAGGACTGCGAGACTCGCAGAGTTGAGACAGCCCATGCTATCAATGTATATCGAGTACGCACCATCGTCTAATTTTCAGAATGTTTTAAAATGCAGTTTTTTGGTACGATCGAATAAAAGTTAGCAGGTTGACTTTGAATGTGAGTATGCAACAACAGTATATTTGGATCTGATTTGTCTTTTCGTGCATGCCCCAGTCCGCTATGATGCAGAAAGATGACTCTACATTCGATATTCAATAGTCATTCTGTCGAAATGACCATGTTCAATCTTTCTTACGGGGCCGAGCACTGAAACTGAGGTTCTGATCTATTATTTGCTCAATCAGTACCGAGAACTTAACACAAGTTTTCAGCAGAATGGCATGTTATTCCCCGGTTCCGTTTTACAGTTTCCAGGAAAAGGCCAATTATTTTGCCAGAATTCAACATCGCTCCCTTTTAAAATCGTCCGACCGGCTATGGTTTGATGACTAGTTTTTGCCATTAAAAATCAATAAATTGTAAGAAATCGTATATAAAGTTTGAGGAAATTCACTAATCCAGCCTAGATGAGGCCGCAAAATCACTAATCCGGCCAAAATCAAGATTTACTAAGTACCAAAGATTTCCGTTGCAATGATAAATATGAAGAAATATTGATCTTAAATCATTCAAGTATTAAAAGATCCTATTCTCTATTAATTTTTGAGATGCTGGATTGAACACATTCAAGGATTATTTATGGCCTGCGATGGAGGATGTTCTCCAAAAGACGCTTCGTTCGCAGGAGGCATTTTGAGAGATGATCCTTTGATAAATCTTTACGAAAAGTGGCTTGAGAACGTAAGTTTCAAGTTTATTAATGTGTGTGATATGGAAACAGCTCTGTAACTACAGTTTTGGCTGGATTAGTGATTTTGTGGCCTCATCGAGGCCGGATCAGTAATTTTCCTCCAAAAGTTTCGACACAAGGTTTCGACTCAAATTTACTTTACAGTTGAGGCTCGTGCTATTTTGAGCTCACATGAATTCTAGAGAGAGCGAGAAGACCAGACAAACCAAGATGTTAACCATTGGTCCGAAAGAATGCATCTTCAGGTTTAAATCGAAAGAGTAAAGCCTTCGGACAAAAACCAACGGGAGATCCTTCTGGTCATTGAAGATTTGATGAAAGATGCAAAAATGCCCCGTTTAAGCTAGCCTTCCCCCTTTACCAAGTAACCACGATGGTTACAGCAGAGACAACCAGAACAAGCATATCGCCAAGCTTTGGGGCACTGGAAGTCAAAGCATCTTCTTGTCCTGTTGTTTCATCTTTGGAACTTTCAGGTGCTATAGTCGGGGCCGTTTGTGGATCGCTAGTACCATCAGAACAGACCACTCCCATGCCTGGTACACAAGGTTTGGAATCTTTCGGAGCTGCTGTGGGTTGATCAAAGCAATTTTCTGTAATACTCGACGTACAGAGTGGATAGGGATTTGACTGTGATGGAGACGCGAAGGGAGTAGCAGCAATCCCAATGACCGGAGAGTGTGAAGGAAGGCCACTTGGGAAGGGCGTAGGAAGTGATAATTGGTTGGGATTGGATGCCAGTCCTTCTACAACAAACTGCATAGTCTTCCCCGGGCTGGACACGATTCGGATTGTGATCCCTGTCACCGTTGGCGTTCCCTGATAACTATCGGTATTAGGGAAAATACCGCTCCCACCATTTGGGCGTAAAGCCATCCCATCCACCCACAGATCATCGATATCTCCACTGTTGACATCTTGCTCGATGTCGTAACGTCCATCAGCCTGTAGTACTGCTACTTGGTAGTGGTTGCCGTTTGCAGGCCATCCAGATTGACCGGGCCAGCCTGGGCGGTCTTGTCCTCCCATTTTATCGTCGATATGATAAAATACAATGCCACCGATTCCCCAGAAGTCTGAATCGAAAGAGCTTGGAAACCGGCATTCGATCACCAAAAACTCATCTGCGGGGAACTTATCACGAATTGCGTACGCCTGCAGCCCACTTACTGAATACGTCCCATCCGTCGTAATTTCGTTGTATTCCAGCCAACCAATGCGGTTTCGAGTCCATGGTACTAGCGATCCAGGCGTGGACCCGTCGCCAGTCTGGCCATACGGGGATGACATCATTCCAAAGGACCCAATACCACCGAATCGAAAATTGTTTTTTCCGTACAAGTCTGGTACGCCGAAAGTGTGAAGCCTGAGATCATAAATGACGACCGGTTAGTTCCAACGAAGAATGACAAAATTTCCGCGAAAAGGAAGGCGATCTGACCATACCATTCGTGAGTAATGACTCCCATCAAAGCTGGGCGGTCTGTACTGCAACGCTCGAATGCACTGGCAATAGAGTAGGAACCGACCTCAATATTGCGTGGATTCCAACCAAAGCCTTCCGAAGTGGAGCGACCCTGTGACCAGATCCGATCGGCACGTCGAACACCGTCGCAAATTTCTGCCACTTGTGCTCCAAAACCAGAATGAATCACGACCAATGCATCAATGAAGCCGTCGCCCATACCGTCTTCGCCATCGGCATCGAAGCCTTCGAAAAATAACCAAAAGTCTCCACTCGAGGCGACTTTTTCTGCGTCAATCTGATCCAATACTGGGTGGAAAAACTTTTGGGCGTTGGCGTTGCTCAATATACCGCTAATACCTTGTGCAGCGTCCGCTTCGGTATACGTTGTGGTGCGCCAATCAAAAACTTCGCAATCAACATCATACAAGCCTTGCGATTGTTCGGAAAAATAGGACTTTATGCTACCGATAGGGTTGACCGTCGACGTTCCGGCACCGTTGCAGAGCTCTTCGAAGTATTCTTTCGAGGGAAGGGGCCGGTTTTGGTGGTCCGCAAACTGGACAAGAAGTACCATAGCCTTGAACGAGCCCTTGCTGGTTGCGGGGGTAGTCTGTAAACGTCTTCGTCGGAGGCTTTCCATTGTTCGCAAATGGCGCTGGTACGTTTCCCTGGCAGCTTTGTCTTCTTGAGCACATTCTGTTTCGTTTAAGTACCGGCAAACTTCGGGGGAGATGTGCCTCGGTTCGTATTCGAACTGAATACCGTGTTGTTGACGATAGGCGTCGACTGGCATCCAGTCATCATTCGTGTCAACTGTGGGAGGCGGAGCAAAGGCTTGGCATCTACTGATCAGACTTTGCCCGGCCATCATTGAGAGAAATAATGCAACGAAACACTTCATTGTTACTGGGTTAGATGATATCGACGTTTTAAATAGAGGAAACAGTTATCAAAAGGGTGCTCGATTTTGCCTTTCTCCAAAAGATCGAAAAATGAGAGTACTCGTCCTCAGATACGAAGGGCAGCCAAAAGAGTCATTTGGGTACGTATTTTCCCCTCTGGTCGCAGGTCCTCCCCCCTGTTCTCTGTAGAACTGTCTGTGCCAGCAACCGAAATGACTTTACCTAAAATATGTCATTGGATAAATAAATACGACGCAATGGCATATCTGGTTTTTCTTTTTAAATCAGTCGACTTCACGTTTTGAAATATCAGGAAGCAAAAGCCCAGCCGAAAATCATGGACTGCGTCTATGAACCCGACACGATCAACAACGACAATCTTAGGGAATACGTTGGACACCCCTCCCCTGTACATTATATTTCAAAGATTAGCATATCTCACCCCTAGCTCCCTGCTGTTAATTACAACGGAGGAAAAGTAGCTAGAGCACTGACATGCCATGACGTATTTTGTCATTCTAGCGATTAAGTACATAAAAGAAGACTAGGAACGTCATGAAGGCTAATCGGATTGGGCTGGTCAAAACGCGGATCAAGCCTAGTGGAAGGGAAGGCAAGAGCGACATAGCTTGATAGTCTTGCTCTGGTTGAACCACTGTTGACGCCAAATTACCGGTCGTCCTCGATGCCTGGATTGACAATTTTGGATCGGCAACAGAATTCAGTTCGGCTTTTGTATTCGAGTCGCCTATCTCCAAACCATTGGCATTCTCAGTGAGGGACGCCTCGTCCGATTCCTCGGTCTTTATCAGGCTTGAAAAGTATCCGTCCTTGAGCATCCGCTCGTGATCAATCAGTACATCGGGCCGGACGCGAACTTTCCAAGCTCTTGACTGGACAGCATACTCTTTGCGATCTTCGTACGAATCATTCGTTCCGCCGATTTCGTGTGCCGCCGTAATCATGTGCAGTCGCAAGCTCTCTACAATTGTACGGACGCTCCATGCGGAGGGAGTCCAGGATTCGGGATGATAGTTGCTGGCCGACAAACAAATATCGAAGCGGGTTTGAAATCGTCCGGAGGGTGTCCATACTTGAACACGTGGGGGTCGGGCCGGGTAGTTAGGCGGCAAAATGACACGGCCGTGGTAGATGCCGTCTTCGAATACAGAGTGGGGTAGACCCATGAAACTAAAGTGCCAAATCCATAAGTTGTTGGAGATTGGACCCAGGTAGACGTGCTGAGGACCACGAAATTTGTACGGGCGCCCTCGCTTCCAGTCAAAAGCAATGCCTTGTTGCACAATATCCTTCCATTCACGCTGAATGCGGCGTATACTAGTAGTCTGATCACGAGACAGCGAAGACGACAGGGTTGCTTTTTTTGACCGCCTTGATAGAGTAGAAGTGCTCCTTTTGTTCGATGCGGTGTTTTTCGATGGGGATTTCGCTTTGCGACGCATTTTAGAGATGTCTAAATGTCCATGCAATTTCTGTGAGGGCTGATCCATGGAATCGAATGTCGATTGAGTTGTATTTTGCGTTGTTGGTTGGGGGGAAGGATTTGTCGACGAGTCAATCCAGTCAGTACCAGAAGCTATCCCGGAAGACGACACCCCAGGGGTCTTCGAAACAGCGGGCACTAATTCGAGAAGCATCAAGAAGCAAAGAACACAGAAGAAAGGAAGACTGCATCCTGGTAACACGGTACAGTGACAGGTCTTCGACCGGAGCCCGATAGCATTGCCTTTCGGATATTCCCCGACACCACACGGCAGGGAATGTTCGTGTTTCGAATCGATGGTCGTCGGTCGTGGTCGTTTGTGATTCACAGATTTCACCGCTCCCATAACGATGGACAGCTCTCGTTTTACCTCCATAAGTCTACTTTTTGCAGCGCTGCTGAATCGATTTGTGATTTAGAACTGGAAGGGTTACGTGCCGATGAAGGTAGCGATCCCAACGGGTTGCTGGGCCCACGACGCAGAACCCAGACAATAGAAGCGATCCCGACCGGGAAATTCATGGTACGGGTGATGGTCGTACGACGATCTGTTTTACTCGCGTTCACAAAAACTTGTTTTGCCATATACCACCTACTTCATACAACACACAATGACACCAACAACTTGCTTCAACACAGAAAAACTACCTACCCGACCCTGCAAATTCAAAATAACATAACACTGCTTGAAGCAGGGAGCATAGCACGATAGGCATTCCTAGACGTGCAAACAGAAAGCATAATAGTAGTAAGGAAAAGAGAATTGGTCCGTTCTAGGGTTTTGTAGCTGGCGTTGTATTTAACAGAAAAAGTAAAAGAAAAGCAATTGACTGTGACAATGACTGCAAAAGCTATAATACAGAAACCGGGAATCGAACCCGGGACCTACTGCGTGTTAAACAGTCGTCATAACCAACTAGACCATCTCTGCAATTACGTAATATGACGTTAAAATAGTTTATATAAACTAAAATTATAATATTTAGAATGTTTTCCATTCTACTATAGTGTCCAAACAAGCCATTCAAACCTAAGGTACCTCCCGTCGATCAAGCAAAAAGCTCTTTAGAAGAATTCCGTAAATGTAAAGTCACAAACCTCTTAGATCTATCTATATGGTGCTGACTTCAAATACGTTGATGTTGTTTCTTTAGATGAGCAGGATCAGAATCAGTATGATGGTGTCATAGAGCTTCTCAGAAACTCACACCGAAAAGCGAGAAGGACAAGTCAGCTTGAAAAATATAAAATCGCATGGACATGACTAGAATCAGAGTCATGTTTTCTTTTCAAATATCTGGATATGCAGAAATGAGAAATGCGTGAAGCGTTTTTGTGACATCTAAGATTGGTAAACTGTAAATATTCTTTCTATGAAGGAGTTCCTTCGCGGTCAGCGACTTCATTTCTACATGGCGCCAGGAGACAACCGTAATAACCGGTCTTTGTTTTCTTTGCCTCAATTACCGGCTAGATCAAGCAGATCCTTCGCCAAAAGGTGACACTCCCAGGCTTGATTCTGGCTCGCTTCAACAAATAGGTTTTTGTCGCAAAGGAAGTACATCTTTTGACAGGCCCGCGACAGCGCCACATTGAGACGATTCTTGTCAAGAAATCGCGTTGGTTTGCGGACCAGACTGAGTATTACAATATCAGCCTGTTGGCCTTGACACTGATCAATTGTCAGTACAGAAAGAATGTCATTCCACCCTTTCTTTTTAAATCTGAACTCCATTTCCCGCTGCTGTTTTTTGTACTGGAAGTTTGGACAAAAACCGAGTGTTAGTTCCGTTGAGGCATAGCGCGTAGTGGTCCAGGGAAAGAAAAGCCCATGCGTCTTACCGGTGTCAGCACCATTGTGTGTTTCAACCCTGCCTGCAGGGAGCTTTCCACGAGCTGAATACAAGCGTCAATTTCGTCATGATTCACGTAAGGTTGGTCGCGGCCACTTTTTGGAACGTTCACGAGACGAAAACCTTTTATCGGAGCGTTGCAATGAACAGAAGTCTGGTAATTTCCACGATAGATACGAGCGTTCAAAACACCGGCAATATCCCGAGGAACGCGGTATTGCTCCGTGAGTTCAACTTTGACTTTTTCTGATCGCAAGCCACTTGCATCCAGTAAACTTTGTACTTTTTCTGGCTGCCGTACTGGCTTTCCCCTCCTTACGTTGCCAAATGAACCTCCTTTTTTAAAGTCGTTTTTCGTTGATCCAGGGTTGTAGGGTGGTAGCTGATGCTTGTCCCCGACGCAGATTATAGATTTAATTGATCGTCCCAATCGAGAAAGTCCTAGTAGCTCATACGAAGGAATGCAACCAGCCTCATCAAAAATGACAATGGTGGGCTTTGTCTGTTCATTCATTCGCTGCATTTCGTTCAATGCATCTTCGTCCAAGGAAACTATCTCTGGTTCTACTCTGTGGGCTTCTAGAACACTCTTGTTTATTTTGTGCGAGGAACCAATGGTCGATAAAAAAACGCGAGCGTCCTTTTGCAGATCGATCTTGATGCGTAATCTAACGTCTTGAAGCGAGCTTTGCGATAGGCGGATCGAGTAGTCCATGGCTTCGCATGCCGCAACAGTAAATAACTTGTTCTGAAGGACTTCTTGAAGTCGTCTTTCTATGGCTTCCAGAGCCCGGTTGATTGCTTTCGGGTTGGAAGTGATTGACTTTGGAACAGAGTGGTGATCCGCTTTCTCACAATTGATGGGAATCAGATCTCGGAGGATAGCAGAGTGCTCCAATGAAAGGATAACAAGATCAGAATTCTGCTTGCCTGGGCTATCGGCTCGGAACTGTTTCACTGCACCCAGAGCATTGATGGTTGAGCTTATGATATCACGGGCGTTCTCTAGATTATTCTCCTTGTTGTTTTGAATAAGTCGACCCCTCATGCTGAGCTTCGACTCCTCAAATAATTCTCCCTCGAGATCATATATCGACCTACTGAGTGCCTCTCTCAACCGCCTCGAGTAATTTTCCATGAACTTGATTTTCTTTTTCAAGACTCGGTCGGCTTCCAGCACCTCTGGGTGGTACCTGTCAATAGTGAAGAGTCAAAATCTTTGTGAGAGGTTTCAAGTCCAGCACTTCCGTAAGCAAGAATATACAAATATTGCATACAATTCTTTGGCGGTGGAGGTAAATAAAGCGGAGAATGGGCCCATGCCTCCAACCGAACCAAATGATAGGACCTTGGACCAGAGCTCCACATTTGAAACGCTCTTTACCGACTGAGATTGATTTAAGGTTAAACAATCGCCAGCCATCTTTTCGGCAATAGCATCAATGGCGCCGTTCCTCTCCGACATGAGAATGACATCGTAGTCTGTGCAGTGAAGAATGCCCCTAACAAGCTCCATGATGGTTTTTGTTTTGCCTGTACCTGGAGGACCGGCAACTTCCATTGCAGTGAGGAGAGAAAGAGGGTGCGCAACCTTTTGCTGTTTGTTGTTCAAGGTCAAGAAGCTGGGGGGTGGTGGCATTGAAATAGATGTAAAAACTCGAGACGGCTGCCGACCTGTAACAAAGTGTTGGAGCGGTTCAAAGCTCATCGACTCATCCGAAGATTTCAAGACGTGATCCGCTAATATAAGCATACGGACATTTTGGTCGACGCCTATTACATCACGTTCCTCCAATCCCAGCTCCGATAGTGATTGCCCGTTTTTTTTCATGTTACCGTTTCGACAAATTTTGTGGAACTGTACACAGATGGTAGGATCCTTCGCCTCGTCTCGGTCGTACTTGCCTTCTTTTCGTGAAATACAACTTTGGTACAGAGAGCTGGTACCTACAAAGGCTACAACTCCGCAAGACAATGCCATCGCAATGTTTTTCAAAGCGTCTACTGTTGGCCTGCCCAAGTCTTTGGAGCGTATTTCTTTTTCGTCCTGCAACGCTATCTTCTTCCACGCAATACCGTTGATGGTGTGCACTTGTTCTTCAAGAATAATTGAATAAATATTTTCCATGGATGGTAGTAGGCGAAGCCTATAGTTCTCGGGGATGACATTTCGCGGAGAAATGTCACGTCGAGTAAGACCAGTTTCGACAGGATATGCTTCCGCGTCGCTTAAAATTGAAAGTCGTCCAGAGTTGACTGCCGCAAGAAGATCTCTCTTTGCTCTAGATAGGAATGGAGCAAACGGGAAACCTCCCTCACAATATTGTGTTTGGTCTGACTGGGACTTTTCAAATTCGATTCGAACCAATTCTTTCACCTCGTGTGGCTCTCCGCTGATTTCGGCCGAAAAATCGTTGATGGTGTCGATTTCTCTCTTCTTTCTCGCCGTATTGAACGCCTTCTTGTCAAACAGGTCCCCGTGGCAGGTACGAACATGGTGATGGGCATTCGTGTCACAGTCCTTCAAGCAGATGGCACAAAAGGCGGCTCTGCAGCTCTGACCTCGGCATGTAAGTGCGTTACAGCCTGTGTAGTCATCAAAGACCAATTCACATCGCGGACATTTCATATTCAATCGTTCGCAGAGATCCTGGTAGAGCTTCAAGGCCACTTGCTTGCTTTCATTCATTTTGAGCTTTTCCTCCTGCTTCTTGTCCATCCCTCTCTGGACTTCTATTTCTACTTTGTTGCGCAACTGTCGTTCCATCTCCTTCACTGCACCCGGTCCGCATACAGATTCGATCATATCAACAGCGCATGCTTCCCGGCAAATAGGACAGTACCTGAAGTTTTCCCCGTGTGGATCCTTGAAAGCCTCTTTAATGCAAGTTGGACACATTCCATATTCGCAATCTGGCTTAGAGCATTGGAAGGCAACTTCTTCAGACTCCAAACAGATTGTACAGTGAACCATTCTTAACATAAATTTTTTATGTCAATAGGTTCTTTCTCACTGCAAATAAAAGATGCCGTCCAAAAGGGCGGTACTTCACTTGCCATTACATGCGCTTTCGGCAAATTCGAGATGCGTGAGTTATAGGCCAGGTGCATCACTTGATCGCATCCTGCAAAGAGCCAATCAGGATCACCCATAAAATTCAATACTGACGAATCCAGTAGCGTCATATCTTACGCAAATATTCTGTTGAAGACAATAGGTTCCTTCTCATTGCAAATAAAAGATGCCGTCCAACAGGGCGGTACTTCACTTGCCACTACATGCGCTTTCGACATATTCGTGATGCGTGAGCTATAGGCCAGGGTGTATCACTTGACCGCATCCCGCAAAGAGCCAATCAGGATCACCCATAAAATTCAATACTGACAAATCCAGTGGTGTCATATCTTACGCAAATATCCTGCTAAAGTGTAACAAGCGTCACTTGAACCCGCTTGATGGTCAAGTAGGTAAAAAGCAAAAAATGAGACCAATTCTGGTTGAATATGCAGTCGCTAATTTTCCTGGCTTCTTTCCGCCGCCAGCCGTTGAAATTCCGCCTTGGTGCTATCGTCACACTCCCTCCATAGTAAAGCCAATCGCTTTGCAGTCTCACCGAATGGTAACTTCTCATTATTACAGTCGACGATCGTAGGTCTGAATTCACGGCAAAAGAGCATGTATGCCGAAAGAGGCCTGTGCGGCTTTGACGATGACATCGTCGAATAACTTCGTTTGGTGGTGACACTTTTTTCAAATAATTCCATTTCAAGCAGAGAACTATCTACTTTCGCCCCCGCATCATTGGAACAAGCCTTCTCGGCGGCCGGAAGACCTTCAACCTCGTCTAAAGCCTTCTCAGCAGCCGCAAGAGCTTCAAACTCACTCCGATCTGTGGTGGCGGCCCAAAGGCGTGCGAGCTCCTTTGAAACGTCACCAAGGGATTTGAAAGATCTTGCAACGTCGCGTCTTTTTGCTGCACAGAAGTGAAAGTAAGCAGACTTGGTTCTCCTAACAGACCGCTTCCTACCTCGCGAGGACGAATGCCCGTTATCATCCCCTTGAAGTTGTCGACAAGTTCCTTCCCACGCTCTCTTCCTTTCCTCATAGTCTCTTTTGCTCTCGACTGCCATTGCATTGAATTGCTTTCGATCATCGACCGTGGTTTCTGACCACATCTTGGCTAGGACTTTAGAAATTTCTCCGAGAGTCTTCCCTGTGCGAGTCATCTGAGGTCGGTTTTCGGCACAAAAGTGAAGATAGGCAGAGAGCGGACGTTTGGGTGCAGCTGGAAGCTCCTGAGAACCTTTGCTTCTAGGTTTTGAGCTCTTCGTTGAATGTATCCCGTCGCCGTTCCCCGATGCGTCAAATTTTGCTTGGACAAGGTCCCACGCTTCAGTCAAAGGCAAATCTCCAGGACTTTCCAGGTATTCACTCGGCATCTTTACGTTTATCCTTTTCCAATTTACATACATTCCGAATCTGCCAGATTTCACCGTGACAAGATTGCCGTCCTTTTCGCCCAATTCGGCAAGGACACCGCGTGCCGTCTTCGAAGATTTCTTAAAAAGATTGTCCGTCACAAGATTTTCTGCAATTACAGCAGAAACAGTAAGGACGTCACCATCTTCCTGACTCAAGCTAATGAATGTATTGTTGTACTTCAAATATGGACCATACGGTCCAATGGCCGCGACAATAGGCAAGTCGTTCAGCATAGAGACTGTCCGAGGCAGGCTGACGTAACCAATCGCCTCGTCTAGTGTGAGATCAATCATAAAGGCCAGCGACTGCGTATCACTGACCGTCCCGTCGCCAATTTGCATCGACGATTTTTCCCGGGGTAGCGAGTGAGTTGTCGTTCCCTTGTCACCGTCGTCTCCCCACTGAAGAAATGCTCCGTACCTACCGGTTTTCAGTCGTATATTGCGATCATCCTTCATGTGCTTTCCGAGGATGAGACCGCCATCTTGCTTAGCATTGAGTAGAGCCACTAGAGCGCCCGGTGTAATCTTAGACAAGTCCGCAGCCATACTTGGCGGTAAGGATGCAGATACTGGTTTCTCGACAACATGCAACTCTTGGTCCTTCTGTACGTAGGGGCCCCAGGGACCGACAAACAAACCAACTTTCGCGCCTGCCCTTTCCTTTCTGTT
Source organism: Phaeodactylum tricornutum CCAP 1055/1 (assembly GCF_000150955.2). Lineage (NCBI taxonomy): Eukaryota > Bacillariophyta > Bacillariophyceae > Surirellales > Neidiaceae > Phaeodactylum > Phaeodactylum tricornutum. The sequence continues at coordinate 296,267 of NC_011693.1, forward strand.
TTGTCTGCTGTCGAGGTTCAACGTCGGAAGATTAGCCCTGCGAGCCTCATTAGCGTCGACTGTGTCTTCAATTCGCTTTATCTTGGCAGCCAACCCTTTTTCGCCAGAGTAAAACTCGTCCAGGTAGGCTATCCGTTGGAGATGGCCAGCACGGTCTCCCGAGGCAATCGAATCGAGTTGCTCTTCCATGCGAGCTGTAAACGATGGGTCAACATATGCGGGACAGTGCTTCTCCAACAGGGAGCAAACTACAAAGGCGGAGAGCGACGGAACCATCGGACCCCGCGCAGCAGCATTTCCTACAAAGTCGGCCCCACCCGCAGCACGCTGGGCACTGATCGCCGGTCCGGACACAACTTTGGAGCTTTTGCGCGGAGCGCTATCCCCCCTTGGAGAACCGACATATGCACGATCACGTAGAATTTGCACTATACCAGAATATGTACTGGGCCGTCCCACTCCTAGAGATTCTAGTTCTTTCACAAAGCTCGCTTCGTTATAGCGGGGTGGTGGCTGTGTTTCATGGGCCACCGCCAAAATCTCTCCTGCATTCAATATTTGCCCCTCTCTCAAGGCAGGAAGATATGCTTCATCGTTTTCTTCCTCGGCATCTCGACAGTAGGCCAGAGTGTATCCAGGATCGATTACTACGCTTCCACTAACTCGAAAATGAGCCGTCGTCCCCTCTTGTACGCCTGCAATCAGAACAGATGTTTGGTTGGTTGCTATCGGCGGCATTCGACACGCCAACGTTCGTTGGTAGATCATTGTATACAGCCTTTCAGCTTGATCGGACAAGGCTACTTTTTGTAACAGATATCTTGGCTCTAGAAATATTCCGTCTGGTTGAAGCGCTGGTCGAATGGCTTCGTGCGCTTCTTGCGCGAATTTGGAATCCTTTGGCTTGCGCTTGGTCTTGGACGATCCTACCCAAAGTCGATCTGGCCCAAATTGCCCCCTCACACTCACACCAATTGCACATTCGGCATCGTCCGAAAGATGCGTACTGTCGGTTCTCATGTAGGAAATGAGACCTTCTTCGTACAGTTGTTGCGCCACACGCATAGTTTGTTGAACTGCCATTCCCAAGCGACGGTTCGCCTCTTGTTGAAGTGTCGACGTTTTGAACGGTTGCGGTGGCTGCTGCTTGCGTGTTGTGGACTTGACTTGAATTACAGTAAACTCGGCGTCGCTCAGCACCTTGACGAGTTCGTTCGCATCCCCTTCTAATAAATGTCGCTTATGGGACGACCCAGGCCGTAAAATTTGCCCCTGTGGCGAAAAGTCCTTGCCTGCCGCAGCAATTGTGGTTCCGTTGACAGAATGCAAGGTCGCGTTCACATTGTCACCCAATACTGCCTTGATATTCCAGTACGGCGTGGTCTCGAAGCACAACCGTTCACGCTCGCGTTGTACAACCATGGCCATACCAACGGACTGGACCCGTCCGGCCGACAAGCCTGGCGCAATCTTTTTCCAAAGCACGGGTGATACGGTATAGCCTGCCAGACGGTCGAGCACCCGCCTAGTCTCCTGTGCGTGGACCAGATTTGTGTTCAACTCCACTGGCGACTTGACCGCTTCGAGAATTCGTGACGGGGTAATCTCGGTAAAGGTCACACGCTGATACCGAGACGGCGCCAAATCCAAGACTTGCGTCAAATGCCAGGCAATAGCTTCGCCCTCCCGGTCAGGATCGGTAGCAAGTAGTACAAGTTCCGCATTGGCAGCGAGGTGCTGCAACTCTTTAACCAACGGTCCCTTGCCTGGTAACAAGACGTACTCCGGTTGATAGCCGTTCTCAAGATCGATACCGGCGATCGTGTAGGGGAACTTTCCGTTAGGCTTGATTTGGTTCTCCTTTTTCTTCTTAGAAGTGTCTGATTTAGGCAGATTCCGAATGTGTCCCATGGAGGACGAGACTTGAAAATCGTATGCCAGAGAGTTGTCCTTGACGTACGTGGCTAGAATTTTGGCAATCGTCTGGCATTTGCTGGGCGATTCCACAATCACTAGCCGATAGGGACGGTGCGTAGTCTGAGCGGTAGTCTTGCTTCGTTCCTTCTTCTTCTTTCTCGTCGACGGCGTTGTCGATACTGTCCTTTCCGCCCCCAAGCGAAAAGCACCGATCCTCGGTGTAACAACGACGGATCGTTGAGGGATATATCTCCACAGACAAGACCTCGAAATAGGAGCGTGTGATCGGAAACGCGTCATTTTTGAGGTGACGCTATGCTGAGAAAAGGTCTGCACAAGGATTCTACCGCCTCGGACCGAGTATGCGGTTGCGGGCCAAAGCATGCAGCAGCCTGCCACAACGACAACGATCCACAGGCGAACAGCAATGATTTTTGGACTCGAATAGATTGGAAGGATTTCCATGAAATCAGCTTTTTGAATCTTTATCCTCGGACAGCAAGAAGGGTTGCGAAAAAAACCAAACTGGTATCCGAGAAAGCGTGCTTTCCGGCGACCTAGTCGGAATGGAAGGAACGAGTTGACAGTTAAAGAATGGCGAACGGAGGGACGAGACATGAGCGATTTCTTGGCGTTCCGTCTTTCCCCTCGGTCCGTGCGGCTGCGGTTCAAAGTAAAATTGGAAAAGAGTTTTGAATTAAGTTTAAGAAATAGTTTTGAATTTAAAACATCCATAGTATGTCAACATTCTTATAGGCAGATTTATTGATAGTTGCCAGTCGTCACTGACTGTGAAAAGGCGAAATGCGCGATGTGGAAAGTTTAATACAATAATTAGATTCTATCGAAACTACTTTTGAGGGTGTATGAATACAAAACGTAACAGTAGGTTCCTATGAAACTTGACCGAGACTATCGACGTAGTGCTTTACTTGCACGAGAATCGCTGATATCGCGTCTGCGTGTTGTAATGTATTGTGCTCCATCCCATAACTGAACACTTTGATAACTTTTGCTAGCCGCTCCTGCATGTTTACCAATCGATCACGATGGTTCAAGAGCAAATCTTCCAGAGTCGGAACAATGCATGATACACCACAAGTACCATTCACAGTAACCATGAACTCGTTGTAGTCCAAACCCATTTCTGGCCAACCGTGGAAAGAACCCTTGGCAAAAGGATAGGCCCCGCGCGTTGACGTTGCCATAGACGCAAAATGTGACCGGTAGCCTGGGTCTTTCGATGGAAAGTCCAATACTACCGGAATACATCCCGACATCATGACGTCGAACAGCCTTTTCTGCGGAGGTTCGTCGCCTCGCAAACAAGGGCAAAAGATTGCGTTGCGGTAGTCTTCTAGTACGCTGCGCTCGTTGGGCATGGTTCGGCGCCGACCCAGCGCCGAAATCAGCACAGGGAATCCAGCGATCGCCGTCACGTTACCGACAACCTTGAGAAAATCGCTACGAGGCATGCTGTTACCGGATATATAGGCGTTGAATTTTGCCACCATGGCGAACTTTCGGTCCTTTAGGGAACGGAGGTTCTTTTGAACGACCATTGGTTGATACTCCGGATTGGTGTTTACGTACGGCATCACAATTTGACCGCAATTCCGACCTATTCTGCACTGTCGGTCAACTGGCCCGATTGTTACCAAGAGCGGCAGCGAACCCATAAATTTGTTGGAGGCAGACCGTACCGCGGAAGAAAAAAACAAATGTTTTCTACGGGTCTTTTTGTTGAAGTAAGCAAGTCGATCCAGTAAACGCGTTTCCACGTCCTCGTGGGACGTTTGATTGCAGTGAAAGTGTGC